>NW_026000005.1:44205820-44255407 GCF_001458135.2 Marmota marmota marmota | reverse complement strand
TGTAAATCAATGGATGTGTAACTGATGTGATTCTGCAATCTGTGTATGGGGTGAAGGTGGGAGTTCATAACCCACTTGAATCAAAGTGTGGAATATGATATGTCAAGAAATTTGTAATGTTTTGAACAACCCACAATAAAAAAAAACAAATAAATTAAACAAAGGTATCGTGTCCATCTACAACTAAAAAAAATTTAAGAACTAGTAATCAAATGGTTTTATAAGACATACATAAGCAAAGACATTTTTTAGTACCCACCCCATTCATTTGTTTATTAGGTTTGATTCTGTAACCATGAATGGTCTGGTTCTGTTGCCCCCTGATGAAGCCAATAACGAGAGAGACAAAGTGCTGGGAAGAAAGATCTTTATTGTCAACAAGCCAGCAAGTTATAAGATGGGGACTTTCATCATAAAGAGCCATCTTGCATAAGGATTTTTTTGGGGGGGTTAGTTTAGTCTCAGGTGGCGGACCAGGGAGGTCATATATTTCTCAGTGGTCTGATTTCCTGACACATATGCTGCTGTTATCTGAAGGTCACCAAATGTCCTGATTTCTATAATTCTAAAAAAGAATTTCTGATTAGAAATTTCTTTTTTCCAGAAATTGGTATGTTTGTGGTTGATCATTGAGATGCCAAGGTCCTTTATTCATGGTATCTTTGTCTAGTATGAGAGAACTATATATTTATGTGGGTTTTTCTCTGACTTCTATTCTGTTCAATTGGTCTTCAATTTTATTTTTGTTCCAAAACCAGGCCATTTTCCTTATTATAGCTCTGTAGTATAATTTAAGGTATGGTATTGTGATACCTCCTGCTTCACTTTTCTCGCTAAGGATTGCTTTGGCTGTTCTATTTTTACAAATAAATTTCATGATTGCTCTTTCTATTTCTATGAAGAATGTCATTGGAATTTTAATGAGAATTGCATAAAGTTTGTATAAGTGCTTTTGATAGTATGACCATGTTGACAATATTAATTCTGCCTATCCAAGAACATGGGAGGTCTTTTCATTTTCTAAGGTCTTCTTCAATTTCTTTCTTTAGAGTTCTGTAGTTTTATTGTAGAGGTCTTTCACCTCTTTTATTAGATTGATTCACAAGTATTTTATTTTATTTTTTTGAGGCTATTGTGAATGATATAGTTTTCCTGCTTTTTCTTTCAGCTGATTCATCATTGGTGTGTAGGAATGCAATTGATTTATGGGTGTTAATTTTATATCCTGCTACTTCGTTAAATTTGTTTATGAGTTCAAGAAACTTTTTGGTGTTTTTTTGGGGGGGGGACTTCTAAATATAGAATCATGTTTCTGGCAAATAGGGCTAATTTGAGCTTAAGAGGCCTTCTTAACATTTTATATTTTTGGAAAAAAATATTGATTTTTCAATCTGTTGCAGATTCAATTTGTCAAGTAATTGAAAAACAAACTACTTTTAAAATTAAATAATAAAATATCTGTAATTTAAAATATTTGAGCCAATGCACAGAAAATCATTCTATAAAGTTTTTCTTAAGAGTTAATTTTAATTGCTGCTACACTTATGTCATTTGTCTACTGGTAGGAATGTATGGAGACTGGCACTGGCCCAGGGGCCATGCTTTATGTGGCATTGATATAGAGCATCTAGGCCTTTAGCACTACGACACAGGCCTGTGCCTAGGCCCATCTGGGAGAACACACAACCAACCGTGTTCTTTAAACACTGATCATTGTCTTTCATTTTACCTAGAAATGCCTACAGTAGCACTGTGACTGCCTTATGAAGGTATTTTATAAGAACCTCAGCCACAGGCTTCCACTGTTAAGTTATAAATAGTGAACAGGTATAAGGCACACCATGACATACACTGCTCCTTAGAAAAAAAATTATAGAAATTAGAATGTGGAAACATTTAATTGGGGCTTTGCTGTTGTGCTCATTCTTTATATAGAGAAACAACTTCAGCTGGGCCAAAGGTTCTTGCTTAATTAGTTGGTATACAGACAGAGTAGAATAGTAACTCAGTGAGGTTTTTTTTTTTAAGCACCAGGGAACAAAATAGCAGTTAGACCCTCAATTGCAAAAATTTACTAGCTTCTGTTCTTATATTCACAGTTAATTTGGGAACATTCTTCATGGTTAGATATGACTAAGTGAAGTTAAACAAAAGCCCTTCCCCCCAAGTCCTCTGGCTTCTCTTGACTTAAAATTAGTCATTTTAAATTTCAGCTTTTGTATCTAATGAAATGTTGACTTGTGGAGAGGCTTGAATATTTTTAAAAGTAATAAATGTTGGAAAAGAAGAAGAAAAAGGGATTTGAATATTTGGCAATTTCTCTGTTTTTTTCTGTTTGAACAAGAACCTATTAAGGTAGCTTTATCTTTAGGTGTGCTGGAGGAATCAAGTCTCTGAGGTTTGAAAGGGGTTTTGGAAGGAAAATCAATATTTTTTTTCCAAAAAATACAGAATGTTAAGAGGTTTGAACTCTTCCTATATTCAGATCTGTGGTCTCTTCAAGGCCTAGTCATGTTCCTCTTCTGAAAATAGGTCTTTTTTTCTTACCAAGCCAGGCTCTTCAAAAAGTCTGTTCAGGAAAACAGACTTTCAATCACCATCACAGAAATTCCTAACACAAATGTAAAACTTTATCTCAACTCCTTAAGGCAGAGAAATATTTTAGACACTTGGTCAAAGTCCATGGCTATACTAAGGTCCTACTCCAAATATTATAGTTCTCTTAGAAAGCAAACATTGTGAAGTTGCACAGAATAATAACAATAATAACATTAAAATAATATTAATTATGGATTAATATTTGGGAAAAGTTTAACCTCCCATAAAACCCTAAGCAATAATCGCAACAAGTGGGTTTCCCCAGAAGCACCCAGTTATAGCATGATAGACCTTAATGCTCTAGCTTCATGTCTTCCAGGTATTCTGCAAACTAGCTTAGACAAAACCACCAGTATATTGTGAGACCCACTACTCCAAGTGCATAGAAATTCAAAATTAATCTTGTTGCCCTAAGTCTGTTAGGTAGTATACTATATCTCTTATTGGTCTTCTCAACTTGAATACCTCATCATTTATCTCAGGCTCAATGTATCAAAAAATAATAACATAAGAATGTTTGTTGTTCCCCTCCATAGTCTCTGCATCGAGACCTCTGTCAGTACCACCTGTATCCATCTAGTGAAGTGACACCGAGGTGTCCAGTTATCCAAACCTAATTAATGGCCTTTCATCCACCCAGTGCAACTCAGCATCAGCTGCCATCATTTCTCTCTCCTTAATGTTCACAGTATATATACGCCATCTCAGCATGTCTTTATTTCCAGTCTTCAACTGGATTCTTTAATATGTGTTTCAACTGGAATCTTTAATATGTGTTTCATGAACCTTGTCAAATAGCTGACAAGCCACTAGTCCTGAAGGTAAGCATAAGAAGGCTTCTAATGCATATTGAGTGTTCCACATTTCTTCTGTACTCAGCTCTTAGTACACACTGTTTCTATGTTTAGAATGTTTGCCTTCAATAAGTCTTTATAATACCTTCTCTGTTCTTCTGAAATTAGTACAGCTTTCCATTTCTCCAGAAGGAACCAGTTATATCATCAAGATAAACTTTTTTTTTTTTTTTTTTTTTTTTGCTGTGGCTTATTGACATAGTACTATAGATTCTTAATGTGCATTCATCCTCTCTCAGTGAATTCATTCTCCCACCAGGTCAATAATGAAGTGTTCCCAGAGTTCAGAAGGAGAGAAAAGGCAGCATGTACTTCTGTGTAATACTCCTGATTAGCAAAGAAGACATCCTAAATGAGCAGTTTCAGAGAACTTTCAAAGGGTCTTGTCAGCCTTTCATTGCTATGACCAAGATACCTGATAAGAAAAACTTTGAGGAACAAAAGTTCCATTTTGGGAGCTTATGGTAATAGAGGTTCAGTGGTTGGCTGACTCCTTTTCTCTGGGCCTGATGGGAGGTAAAACATCATGGAAGAAGGGCGTGGTGAAGGAAATTGGCTTAGCTCATGACAGCCAGGAAGTAAAGATAAGAGATATAAAAAAAAATAAAGAGTGGATGGAGGACAGGGACAAATATAATCTCCAAGGGAAACACTTAGTAACCTAATTCCTTCAACCATACTACCTACTTGCCTACAGTTACCAACTGGTATGGTAGTCCTTTCAAATTACTAATTCATCAAGTGGATTAATCCACTGAGTGGGTTGCATTTAATCTACTTTATCTCTGAACATTTCTGCATTATCTATCACATGAACTTATTGAGGGACTCCTTGTACCTACACAATAACAATAAGGTAAATGTTTAGCTTGATCCTGGGCCAGCAGAGTGAGCTGTGGATTTTAGAGTCTTAACCACAAATCCTCTCTCAACACACCTGCACAATATTCCTTATAATCAGCTTGTCAGACTTTACCAGAAAGTCCTCAGGCATGACAATGATCTCTGTCATCAAATAATTCTTCATTGTTGCTTTAATGATCCCATAAGCCCTTCTTCCCTTTGAGGGATTAAAGACAAAACTGTAACACTGAAATGATAGTTTATATTCATTTGGGTCTTCCTACTTGTAGGGCACAGATATAAGTGCTTTACATAAGTTAACTTTATTCCAGAACAAACCTTGAAAAAGCATAAACAAAAACCAAATAAAACAAAGCATAAACATCACATTAGTCCCTAACTTTGTTGTCTTCCTAATATTTATGACCCTTTCCAGAAATCCCTGTTAGATAAGTCACCTACACTTTTATGTCACTCTAAGAGAATGCAAAGGACTTTTGGTCCCAAGACTATTCTCAATTTTGAATTCAAAATGCCTGTCCCTACTTTAGTAATCAAAATACCAAATTTCGTTTAGTGTTTACCCTCCATCTGTTGGCTTCCAGGGGACCAGCATTGGTGCAGACCGTGTGGCCAACCCCTTCTCCCCTCCCCACCTCGTATTCCCCTCCACCCTCTTTCATCTCCCTCCACTCCAGCTGAGCCGCAGACCTAAGACTTTCTCTCTAACCTACAGTAGAGCAAGTTTGGGATGGACAATGGGTGACAGCTGCAGGGCAGGATATTTTCCATTTTCATTCACACGTGTGAGCTGGAGTTGGTACTTTCTGGTCAGGAAGAGCTTCGGTCAGGGTCTCCTCTAAATTCATCTTGTAGCCAGTTCACTGCGATGCACACACCTGATGGGAACCAGGCATGTCTGTCCTCCATTTCTGCCTTGATACTATCTGAAGTAGCTTTTTGTTCTAAATCTTTCTTAGGGATGAGTGTTTGGCCATGTTTTATTGGGTCTGCAGAGCAGGTATGGAGCACATTGAATGGTTTCCTGGAAGTCCCTCTTGCCCTACCCACTGCACTCTTGCTTTCCAAGGCAGGCCTGGGTGGCCCAGCATCTCACATTTGCTGTTTATGTATCAGTAGGGATTCATGTGACCTGCCATAAACCTAAGGCCATATTAGAAGTGTCCTTAAGGGCTCAATGTTTATAATCAGAAATCTCATTATTTAAGAGCTACGTGACCTTTGGGACATCACTTAACCTTTCTAAGTCATTGCTTTGTTTTCTTCCCCAGCAACCAAATGCAAATGATCATAGGGTCTTTTGATAGCATTGGTGAGAATAATAAATGATATAATTTAGCTGAAACTGTTAACATAGCACCTGACGAATATCATGGCATCAATTTTAGCTGCCAATACATATCAATGCATTAGTCAGATACCTAGTCTCAGGGAGGTAGCCTGTAATCTTCAGTATTTAGCATCATATTAAAGGAGTTATTAAGCTTTTAATTAGCTGTAAGTTTCAAGCATCTGGTGACAGCTGCTGGAGCAAAATGCAGGGAATAAATGTGCAGACAGAACCTGGGTACCATGTGTCTTCCATCTACCTCCCACACACAGATAGTCACAACTTCCTTTCTGACTCAAAGAGGGCATGCAGGATGATTTTCTACCCTTAAATCTTGCCTTCAAGATAGTTCAAACAGGACAAAAATTGCTGTCTCCAAAGAGCAAAAGTTTATCTCTCTGTTTCTCCTTTTGTTTTCTAAATCTGGACCTGTTGTGGCCCAACTGAGAAGTCTGGATTCCCAGAAAACACACTGTGATGATCATGTTTTCTTTGATCTATGATAACTTTTTTTTCACAAAATGCCTGTATAGGTCTAGGTAAATTTCTATTCTCATATTCCTATAATAAATTTCTTTAACCCATTATTCAACAGTGTTCAGAAATTTACCTTTGGCTGTAGAGGAGATTTCTTATTATTTTGTATAGACAAAGCTCAAGATTTGCTTTGTATTAAAATTGCCTTTTTTTCTTATGTGGTTTTGAGCTATGGATATTGTGTGGCTGACTGCAGAGGCTGAGAAATGCATTTGGTATAAACAGAAATGTATTGTCCTAAAATCTCTAAAAGTGGAAGCCTGCCTTGCAGTTCAAACCGTAAAGATTATGATGGACACACTGCCTGACAGGGCTCACTCAGCTCTTGGGGAAGACATGGATTTGCTTCATTCTTCAATCACGCTAACTTCATCCCCAGATGTTCTGGCTTGAGAGATCAACAGTTGAGGTCCTGGGAAGGCCACTGAATAGATAATTTTGTGATCTAAGTCATAGCAGTAAAGTTGCTGGATCAAAGTCCCCACATGGTTTTAAACCAAGATTATCTCAAACTTTTTGTGCAATAAAAATACCACCCATTTCATTTCCAGTGGACAATATTAAGAGATGGTTGCATCTCCTTAGGCTTTGTGTCAGATGAAGAAAGGAAGTAAAGAATAAAGACCTGAGATTTACTCCCTAGTGAAATTAATAACTATTCATTATTAGAAACATAGCCTTTCTGATTTTCCAATTATAATTAAGTTGAGTTGAATATGGAATAAAGTAAATACTTGCAATTGAATATCCATTTAGTTGTTTCTGAGGAACATATGATTTACAATTTTCACTCATAAAATCCTAATACTGTACACTTTCTAGGGAACTTCAGGATGCTTTCCCATTTCCTAACTCTCAAGTGAACACACAGCTTTGCATGGGAACTAGAGTTTGTTCTCGGAAATCCTTAGGAACACCAAAATAGATAACATGCATGAACAACACAAAAATAGATAACCCAATGATGATTCATTCAACACTCAATAAATATTTCCAATTGCTCCTATGTTCCCGCAACTATCTATGTGGCACAGCTATGAGAAGGAAGATGCACTGCTACCCTCAAGGGAATCTTTATAATTGTTAGATAAATGACAAAATTGTTTCCCTGTAGTCATTTGTGCATTAAAAAAAAATCATACCATAATACATTTTGCTATGATGATTTTTAATGCATATCTTCTTCATGAGACTGAAGGTCTAAAAGGCAATAATTGATGCTGATTATTTTTATATGCCTAACTATCTACATGTAAGTGTGTATGTGTGCTTTCATACATATTTATGCTAAATATTGATAATATTATATCGCCAGCTTGTTGGCTAATTGTATATTTCTAGAGGCTAAAACTTGAATACATGGAAAATAAAAATTATATGTTAACTCAGCTACTTTAACAGGAAAAAAAATGACTAAAGGCTTAAAAAATGTTTTCCATGGCTTAATTATTTCAAAGAAGACTAGAACATGATGTCTATTAATTTCAAGAATGCCTAGTAGATTATTAAAACACATGCTTAAAACCTGAAAAAAATATATATATACATACACATACACACACTATGGATATATATATTCTATGGGTATATATATTCTATGGATATATATATATATAGTCTATGGGTGTATATATATATATATATATATATATATATATATATTCTTTATGGGTATATATATATTCTTTATGGGTATATATATATTCTTTGGATATATATATATATATATATATATATATATATATTCTTTGGAGAATATATATATATATATATATATATATATATATATATCTCCAGTAAGGATTCATCTAGAGGTGGCCAAGATGAGGAAGGACACTCTTGCAGGAGACACCGTACTTATGGTTGATTCCTGACCTTGAAAGCCCAAGATGCTGGACCTTGCACAATTTAATCTTTCTTTATACCAGTTTTCACAATTAGAATGTGGATATTATTGTGATATTGAGCTCCTGCAATTATTGTGAGTAAATGAGTCAGAATCTGTAACATGCTTGAATGTACACCAGGCACTCAGCCAGTGCTCTATGTGTTGGCTATGGCTGCCATCATCACCAATAATAGAAGTGAAGTGGCAAGAGAAGAATCACAGTAGTTCTCATGTCAGGAGTGACAGCAGCAGCAGAAGGGGCAACTCATGGTTGTAGGTGCCACTGAGAAGGAGGGAAGAGACAAGAGTCAGGGTCGTCTTCTTTCCTAGGTAATTCTTAATTTCCATGTAGATAGGCCAATGGACATGGGTTAATACTCCTTTATATGAGAATTATAGTTGATTTACAGAGATTCCTCAGCGGTAATCTTCTAAATAAGGTAACTGGAAACCCACATAGAGCATATGTAAAAATTGGAGTGTTGATTTTCTATCGTGTGGCAGGTATAATGCAAGGAATGGGGCAGTCCTGCCTTGGTGAGCCAAGCAGGGAAATAACTATGTCCCCCAAATTAGTTCTTAGCTCTCAGAAACAGAATGTGAAACTGGGCTTCTTGCAGAATGGCAAATTGTATTTTCTTCTTTCTGATATTTATCTTTACTTTGAATAAAAGGTTTACCTTTGCTTTTATTATTATATCATTTAACTGAAGCTTAAAAATAGCAGAAATGCTTTTAAATATACCTCTTGAACATTTTGAAGTCAAAACAGTGAAATGATGATATTTTTTATGTTTCTGCTTTGGTGTCATGAAGACCTCGACAAGCTCTGGCATGAGAACATGACTTTTAGCTTAACAAAGCATTTTGGGAAATTGAGAAATATTAGATGCTAAATATAGTTCCCAAGGGGGAGGTCATGTCATTGAATCCAAAGGCAATGGGGGAGGGAGATAGTTCTTTATAAGCACTTCCAGTACTGGACATTTTTGAGTCTATAAAATAAAAAAGTCATTTTCTATAAGATATCATTTCCCACTGAAAGTTAAACTTGTCTCCTTTATTATTATATTACAGCCTTCTAATATGCTTGCTTTCATCATCAAAAAAAATGAATCCCTCAGATTAAGGATGGTGTCCTAACCAATTTTGATTTTTCTACAATTTAGTGTCTGAAAAAAAAAGTGTATGCTTCCCACAACTGCTCAGTACAGAAGGTTACTTAATGGAAACATAAGTAAATGATGCATTAAGACATGGAATACTCCCAGTCTTCCTTCCGCCATGTTGTGCTATCTCTGTCTAACTAGGGAAAGTAAAGTGGGAAGCTAGAGAATGAGGTTGACAGCCACAACTTTGATGAGTTGATCTCACTGAATCAAGTGAAATGGAAAAGGGTCTCTGAAATCCATATTGTGCATATCCCTAAAAAACCTTTCTGTCAAATCTTTCCTCAAAAATATAAGAGTATGTGTAACTATATTTGAGCTATATTATCTACATGCTTCTCTGGACTCTTGTGTGATTCATTACAAAGCAGTTTACTAGAAAGACTGCAGAAGGGGCAAGGATAAAGAGGGAGTTACTCTAGCAGGATCAGACTGTGTTCAAGGCACAGGGAAACACTGCTCATCCACTCAAGAAAACATCAGCCTCACTCCACAGAACCGTGGGAATATTCTTAATCTGTAGAATCTTACCATCTTTCTCCTTTAACCTAGCATTCCACATCTTCTTAAGCAGAATGCTATGAGTATGCAAAAGACATGCTTTTCAAATGTGCATGCCACAAAACTGTCAAAGGTCATAAGCCTGTGGGATGGCAAGATAAGGATCCAGAGGAATATTGAGAGACAAACGATGGCTTAATTTTATAGGAGGAAATTCAGCAATGATAACTGCAAAAGTTTTCACAAGTCCAAAGTGAAATGAATTCTAATATTTTAGAATTAAGAATCATCTAAGGTTACATGGAGCTTTAGCTGTGTCTCATTTAATTAGGGAGGTATAATGTAGCTAACCTGCAGAGGGGTAGTATAAGAGATAAGAAGTGGCCATGAACTCCCTCAAGGTAGGTGGGCGTATTAACTGCAATAAAAAAAAAAATATATATAGCTCTGAGGCTGGGGTTGTAGGCTCAGTGGTGGAGTGCTTGCCTAGCATGTGGGAGGCGCTGGGTTTAAGTCTCAGCACCACATATCAATAAATAAAAATAAAATTTTAGCAACAACTAAAAAAAGAATATTTTAAAAAAATATATAGCTCCAACTAACCTGGCCAAGTCAGGAGTGAAGAATATGCATTTACTTTTAGCATAAAAATTAGAATGAGATATTGACAAACTGGGATTTATCAGGTCATAATCTATCTGCATGGAGATAGAGAGGAGGAGAATAATGTATAGCAACAGCTAAAGGACATGGGAAGGCTTAGCTTGTCTAGGAAGAGACTCAGGAGGAAACTAAACTAATCCTATTCTTATGTATAAGGTGAAAAAAAATTGTAATTGCTCAGAATGGTCTCCAAAGCAGAAGTGACAACTGTAGGAAGTTGATTTTGACCCATCAGTGATAGATTGATTGACTTTGTCTCAATCTCCATTAATGATAAGCCAATTCTATAATGGAGTGAACTCTTTTGGTGGTGGAGTCCTGAGTTCACCCGCAAGCCTTTTTGGATGGTGTGAAGGTGGTTGAAGAATACAATGTGCCTTTAGCCTAGTTTATCATCAGACAAAAAAAAAAAAAAAAAACACTTTATAAAGTCAATGGGCATCTATATTAGTAATTACACCAGTGCAGCTGGTGTAAATGAGGCTGTCCTGGACAATTGGCATTCTGGACTCATGCAATTCTACTTTCCTCTGAGACTACTGTCAGGGAGTTCTTCATAGACCTTCTTGGAAAGAAGGGAGTAAGAAAGCCACGATAGACATATTTGTAGGTAGTAAAGTTTGGCTTTTGTCAGTGTTTACAATTTTGTTTGCCCTATCTGAGCTCCCCCTTGCCCACCCTCTTCCTCTGTCAACTTCTCAGGGGTCCTGGTCTGTGTTCTGACTGTCTATACCATCCGCATATACTCATGTAGCACTGAAGGATCCACGCTTCACTTTCTGGGAACTTCTTTTATCCCATGATACCTCATATCCACATTCCTATTATTTTAATTTGGGTAATTAAATAAGTTATTAATTAAATAAATCATGCTTCCTATTCAGTTGATTAATACCACTCTCTCTCTCTTAACCTTCCAAATAGATTTTTACATCTCCCAGTGATGCTCCCCTTACCTTAATGCAATTCTAATAATTTCAGCATGTTCCCCAGGAGTGGCTCAATCCACAACTAAATGGAGATGGAAAACCTGCCAATCCACCAGGAAAGGCTCATTGGGGGGTATTTAGGCCCTGTGTTAGCCAGCTTCTCATCATTACTACCCAAGCACCTGACAGTAACAACTTAGATGAGGAAAAGTTTAGTTTGAGCTCACGGATTAGAAAGTTCGGTCCATGGTTGGAGAGCTCCATTCCTTTGGTCTGAAGTGAGGCAGTGTATCATGGCAGAAGGGCATGGCAGAGAAAATCTGCTGACTTCATGGTAGCCAGGAAAAAAGGAGGAGCTAGGGGGACAAGATATGATCCCCAAGGGCATGCTTCCAGTGACCTAACTTCCTCCAGCCACACCCTACCTGTTTATAGTTACCACTCAGTCCATTCAAGTTATTAATCCACTAAATGGATTAATCCACTGTTTAGGCTGCACTTCTCATACTCTAATCATTTTACCTCCTGCATTAATCCAGAAGATTTTTGGGACACTTCATAATTAAACTATAATAGGTACCCATACCAGGCAAGTGGATAGTCAATATCAAAGGCTCTGGCCAAGAGATTGCTAAAACTCCACCCTAGGAAATAGAGCCCTGGCATTGGGTCTCAGAAAACTCAGATTACTAAACATAGAACCAAGCCAGGAAGAAAGTTCTGAACTCAGCCACTTGAGTTTGAATGCAAACAGGAATGCAGTCATCAGAAAGCATGATTCTAGGCAATGAATTTTTTTTAAAGCAAAGTCAGAATTGGACAGATAACAAAGCTAACACAAGCTGGCTGAGAAGCCCCTGTCCTCATTATGTCCTCACTGTGTGAGGTCAGTGCAGGTCCAGGTGTCTGGTTCAGGGATGTTGCTGAGGTTGGGCATTTGGTAGAAGAAGGGAGGTGGTGGGTCAATGTGGAGCACTGACGACTCTTATCTCCTGAGTTTCCCATTGCCTGGTCTATGATGCTGCTTTAGAAGGCAGGAGATTCAGTCCTTCCTTTCTTTCTTCTGTCCTTCAGTTTTTCTTTCTTAAGTTTTTAAAAAAAGTTTGAAAATATTTATTTGACAAGTATTTCACATGTTTAAGTTATGCATTATGATGGTGTGATATATGTATACAGTGTTCTGATTTCCACAGCCTTTAATTAACATCAGTCACCCACCACAGTGCATGTATGAGGGTGAGCACATGTAGGGTGGTCAGGAAATTTAAAGCAAACTCTTACCAAATTTCATGTAATTGATGCAGTTTCATTAATTGTATTCACCATACTGTACATTAGATCCTCAGAATTTATTAACGTGATAAATGAAATGCTTCACCCTTTGATCAGCATTTCTCCTCCCAAATCCCTGATCCCAGGAAAACTCATATTTGCTTTATGAAGTTTGATGTTTTTATGTTCTACATATAAGTGAGATTTCCTTTGTTAATATACACAGGAATGGGATTGCTGGGCTCTCTGGTAGTTCTAGTTATAGTTTTTTAAAATTAATTAATTTATTTTAGTTAGGTATATATGACAGCAGAATGCATTTTGATTCATTGTACACAATTGCAGCACAACTTTTCATTTCTCTGGTTGTACATGATGTAGTGTCACACCATATGTGCAATCATATATGTACCTAGGGTAATGATGTCCATCTCATTCCACCATCTTTGCTGCTTCCATCCCCCCTCGCCACCTCCCCTCCCCTTTGCCCAATCAAAGTTCTTCCATTTTTCCTATGCCCCTCCTCCCCCATTATGGATCAGCATTCACATATCAGAGAGAACATTCTGCCCTTGGTTTTTTTGGGATTGGCTAACTTCACTTAGCATGATATTCTCCAACTTCATCCATTTACCTGCAAATGCCATAATTTTATTCTTTTTTTAATGCTGAGCAATATTCCATTGTGTATATGTACCACAGTTTCTTTATCCATTCATTTACTCAAGAGCATCTAGGTTGCTTCTATAGTTTAGCTATTGTGAATTGAGCTGCTATAAACATTGATGTGGCTGTGTTACTATAGTATTGCTGATTTTAAGTCCTTTGGGTACAGAATGGGAGTGGGATAGCGGGGTCAGATGGTGGCTCCATTCTAAGTGTTCTAAGGAATCTCCATACTGCTTTCCAGATCGGTTGCACCAATTTTCAGTCCCACCAGCAATGTATGAGTGTGCCTTTTCCCCCACATCCTCACCAACATTTATTGTTGTCTGTATTCTTGATAACTGCCATTCCGACTGGTATGAGATGAAATCTTAAAGTAGTTTCGATTTGCATTTCTCTAATTACTAGAGATGTTAAACACTTTTTCATATATTTGTTGATCAAGTGTATATCTTCTTCTGAGAAGTGTCTGTTCAGCTCCTCAGCCCATGTATTAATTTAATTTTCTTTCTTTCTTTTTTAAAAATTTTTTTAGTGTTAAGTTTTTTGAGTTCTTTATATAGTGCTCTATGTGGCAAAAAATTTGTTCCCCAATTGTAGGCTCTATGTTTACCTCATTGATTGTTTCTTTTGCTGAGAAGAAGCTTTTTAGTTTGAGTCCATCCCATTTATTAATTATTGATTTTATTTCTTGCTCTTTAGAAGTCTTGTTATGGAAGTTAGGGCCTAATCCAATGTGATGAAGATTTGGGCCTACTTTTTCTTCTATTAGGTACAGGGTCTCTGGACTAATTCCTAGGTCCTTGATCCACTTTGAGTTGAGTTTTGTGCATGGTGAGAGATAGGGGTTTATTTTCATTTTGCTGCATATGGATTTCCAGTTCTCTCAGAACCATTTGTTGAAGAGGCTATCTTTTCTCCAATGTATGTTTTTGATTTGATGCCTTTGTCCAGTAAGAGATAACTGTCTTTATGTGGGTTTGCCGCTTTGTCTTTATTTTGTACCATTAGTCTATATGTCTATTTTGGTGCCAATACCATGCCATATTTTTTTTTTACTATAGCTTTGTAGTATAGTTTAAGGTCTGTATTGTGATACCAGTATTGTGATGCCTCCTGCTTCACTCTTCTTGCTAAGGATTGCTTTGGCTATTCTGGGTCTCTTATTTTTACAAATGAATTTCATGAATTCTTTTTCTATTTTTGTAAGGAATGATGTTGGGATTTTAAGTGGAGTCACATTGAATGTCTATAGTGCTTTGAGTAGTATGGCCATTTTGACAATGTTAATTTTGCCTATCTGAGAGCATGGGAGACCTTTGTATCTTCTTCAGTTTCTTTCTTTAGTGCTCTGTAGTTTTCATTGTCGAGGTCTTTCACCTCTTTTGTTAAGTTGATTCCTATTTATTTATTTTTTTTCTTTTTAGGCTATTATGAATAAGGTAGTTTTCCTAATTTCTCTTTCAGAGTTAAGTTTAGAAATGCATTTGATTTGTGGGTATTGATTTTATATCCTGCTACTTTGCTGAATTCATTAGTTAATCTAAAAGTTTTCTGGTGGAATTTTTTGGATCCTCTAAGTATAGAATCATGTTGTCAGCAAATAATGATAGTTTGAGTTCTTTTTTTCCTATTCGTATCCCTTTAATTTTTTTCATCTGTCTAGCTGCTCTGGCTAGAGTTTCAAGGACTGTTGAATAGAAGTGGTGAAAGAGGACATTCCTATCTTGTTCCAGTTTTCAGAGGGAATGTTTCCAATTTTTCTCCATTTAGAATGATGTTTGCCTTGAATTTAGCATAGATAGCTTTTACAATGTTGAGGTATGTTCCTACGTTTCCTAATTTTTCTAGTGTTTTTAACATGAAAGGGTGCTGTATTTTGTCAAATGCTTTCTCTGCATCAGTTGATATAATCATATAATTCTTGTCTTTAAGTCTATTGGTATGTTGAATTATATTTGTTGATTTCCTTATGTTGAACAAACCTTGCATCCCTGGAGTAAATCCAACTATTTTTTAAATATGTTTTTGTATGAAATTTACCAGAATTTTATTGAGAATTTTTGCATCAATGTTCATCAGGGATATTGGTCTACAACTTTCTTCCCTTGATATGTCTCTGCCTGGTTTCAGTATCTTCAGTATCAGATGATATTAGCTTCATAGAATGAGTTTGGAAAGGTTTCTTCCTTTTCTATTTCATGGAATAATTTGAGTAGTATTGGTATTAATTCTTCTTTGTAGGTCTTATAGAACTCAGCTGTGAATCCATCTGGTCCCGGGATTTTCATGGTTGGCAGGATTTTGACTTCTTCTATTTCCTTGCTTAAAATTTATCTATAAATTGTGTATGTCCTCTTGACTCAGTTTGGGTTGATCATATGCCTCTAGAAATCTGTCAATGACTTTGAGATTTTCTA
Source organism: Marmota marmota marmota (assembly GCF_001458135.2). Taxonomy (NCBI): domain Eukaryota; kingdom Metazoa; phylum Chordata; class Mammalia; order Rodentia; family Sciuridae; genus Marmota; species Marmota marmota. Next base: position 44,239,716 of record NW_026000005.1, on the reverse strand, counting down.
TTTTACTGGAGTATACATTTTCTAAATAGTTTCTAATTGTCTTCTGTTATTTCAATAGGGTCTGTCGTGATATTTCCTTTTTTGTCACAAATTTTAGTAATTGAGTTTTCTCCTTCCTTCTTTTTGTTAGGGTAGCTAAGGGTTTGCCAATTTTATTTATTTTTTCAAAGAACCAGCCTTTTGTTTTGTTAACTTTTGGAATTGTTTCTTTAGTTTCAATTTCATTGATTTCCTGATTTTAATTATTTCCTGTCTTCTAATATTTTTGGTGTTGATTTGTTCTTATTTTTCTAGGGCTTTTAACAGTAATGTCAGGTCACTTATTTGTTGACTTTTTCTTCTTTTAATAAATGAACTCCATGTAATGAACTTTCCTCTCAGTACTGCCTTCATTGTGTCCCAGAGATTTTGATAAGTTGTACTGGAGTTCCCAATTACCTCTAAGAATTTCTTTTTATTCTCCTTCCTGATGTCTTTTGTTATCTAGGTGTCATTCAATATTGTTTAGTCTCTAGGTGTTGGAGTAGCTTTTTTTAAAATTTTATCATTGATTTTTAATTTCATTCCATTATGGTCAGATAGAATGAAGGGTAGTATCTATCTATCATATCTATCTATGTATTTGCTAAGACTTGCTTTATGGCATAACATATGGTCTATTCTGGAGAAGGATTCATGTGCTGCTGAGAAGAAAGTGTATTTGCTCATTGATGGATGGAATATTCTATATATGTCTGCTAAGTTCAAATTATTGATTGTATTATTGAGTTCTATAGCGTCTTTGCTTAGTTTTTGTTTGGAAGGTCTATCCAGTAGGGAAAGAGGTGTATTAAAGTCACCCAGTTTTACTGTGTTGTGGTCTGTTTGACTCTTGTATTTGAGAAGGATTTGTTTGACATACATAGATGGCCCATTGTTGGGGGCATAGATATTTATGATTGTTATGTGTTATTGATGTATGAATCCCTTAAGCAGTATGAAATGTCCTCTCTTATCTCTTTTCACTAGCTTTGGTTTGAAGTCCACTTTATCTGATATGAGGATGGAAACCCCCGCTTGTTTACATGGTCCATGTGAGTGGTACTTTTTTTCCTCACCCTTTCACCTTCAGTGTGTGAAAGTCTTTTCCTGTGAGATGAGTCTCTTGAAAGCAACATAGTGTTGTGTATTTTTAAATCCAATCTCTCAGTCTATATCTTTTAATTGATGACTGTAGGCCATTCACATTCAGGGTTATTATTGAAATACGATTTGTATTCCCAGACATTTTGGTTTATTTTTGGTTTTTAACTTGATTTGTTTTCTCCTTTGATTGGCCTTTCCTTTAGTGTACTTCCTCCCTTTGCTGATTTTCATAGTTGTTTTTAATTTACTCTTCCTAGAATATTTTGCTGAGGATGCCCTATAATGCAGGTTTTCTCATTGTAAATTCGTTTAATTTTTGTTTATCATGAAAAGTTTTTATTTTGTCACCAAATCTGAAAATTGATTTTTGCAGATATAAGATTCTTGATTGGCATCCATTTTCTTTTTAGAACTTGGTATATGTTTTTCCAGGATCTCCTGGCTTTTAAAGCCTGGATTGAAAAGTCTGTTGAAATACAAATTGGTTTCCCCCTATGTGATCTAATTCCTCTCTTGTGGCCTTTAAGATTCTGTCCTTATTCTGTATGCTAGGCATTTTGATTATAATGTGCCTTGGTGTAGATCTGTTGTAATTTTGTACATTTGGTGTCCTGCAAGACTCTTGTATTTGGTTTTCCAACTCATTCTTCATGTTTGGGAAATTTTCTGATATTATCTCATTGAAAAGATTGTACATTCCTTTGGTTTGAAACTCTGTGCCTTCCTCTATCCCAATAAGTCTTAGATTTAGTCTTTTGATGCTGTGCCATAATTCTTGGAGATTCTGTTCATGGTTTCTTACCATCTTCACTGTATGGTCAACTTTATTTTCCAGATTGTATACTTTGTCTTCAATATCTGATGTTCTGTCTTCAAAGTGATCTAGTCTGTTGGTGATGCTTTCTATTGAGTTTTTTATTTGGTTTCTTGTTTCCTTCATTTCAAGGATTTTCATTTTTTTTTCAAAACATCTGTCTGTTTCTTGAAGTAATATTTTGCTATCTGTATTTGCTCCCTATCTCTTTGTTGGTGTGATCAATTTTTGCTTTTATTTGCTCATTTAGGTCATTCTTTAATTCACAGATCATTTAAATTATGAACCTCCTGAACTCCTTCTCTGACATTTCATCAACTGTGCTGTCCATGGGTCCTATGAGGACCAAAAGAATAGGTTACCACTCTAATCCATAGAACTTGTGAATCCTACCTGACATGGCAAAGGAAGTCATGCAGAGTGAAGAGTTGAGAGGAGGAGGTTTCCTGGGTTATTCAGGTGGACCTTAAAAGCAGGTTATTGTAGTATCCTGGTTTGTTTGGGGGCACTTTCTTTCCTTGTTTTTTCACATTGTTTATATGTCTTCCTTTCTTGCAGTGCAAATCTGGAGTATTACATCTTCTATTCTATAATCTTGTAGTATTGGCACCTCACCTTGGTGTTGGGCTTTCAGACCCTGTGGCTGTCCCACAATGAATGTTACTGCAACTAATGGTGGTGGCAATAATAGCAGAGGTAACTCAAGATAGAAGTGGGGGTGTCCCAAAATAGATACAACCTCTTCCAGAGATTGGGTTGAAAGGGTGGGCCTTACACTGGCTTTGGGTTACCTGTTATGAGATGCAGCTGCTTCTAGGCCTGCTCTATTTTCTCAAGGTGGCAGCTACTGTGTGGGGAGGGGTATGGTGATGGCTGCAGTGTCCCAAGATGGATCTGCGTTAGCCCTGGGCTCCCAGGTGGGACTGGGGTGGTGGTGATTGTGTGGACCTGGTCCTAACCTGGGCCTGGGCTCCTGCATGGGTGCAGGGACAGTCCTGGGCCACGGCCTAGTCTCTGGAGTGGGTCTGCTAGTTGGTGGAGCCTATTTATAATTTCTTATGGAATCTCCATACTAATTTCCAGAGTGTCTATATCAACTTACATTCCCATGAACAGAATGCAAGTGTTCTCTCTTCTCCATACCCTCACAAACATTTGTTATCTGTTTTTGCGGAGAAGCACAGGTACAGTTTCTGCCTCCTTCTCCACCTGGCCTTCTCCTGCATTTGGGTGTCAAATCTTCGTCTGGTCATTCTTATCAGGGTCCTTGTCACTGTTTTTAAGGTCCACCTGTATAATCCAGGAAACCTCTTCCTCTCAACTCTTCACTCTATGACTTCTGTTGTGAAGTCAGGTAGGATTCACAAGTTCTATGGGTTAGGGTGGTAACCTGTTTTTTTGGAAGGTACCATTCGGGCCACTACAATTGGAAGTCCATAGGTTGTTTACAAATGGAGATTTGTAAGAGGGTTGCTCTCATAGTGTGTTCTTGGCACACACAAAAAGGGGAAGAAGAGAGGAAAAATAAAAAAGGGAGGAGGGGAGGAGAAAACCAGGAGAGTGAGGAAGAGGAGAAAGAGAGATAAAGCAAGCAGAAGGACTCCAGGCATGCAGGCACACAGAAGAGCAACTCAGTGAGGACCCAGCAAGAAGGCAGCAGTCTGCAAGCCATGGACAGAGGCCCGAGGAGGAAATGGGCTGGCTAACACTCTGATCTCAAGCTCCTAGATTCCAGAACTGAAGAAACCCATTTCTGTTGTTTAAGTCAATCAATTGATCAACCAGTAAAGTTTTAAGAACTTTTTCTGTCACATCCATCTTGCCATTTTAACTGAGGTTTGGAATATAAATGGCAATGTTTGCTGATGTCCCGAGAAGTTTCACCATTTCAGCAATGAGTCCTTCATCAGAGAGGTTAACAAAAATCTTGCCCAAGGTCAAGAGACTTTGGGTGGCTCATGGACAACTGCTCATGCCCTAAGGATCTCAGTGTGACACTTGCCTAAATCCCTTTCTTCTGCCTGATGTCTTCTTCTCTTTTTGTTGTAGGATCCTGGAAGAGATGTGAAGTATTCTCCCTCCCCCATGCCAACAATCTTGCCAGGTTTTGTGTTCTTAGTTTTAAATACCTCCTTTCAAGAGAGTCACAAATCTCACACTGTTGAACAAAGAGTAGAAATTGCCAGGCCCTGGTAATGAGGCTCCCCTTCAGAATGTTGTTTTCAAAAGGGAATAGGCTGTGAAAAAAATGAGGTGTTTTAATCCAGAGAGGAGAGAGGTTTGGGCAAGTTTCCCAGGGGTAATGGGACAGGAGGTTTTATGGTGTAAGTGTGAACCTTTGTCTGAGTGTGTGTGTGTGCGTGTGTGCGCGCGCATTTTACTATGCATGTGCAGAGGAGCTCATGCCAGTGACTGGCTTCATGGGTGAGTGGCCCAGCAGGTGTTGAATTGTAGGCATCCAGCCTTTCTCCAGATATGTTAAATCAGAATGCTTGGGAATAGGTTCTGGTAGATAGTAGCATTATGAGACATCAGCTTGAAATTTGACACATGCTTCCTGGGTGAACAGTTAGAAAGCTTGGCTAGTGTTTGCATTTAGAAGCCCAAGCAGGACAGAAGAATGACCCAGCAATGTGAGACCTAGGTTTTGCTTTCCTGGGTGTACATCTTTTCTTCTGTTTTGAAATTTTTTATTTATACTGGAAGTTGATTAAACAGAGATTAACAGAACAAAATGGTGAGGAAAGATTTGGGAGTAGAATTCACCTGCACCCTTCTGTCGTGCATTGCCTGGCTGGTTCAACTTCTTTCCCACTCGTCTGCAGGCTCAGCCCAACCCACTTTGGGATCTGATTTTATATGGCCTTAATTTGAAGAACTGATCATGCTGAGGGCTGTAAACTAACATGTTTGTTTCTGCACTGGCTCAATTTGGCTTCCCTCTACCTCAGATCCTTCTAGTTACCTCGGATAGAAGGGTACTCATTGGCTGGGTAACCTGAACACCATCATACATTCAAAGAGCCAGATAAAATCATAACTACACCATTATGCTGCTAATAAGCTATGCACCCATGGGCGAATTCTCCAGCACCTCCAAGCCTTCACATCTAAATGGGCATTGCATACTATCATGGTAAGGTATGGAGAGACCGATGCAAATGAAGAGTTTACTATAACAGCTGGAAAATACAAGTGTTCAATAAATGTCAGCTATTATTTTTGTTATTGTTATTTATTGGCCCTCAACAGCCCAAGTCCAAGCAGTAAAGCTGTACTGAACTGTTTGCTATCTAATTCTAAAACCTGAGCTCTCATCTAGCTTACTCCAAGGGGGTAAACAGGGCTGCCCCTTACCTTCAAACTGAGCTCTGATTTGGGTAGGTAGTGTGGCTCATGAGGCAGGATCATCTGGTGAACGGAGGGTTACTGGGTGTGATACTGGATTCCTGACTGAAGAATGCGGAAGAGGTAATTTCTGCGAATTAACAGGAATCCCACATGCCTGCCTTTAAATAACCACCATTGTTTTACTTTTTCTTCTTTACCTTAGCAGAAGTTTGTCAAGTAAAGGGCTTGTGGTTATCATTTAACACATGTCAACTGTCTTCTTTATAGAGGAAAATGGGGGGAGGGGTAACACTGTTGAAATGCCTCTAACCGGAATGCCCTTCAATTTGTTGCTCCCTTAGAGAAAATTGCTAAAGTATTTCAAGAAAAAACATGGTGAAAGAAAAAAATTTACATTGTTGTATTTTTTTATACTCCAATCCTAGGAGAACTGTTGAAATCAGTTCTAAGTTGAGCAAGGCTTCTGCAGTGCTTTAAAAATTCTCTGAGTGGGAAAATATACAGAAATGTCACTCAATAAATACTAAAGGTGGACATTTTTAAAAAGTCCATATTAAGCAGCCTATTAATATTTCATTGTAGCAATTTTTTCCAAAATGATTGACTCTATTCAAGGTATCTCATGAGGCAGAAATGTCTCTTCTTTTAGTAAGAATAAAAGTTAATGTCTCCCAGCTGATAACTATTTCCAAAAATTGTCAGAAGGAAAAAAAAATAATAATTTCTTCCCTAAAAGAAACCATTTGGAGGAAAAAGATAATATGTTTAATGCCTACAGCCTTGCAAATGAAGGCAAGTTTTTAGCTCATTCCTTCCAACTAAGAAATGTACACTAAGGGATGTAGAAGGATCATTGTCCTCTGGCTGGGTAGGGGTAGCATGGACACTGACATCTACAGACAGTCTTCACCTGTGTAAAGGAACAGGGTCTCCCCTCCTCGTCCACCAGAAAGCAACGTCTTGACCTGGTACAAACCAGGATGGCTCAGTCAGTCGGTGTGCCCAATGGGTCCAGAGCATGGACAGGTGTCAACTTTCTGATGAAAGTCAATGAAACCCGTGTTGGTATTCATCTTGTTCCTCAGTGCTCCTGGGCCAGCCTCTCTAAAGCTTCCCTGGGCTTCTGGGTGCTACATTGTTGGTGTCTTATCCTCTCTCCAAACCTGTTAAAGGCCATCTTTGCTCTATGACAAGTGGCAGGCAGAATAAAAGCTTTCCAGATCCTCTTCAGCTTTATGTCAGCTTTATAATGGGCCAGGAGGGGTTCTTGACCTCCCTCATGAGAGCATGATGTTTGTTACTACCTTCTTTACAAAGTACTGAATATTTTTCTGGCCTTTGTGAGTAAATGCATCTTCTGCCTCTCTTCCATGGCTCACAGTAACAAGAGAGAAGACACTGGGGACATATGCTCTTTCAGGTCCTCCAGCAGCAGCTTTCTGCAGCCCAACAAGAAATATACATATGTAAAGTGTTCAGTTTAAGGTCTTTGATGTGTGCATGCTCCTGTGAAACACACTACAATCGAGATGGTGAATGTGTCCACCACGCCCAGCATCCTCTGTGATCTTTCCTGCACCTTGCCATCTCCTTTCCCAGGAGAACTGTAATCTGCCTTCTGTCAATATAGATTGGTTTGCATTTCTAGAGTTTTTATACACATCTAATCATAAAATGTGCTTTTCAGTGTGCATTGTAGCTTCTCCTACACAGCATAATTATCTCAGGGTTTAGCCAAGTTGCATGTGTCAATACTTTATTCCCTTTTATTATTTGTAGTACATCATTGTGTCAATAGACCATATTTTGTAGCTCATTCATCTATTGGTAGACATTTGGGTTGTTTCAGCTTTTGACTATTAAAAATAAAGCTACTATGAGCATCTATGTACAAGTCTTTGCATCATGACCTACTTTATTTTCTTGTGAGCATATTGAGTCCTATCACAGAAACATGTTAACAATTTTTTAAAACTCCCAAATGGACTTCCAAGAAGTTATAGAATTTCACCTTCCCACTAGTAGTACATAGGAGTTCCATTTCTTCTGTATCTTTACTGAAACTGGTGTAGAGGAAATCTCTGTGATCTTGAGTTAAGAGAGATTTCTTACATGTGATTTAACAAAAATGTAATCCACAAAATAAGAAATTGAGAAATTAGACTGAAAAAATTAAAACTTTTCTTCAAAAAACACTAGTAAGAAAATGAAAATCAATAGACTAGGAAAGAACATATATTCAATAAGATCTTATAGACCATATATATTTGAAACATAAATCTCAAAACTCAAAAATAAAAGCATCAATAAAAAATGAAGAATTTGAAGACATGTCACCAAAGAAGGTATTTTTTTGGCTAATAAGTACAAATTATGCATATTAAAACAAGAAAGATATTAACACAATTAGAATGTCTAATATCAAAAGAATAACCTGTATTATTTTTTTAACTTTTTTTTTTTTGAGGTAGTTACAGATTAGCATGGGTTATAAGAAACAATACCAAGCTTTCCTATGCCATTCACCAAGTTTCTGCCAGTGGTTACATCTTACAAAACTTTAGTCTGACATCACAGTGTCAGGAAACAGATGCTGACTCAACCCTACACGGTTCACATTTCACCAGTCTTATTCTCTTGTCTATGTCTTTAATTCTCTGGAATTTCATCTCATATGTAGGGTAACAGCATCACAGCCGAGGCACGGTCCAGCATCATCATGAGGACCTCTCATGCTACCGTCTTATGACCACCACCACCTCCCCTCCTCCAGACTCCCTGCCCTGTGGGAACCACTAATCTGCTCTCTATCCTCAATGTGGTCATTCTGTCATTTGTATTTTTTTAACTCCTATTATTCTTTTTTTTTTTTAATTTTTTTTATTGGTTGTTCAAAACATTATAAAGCTCTTGACATATATATTTCATACATTAGATTCAAGTTGGTTATGAACTCCCAATTTTACCCCAAATACAGATTGCAGAATCACATCGGTTACACATCCACATTTTTACATAATGCCCTATTATCCTATTATTCTTTTCCATTATCACACCCCAACTGCCCCAGTCCCTGAACTTTTGATTCAGAGATTTGAAAATCCTAAATATATTATCAGAGTTAGGAAAGGGCTCTTGAGAATCTTTTCTTTTGCAAAATTGCCAGTGGTAAAACATAAGGTGGCCTGGTCTCTCCGCAGCCCGTGTTCTTCCATGGCTCCACATGAACATGGCCCTGAGCAGTAAGAGATGACCTTCTGAAATACATCTCTCCAACTTCCTCTCCCGAGACTTTCCACATTGCACCTTGAGAGAATGGGTTGAAATGCTTTAATTAAAAATCGTAACACAGCTTGTGGAAGAAATGGACAAATGCTTGCTTCTAAATAAATGTTTCACAAAGATTCTTAGAAGAAAAGAAAATACAGGAATGCAGGAAAAATGACATCCAATTCAATGACTTCGTTATTAGCAAGTAGACTGGTTTCAAATGGATGTTTCAAAAGATTATAGAATATTAAATACTTAAAAGTGTGTCCTATTTAATATATTCAAATATATAATTTCTTAAGAAAACTAAATAGTACACAGAAACTGGTGCAGCCTTCCCTGGGGTACTTGCTTCAATGCCAGCTCTCTGCACAGAGACTCACCTGCTTGCCCCTTTGTGTCCACCCCTGACTTCCTCTGCTCTTTAAAGCCCTAATCATATTCTCTTCTGTGGCATTTTATCTCATAAAATTGAGCTGATTTTTTTTCTTGCAGCCCCAATATGCAGAAGTAGACCCTTTCCTTTCTGAATCTTATCACTTTAAATAGAGCCACAAATCCAAAGAAGCATTTCTACTGCTTAGACACATTTTGATTTACCGAAAAATAAATAATTTTCTTGGTGTCTCCATTTATATCACTCAGGATGTGGGATAATGGTGTTCTTATATGCTGATGGAAATAGTTCTTCATTGCTTGATTTCTGAAATCTGTGTCTTCATGAATCCCAAACTGGAGGTTTATGCTCGGAAAACTAGGTCATGTCATATTATCTACAATGTGCTTCCCTTTAGAGCACAGTCTCACCCACACTTGCAACTGGGATGCATATGTATTTATTTCATAAGAAATAAAAATACCACTTAGTGATGTGCTTTCTACTTGGATGAGAATCAACAAGGTCTCGGCACCAACTTTAATACTTATTTGTGTGCTTTTAAATAAAGCTTCCACACATATATGGAGAAATGTATTAATGCAGAACTAATGTCAAGATTTTCCTACTTCAGCAACCTACATGACTTGATTAGATTAATTTTCAAAGTTAATTTCTGAATTTCTAAAAGTACAATTAAATTCAAAAAGTAATGACAATTTTCAAAGGACATCAAAATCCTCTGCTCTGAATGTGAACAGCTCTTTTCTAGCCCACTCCTGGTACCTCAAAAGACTAAATAAAAACTAAAGGGAGATCAAGTGGCCCAGTTTTCTGCACAGAATGATACTTAACACAAAACTGATTTTTGTGTGTGTGTGATTCTTGATATTTCATTTAATTGTTTCAGGAGGGATCATTCTCACAAATTCCATCTATGCCTTGTATTTATGCAAGTACCCATCTCACCTCACTATCTAAGATAGGTGATTATTGGTGAGTGTGTGTGTGTGTGTGTGTTTGTGTGTGTGTGTTTATGTGGGTGAAAAGATATTTATTTTAAGAAGTAGATTCATATGATTGTAAAGTTGTGATAAGTCCAAAATCTGTTTGGCAGGCAAGCTTGGAGGGCAGGACTGTGGGTACTACCCTTTAAGAATTCTCGAGTTGGACATCTTAACACTCAAGAACTCAAGAGTGCATGCCAGATGGTAGTTGGTTTTATAATTATGTTTCAATTTTTTTCTTTTTAATTTTTTTTGGCTATTGCTGGGGATTAAATTCGGGGCCTTGAACATGCTAAGTAAGCAAAGTCACACCAGATCCCTCATTTCTTTAAAGATAAGGCAAATCCTTGCTGCCCATTGGCCCTTCCCTCCACCCCCCTTGATGATCCACTCTTAAAATGTCAAAGAAACAAGAAAGGTGGTTTTTGAGGCTTTAGCTAACTAAATAGTAAGAAAACTTGAATTTTAATGTGTAGTCAGAAATTTGAAAGCAATAAAGGAAAGTCAACCACAATGTTGGCAATAAGGAATAAGGAATGGCATCTATGGTGGTTAAATAATCCCGAATCTGGGTAATGCAACCTGGCCCCAGACAAATGGATGCCTCCCATCCTTTGAAGGGAAGAAGAGATGAGCACAGGAAGTGTTTACAGAGATTAGTATGAGAAATGATAATTTTGGGAGAGTTGCCATTTTTTTAGATTTTTTTAAATAAGAAAAGAAGACAGAAAAAAAGAAACAAGAAATTCACTTGGTGGGAAAATTCAAGGCATCTCTTGAGAAGGACCTTGATTAGGAGAACACACAGGAAAGAAAAACCCTGAGCATTATGCTTGGGGCAGAGGAGGACTCCAAGTGAGTACCTTGAAGTCGGCCAGATTCAGGACAAAAGGAAATAGTTAAAGAAGAAAACAAAACAAAACCTCAAGAGCTGTGATGTGGTCTTCATTAGTTTGTATGAAAAAGAAAAAGCAGACACCCAGGAGGGAATCCATCAAAGTCCTCAGTCTAGACTGAGGGACCAAGTACCACTCGTGATTCCTTGTCTGTGGACCCTACTCTGTGGTCATAGTGTTATATCAAGAATGGGGCAAGAACCCCAAGTAGGCAGGACTCACACAATGTAACCTAAATGAGCCAGATGGTGCCATCTTACGCCAAGATGGAAGGATTTCAGGCTTCCAAGGGATGGCTCAGGCAATCAAGGAGCATACACTGATCTCTCTAATGGTTTATTTGGGTCTGTTCATTAAGGAGAGGGTTCTTGGCACAGCTTATTTGTTTTCAGGTGAACTCTGGTGAGGTCATTGTGGTTATGCTTAGCACATTGGCATGATTGCCTGGAAGGTATCACAGATGACTTCATTCTGCTAAACCCAGGACAAGTGTTTCTTCTGGGATTAGAGAAACCTGTGTAACCGTCTGCTTGCTGGTCCTTAGTGTCATCTGGGCTTTGGATCATGTTAAAATGGGAAGTGGAAAGGGGGGTAATACCTATTTTGTGTCCTTGTGAATGATTAAGCACCAGCTCACCCTAACCCAGATTAAAAAATAAACAAATAATTAAATATTGTCTGATTGTAGCATTTACTGCCATCTTTCTCACTTCTAAGCATCAATGTTGCGTTGCTGGAAATAGAATTGGGAGGAGTTGCCTTCAAATAGCTCTTACATACTGTTGTAAGACCTCTGCACTTGAGTCAATTAATTCTCTGAGATGCTCTAAAATATTTCTTATTTCTCTTGTGTTTTTATTGTCTCTTAGGTGAATGGAATCACCAATATTGAGATCTTAGTCACAAATTTACTGCAAGATATAGAACAGTTCCTTTTTGAGGAACTCAAAAATTGTTATGTGCACAATTATCATTAATAATCTAATAAACATCTAACATTTGTAGGAGAGCCTACTACGTGCTAGAGCGCTTTTAAGTTCTTGATGTACATGGAGTGTTGGTCACAATGATTCACCCCTGCCTACTTTTGCCAGGCTTTACTGTAGGCAGAATGTGTGCCATTCTCCCTTAATTGGGATCCTAGATTTATGGCTTGCTTTGGATAAGGTAACATGAGTGGGCATAAATATACCTTGCAAAATAGAAGCTTTGAGCACATTTACATGTTTTGTCTGCATTTTTTGTTTGGGCCTCTTAGCTATGAGAACACCAAGGCCCACTAGTGTTGCACAGTCAGTCTAGGAATGGAATAAAAGGATGTGTCATGCTGAACCAAGCCCAGCTGAATCAAAGAGGGTCCAGGAAGGCCCAGCTAGCCTACAGTCTTCATAAAATAAGGACAAGAAGTAAGTGTGTGTTGTAAGCCACTAAGACTTGGAGCCTCCTTGTCACCACAGCGAAAGTTGACTAATACAGTGTCAAACCCAAGACTCATTTAGGCTTTATAACAACCTTTGGAACTATTTTTTTATTATCATCCACAGTTTACAGCTAAGAAAAATAGGAGACAGAGAGGTTCAATAACTCAGAATTTGACTCAGATCTAGTAAGTGGTATGGTAGAGAATTAGATGCAAGTTGACTTCTAGACTCCAGAATCCACTTACTTTATAGCATTTGGGAAGAGGCGATGTGACATTTTAATTTTAGCTCAAGAACTATATTTTTGATAGACACTTTCAAAAGTTAAAAATGAGGTGACCATATGTCCTGTTTTGTCATAGATGGTACTGGCTTATACCTGTTATTCTAGCATACTTCTTCTTGGCTTCTTCTTTTACTCTTAGTATGCCCCAATTTGTTAAATTATGTTTTCACAATTAAACACTCTTCCTTCCATGGCAGCATTTGTATAGTCTCCTTCCACATCATCAAATTAATCATCAGGTCAAGCCTCTGGATATCTCAGAAGAATCTTTCTCTTATGTGACCCACGTGCCAATGTCATCAGTGTCCTTATGAAGAGTTTGTCCTTGGTGATCCTATCTAGGAGAGGTCTCTTCTGTAGGTGAACTCTGGGACTCTTATTACATCTGGGGCCCTGAACACAAAAGACAAAAAGCTCAAGATGGATCTGGCTTCTCAACCTGGTACCATGGATCACTCAGATTATCTTGAGTTGGAGATCATTCAAATAAGCAGGTACCAGAGAACATATACAAATGTAAGGAAATATGTCTGGGCAAATATTCTAAGGAAAAGGCAATGCAGGTGATGTGCATACAGTCTTACTTGGAGGTGAAGGCAAATCAAGTGATAGAGAACCAGAGAGAACCAAATACCTGCAGAAGGGAGGGCTGGGGCAGAAGGTGGAGATTCCTCCCTCACACACCAACTTCCATCTTCTCCACTTTTTAAGTTTCTCCTGTAGATTTAAATGAGAAGCTCTATGATAAATTCTAAGATTCTTCAAAAACACATTCTCTAACTTAAACAGTTCATTTCAAGTTTTTATTTTAAAAGCCAGAATATATCTCATTTCACTTATGTGGCATGTGTAATCACACTGCCCCAGTTTCACAAGGTCATGCTACTAAAGGCTTCTAGAATGCAGTCCTAGCTATGGCACCTTCCAACCAGGCTACTGCATCTGAGATTTTCTGGTTGGCAAGTTTTTCTTTTTCCCCTTGGAGCATTGGGTATCTTTAAAAACCAATACAATACCCTCCCTTGCTTTCTTAAATTTTCTGTACTACAATTATAGGTTTGATTATCGTCGACTGTTAATGAAGGTTGTGATGATGGTGTTTATTGAAACCCAATATTTACCAGATACTGTGTTTCACTGGGCTGCCATCTAATTATTTTGTGACCAGGAAAGATATCATTCATTTTGACAGAGAGGAAACAGAGAATAGGGGAGTTAAACAACTTCCCCAAGTCAGGTTGCTACTCGGACCGAGGATCTTCTGGTCTCCCAAAGGTCTGCTCTTTCCCTAGCGTAGATGTTCATGTGACACCTGCTCTAGTGCTCACTGGAACCATCTCATGGCTGCTGAGCTAGTGTTGGTGGCTCCAGCAGGACAGTCTGCTGACTGTCACAGTGAGCCAAGTGACTGGGACCCTGTCACTCCACCTGCTTCCCATCTGCTAAGACGTGCAACCGTGTTCACATAAGTGGAGGGGATGCAGCAGTTCTCACGTTACGCTTTGGGAGACCAACGAGATCAATGCAGGCTATAGAAAAGATGTCAATTTTGTCTGCTTATGTTTCTGTCTGAATTTTGTCCCACTTCTCAGGGCATCACAGCTGCCATTCCTAATGTATTGAGTTTTTTATTTTTTAATCACTTTAGTATCTTTAGCAATGCTCCGCTTTATATTCTTGATATAGATTATTCACGCTTTCTCCTACTCCTAGTTGATCAGTCTCCCCTGAGTGTTACCAATTATGTGTCCTTTGCAACACCGGCTTTTCTCCTCCTTGGTCTTGTGTGGTAGATACAGGCTCGTTTTCCCTTTTAATCACAAGAGCCTCTGTCTTTTCTTCCTCCGTTTCTGGGCTTATTCTCTCTTTTCTGAGCTTCCTGATATAAGTTTCCAGTCCTTCTCTTTGCTCTTGATACTGCTTTAGCTATTTCCCTGCATGTTGATATATTTTCCGTTTTTCTTTTTTTCTAATTTACTCCATGGCTTCTCGAGCCCATGGGTTGAATTTTTTTCAAAACATATGAGCATTTCTTGTTTTTTTTTTTTTTTAATTTCTAGTAAATTTGGTGAAATGAGAGGACACATGCTGTATAATTTTAGTTACTTAGAACTATTTACCTTCTCCTAAGCTTGGCATGTAAATATTCCAAGAGTATTTGGTGGCGGGGAGGGAAGTGGATTATTCAGCTGTGACATGTAGCATTCTCTGTTCCAGTTTGCTTATTTGGTCAGACTTGTTGTGTTGTTAAAATCTTATAAGTACTGATAATTTTGACTTTTCTATCATTTTTGATAAGTTGAGTTATGATTTTCCTATGTCTTGGCTTTCTTTTTTCTTCTTTGGGTTTTGACATTTTGGGGATTCATGATTTTAAAACATGCTAGTAATTCATACAAATTTAAAATATTTATTTTTTCCTAATGAATTTAACCTATTATTATCAAAAAGTGATCTTCTTTTTAATCTACTATTATCATAAAGTGATCTTCTTTATCTTGATAATGATGCATTTGACCTTCAGGTCCTTTGTTCTGAGGTAGCAAAATCAACCTCCCCTTACCTGATATTAAATGTGTGATGTCTTCTCCTGGGATTTAATTTTAGATTTTTCTATGTGCTAGGTGGTAGATGTGTCTTTCACAGCCTGCATACAGGTTTTTCTTTCCTCTTTCAGCCTAAAAATATTTGCCTGGTAATTGGTGCAGTGTCTTTTTCCCTTACTACATGTTTTGTTCTTTATGATTTTAAATCAACTATCTTATTTTTTGTATTCTATTTGTCTTGCCTGGTTTTATCCTTTTAATAATTATTCTAGAAATTATAACACAATTATCTTGTCAAAATGATTATTTCCTGTACCTCTGACCTTCCACCTCAAATAATTTTCCTTGTACCTGAAGCATATCCTTCAAAGTTTTCCTTTAATGAAATTTGATTGGTGATAAATTTCTTGTCTAAAAGTTTCTTTATTTTCTCTCTTTTTTAAAAAAAAAGATGTTTTAATGGGTATAGAATTGTAAGTCATGACTTGTTTTTAAGCACTTTGAAGACACTATTGCTTTGGGTCTGCTGATATTAGCAACAGTTCCTCTGCTGATCCTTGGAAAATGTGTAATTTTCCTTCAGTCACTTTTAATATTTTGTCTTTATCTTTAATTTTTCTGCAGTTTAATTATGGTATGTGTATTTTAAGTTTATTTTGCTTGAAATTTGCTATACTTCTTTTTACTCTGTCCTCTATATAGTTTAACTTTTTTTGTCTGCTTTTGATTCTTTATACTACACTCTGAATAATTTCCAGATCATCTACTATATCTTCAACTATGTCCAGTTTCCTAGTTGCATGCACGGAAAAGTTTGTTTAAAAATATTCATTATAGAATTTTTCAAATATACACAAAAGAGGAAGAACCATAAAATGAATCTGAATGCCCTTTATTTATCTTCGATAACTGATAATACATGGCCAATATTTTTAACTTGCATTCTTCACCTCTCTTCATTATACACTGACTTTTAAATTTCAGCTATTTTTTTAAATTCCTAGATAATATATTTTTTCTTCTTCAAGTCTGCTGTCATCTTTCATAATTTCAAGTTTTCTACTAACATTTTCAAATTTATCACTTTTAACTCGTTAAACATAGTATACAAAAATCTCATTATTGGCTGATGTATTTGTATGTGTTTATAATGTGTTTATTATTTTAAGTTTTATAGTATGGCACCTTACTTTTGCTGGCAAGTATACTTGGAAAAAATAAGATGAATAACTTTAAACTTAGTTTAGAATATTTTCCTTCGGAAAGAATTGCATTTGTACTTTCCCAGGCTCTGGGGACTAGTCAGGGGCCACCATTAGTCAGATCCCATGCTAATCCCATCCCAACCAGGAGGTGCCAGCTACAAGGCTCAGGTCTGGAACAGCAAGTAGAATGTTGCTCCTGTTGGAGTGCCCAGCCCTCTGAGGGCCATTTCTCTAGGAGAGTGGATCTTCTACAAGACTCCCCATGTGCGCTCTGGGCTCTGATATATCTCCCTTTCTTATTCCATTAAAGTTTAAATTTGCCAAGGTTGTCACATTCTCTCAGGGAAGGAGTTGCTGTCCTGCTAGATTACCTCTGTTTGCCTTATTGGTAAACTGTCCTGATTCCTTACTTCTTATTTCATTTTTTAAAATATTTTCAAAAATATTTTTTCCTGTTTAATTCGTGTTTTTAGAGGGAGGTTATGTCTAGATAAAAGAGAATAAATAATTTCTCTCCGTGGAGCTAGAATAGATTAATTTCCGTGTAAGTAACTGAAAATAGTATCTGTCTGTTTTCTGAATTTGCAGATAGCCAGCTGCTAGGCCAGATGTCAAAGTCAATTTGTAATGAGAAAGGTGAAGAATGTAAGTTAAAAAATATTGGCTGTGTACTAATAGTCATTGAAGATAAATGACAGGTACATCAGATTCATTTTATGGTTATTCCTTTTTCCATAATGAAAAATTTAAAACAAATCTTTCCTTGCACGCAATTTCCAGCAAATTGAACCTAGCTGAAGAGAAAGTAAATGAAGTCGGATGGAAAACATGGCAAAGTCACATAGCAAAGGATTTGTTTTCAGAGATGGGAGGAATTACAGTAATGGCGTGAAAGCAATTTCCCAGAATCTACCTTCTAATCATAATAATTTACACACCTCATGGCAAATATACTCAGGCCTTCCCTCAAACACTTGCCTCAATTCTGGTATCAGTTTCAACCTCCATATCTTGATGATTTTAATCAGGTCTGAATGTGATAAGGCTTTGTAGCTACTCTTGATCCAGAAGCTGGGGAAGAAAACATGTTATTTGCCCCTCACCCCCTCTAGCACTCAGTATGCAAAAGGAGAAGAATCACAAACAATGCCCAGTGACTATCCAAATCCAGCTGAGAACCTGTCACCTCACTCATTCCTCCAAGGACAGGGGATGTAACTGTTCCTGCTTTCTGGGAATGATTAGTTACTTCATTTTACTCCTCAGCTCTTGGCACTACTTTATGGCACTATCCCCTGATGGCCATGTTTGGAGATAACCTACCATATTTTTCAATTATTTCTATTATTGATAAAATGTGGAGGAAATGTTGAAAGTATATGAAAATAATCTTTAATTTTAAGTATGTTTAATAACTCTTAATTGCTTACATGAGTATCAATAAGCATTTAAATTGCAGAAATGGCTTTGGGTTTTAGTTATAATAAGCATATTATTCTGTATCTGTGAGGATCATGATTGCCATGTAGATATACTACCGTTTACATATACTAATAAAATCTATCTTTCAAAATATAATATGTGCAATAAATATTTATATTTCACTCAATTACTAACTTTATGGATAATCTCTGGCAAATCCAGTTCATCTTAGAAGCATCTCTTGAGTCTCTGTTAGGTGCTACCTCCGCTGAGTTCTATAGAAGAACTTCAATGTATCCTGGAGGGGCAGAGAGCAGTGAGTGACTCATGAAAGACTTCCTGGAAGACAGAATGACCCATCTGGGTCTGGAAGGATGAGCAGGGTCTTCCAGGAAGAAGGCACAACATGACCAGAGGTATGGGAACCCGAGGTTAGGTGACGTGTGCAAGGAGAGGGACTCAAAGCTGTGTCATCTTGGGAACTAGCAGTAGAGCATGGTGATTCCGAGCAGGACTCTGCACCCACACTGCCTGTGCTCCCGTGCCTCAGCTAATACTTACACCCAGGTAACCCTGAGCTTCTGTCTCCCCAGCTTAAAATGCTGACATACATCAGAATTCTCTGGAGAAGCAGAACCAATGAGGAGAGAGAGAGAGAGAGAGAGAGAGAGAGAGAGAGAGAGAGAGAGAGATTGATTGATTTAGTTTAAGGAATATCATTTCACCAAATATCTGGGTAACAAGACCCAACCAAATTAACACATAAAATTAGCTTTCACAGGGCTAGGGCTGTAGCTCAGTGGTAGAGCACCCACCTTGCATGTGTGAGGCATTGGGTCCAATCCTCAGCACCACAAAAATGTATCTATCTATCTATCTATCTATCTATCTATCTATCTATCTAATTACCTTTCAAATCATCTCAAAATATTATTAGCAACTAAACAAGATATGTTAATAATTTAGAAAAGGGCTCAATAAATTGTAAGCCCTCAATAAATGCAAGATGTTCTATTCAGAATGCAATGTGACGAGAGATGACACTGCCAAACATGCTTAGCATTTGGCAATATGCCATAGGATTTTTCTTTGTGACTTGTGGGGAACTGTGAATGGTACGCTCAGATTTTCACTTTAGACAAATTACTATGACAATCATTTGTAAAATAGAATTGAAGAAATGCAAGTCTCGGTTAGCCCACATCAGATAGGAATCAGGGTAATAGTCCACTTTCCTTCTTGTTGGAGAGTCAGGAAAGCTTAAATGACATTTCCTAGACAATCTTGCCACTAGAATTCTGGATGCACAAGAGGATCCCACTGATTAGGTGAGTCAAGTGGTCATGTGATTTGTGATGCTTGTCATGGAATAGCTGTCACCTGATTTCCCGAGCAGTCAATCTGGGTGTGTTTATAAGCTCTCCAAAAATCAAGCACAGGTAAATAAATGTTTGGGTTCCATCCAGTTCTGAAGGAATGAATAAATTGCATGAATGGCTGGTTCATATCCCCCATATCTACTCCAACTATACTGCCACTTCTTTTCCACCTAGACCGATGGCACTGGGATATTTTCTAAGACTGGCAAGGTGAGGAAAAGAAAAATAAATCCTGATATATAGATGATTTCACAACATGTGCCAAACCATCTAGAAATAGAGTTCCACAGTATTATATCCTGAGAGGTGACCCTAAAAGTCAGTGGGGAAAATAATTCTTTCTTGAAACAAATCTTCAGTAAGTTCATTTTGTTTTCCTTTCTTCCTAGAAGAAAAAAAAAATAGCTAGATATATAGATCTATAGCAATTTAGATGTTTAGAAGAAGTAGGGTTAAGGGTGATAAGGTCAGGGGATGTGGCATGTGAATGGACTCCTCAGAAAGAGAGAAGACAGAATTCTGTTTTGTGTTCCATCATACTGGTCAATAAGGTGCCCTTCACAGATCCTCAGCACTCAGGATAACATGGACCATTCTGTGGATATCAGCAAGCTCTTTTCCCTAATCATGCCAGGGTTTGTTTTAATGAGATATATTGGTGGGAATGGAGGTGAGAAAGGGCTAAACAAAAATGCTTAATAAAGCCTGATCTGGTGACCACAACCACTGGCTTACCAGTTTCTGATAACGCAGCACACCAGTGTTTACCACCTGGGAAGCCACAGCACCCTGGGGGAACAGCCATTCACCTAAGGACAAGTTGATAGCATTGAATCCCTTCTTCTCTTTAGGCTAGGCCATTTGTAGTTTTACCTCCATCTATTCATTCAATGCTTTGGCTAAAACCAATATTTGAAGACTTACTGAAAGTCACATTCACATTTATAATATTCCAGTTTTTAGTTTGTATCAGTAGGAATGAATGTAAGTTGAGTGCTAAAGTTTTAATCTTAGCTAGCAGGAAAAACTATATTCAGGGTGTTTAATATTTTTTAATATTTATTTCACATCTTACCAAGTACAATGACCAATTTTTTTCTATATTTATGGTCTGTATACCCAAATCTAATACCAACAGCTTGATTCTGTAAATAAAGGGGTTTTTTTTTTGTTATTTTGTTTTTGTTTTAAATATAGTCATACCCATTTATTTGCTTTTTTATGGTTGATTTTGCTCTGCAATGAGAGAGGGCATGACCTAAAAAGCCTAAAATATTTATTCTGTATTTTTTACCAAGAAAAATTGCTAATCTCTGCTCTATTTCAGATACTCATACAATCATGTACTCATTAAACATGTATTAAGATCTGTGTACTAGGGACTGCGTAATGTCACTGAGATTCAAAGAGAGAAAGACAATCTTTTTACATGTTGTATGCGATGAACTATGCACAATAATTTCTACTTACTGAGTTTTAAAAGATAATTCAGAGTTTAACATATACTGTTCTAGAAGAGAAGTATTATTAATCTGTTATCTGAGGCTGTAGATGTTCTAGCAAGGATTTTTATTTCTGATACGGTCAGTGGGAGTCCTTGACTTCCAGGATCTTTTATTTAAAAATACATTTATATTTTTTTATTGATGTGTTAGTCAGTTTTTCATGGCTATAAACAAATGCCTCACAAGAGCAACTTAAAGGAGGGAGGATTTATTTTGGCTCACAGCTCCAGAGGATACAGTCCATGATTAGCTGGCTCGGATGCTTTGGGCCTGAGATGACAACATCCTGGTGGAAGGGCACAGGAGAGGAAAGCTGTTCAGCTCATGGCAGCTTGGAAGCTTGGAAGCGGGTGGGGTGCTGGGGGGTTAGAGGGGTGGGAGGGTGGCAGGAGGTAGCTAGGGACAGATATAGTCTCCAAGGCCACACCCTTAGTGACCTACTTCTAGTCTTGTCCCACCTGCCTATAGTTTTTACCACCTCCCAGTAAGTGCATTCAAATTATTAATCCATTAAATGAACGGATCCACTGATGAGGTCAGAACTCTCATGATGCAGTCATTACCTAAGGCCACCTCTCAACCTACTGCAGTGGGACCATGCTTTCATCACATGAGCTTTTGGGTGGACATTCCAGATTCAAACCATAATAGTGACATAACTGCAGATGCTTCAAGGGCTACATAAATATTTCAAAGATTTTAAGCAGCAATTGTTGTAGGGGATAGACAAGGCAGGGCACAGAAGATAGCAGGAAACTGTTTTATTTGGCTGCAGTCAGGATCAGAGTGTACAGCTTTTGCTGTAATTAATTAACCCCTGAACCCAAGTTCAGGTAGTTTCAGAACTTTATACCGAGTGAGCGTGTAAGGGGAGAAGCTAAAAAGTTCACGGTCTGCAGAAGTTCACATAAAAGCAGCTTTTTCTTTCACTGTTCTGGGCAAATTAGCCCTTCAAGGACCACACCTGAGAAGGAGAGAGCTTCTTCTCCCCTTTCTTCCCTCCCCCTGCCAGCTGTTACCATGGAGCCCAATTGGTAACTTCTCTTAGCTTAGAAATGTAGACATCTCTGTGAAGCCCCAGCTTAGGGCTAGAGCCTTGTTAAAAGATCTGTCTTTTTTTTTTTTAATCACATTTTGCATTTACAAACTCATTTCTACAAACTACTATACTGGATAAATGTTTGTGAAAATCTAGTAAAAGGGTGTTCAGCACCTGGAGTGCTGATTTCTTCGAGGCCAGTGGCCAAGTGAAATAGGGCATCAGGAAAATAGGAAGTTTACCTACATTGAACTCTTTTGTAGAGACTCTTTGGCTGATAGTCCTAAGATCAATTATGGTGAAGATTTCTGGATAAGCTTAGTTAAGATTTTCTGTGGAGGAAGGGGGTGCCACTGCATCATAAAAATATGGAAACAAAAATTTCTAACCAGTTGGTGAAAATAGAATCCATTTATTCCTTCCAACCTTATCCAGACTTTAGTTTCTCATCTTATTAATAAACATTCAAATAAAAATTAGTTGTGATGAGGCAGAACGCTTCTCTGTTAAAACTGCTTCTCATTTGCATAGTATTTATTTCATAAACTATTTTAAATTAAGAATGTAATATTATCCAAATGCTCAAGTTGTTCTTTTTTTTTCCCTTTCAGAGTCATTTATTTTCTTTACACTTTTAAAGATGGTGATCAAACCTTGCTGTAGCCATATCACAAAATGATAAACACTTCCCAAATGATGTGACACAGAAGTCAAGCGCAGACACCTGGATGTCTTGTTTCTTCCAGAAGCATTTTATTCTCTGTCATTGTCAACAAGAGCTGTCACCTAATAAACACACAAAATGAGAAATTCATGGATCAGTATAGCATGAAAAAGTGTTGTTTATTTTTTTTTTCCAGCAGAAATGCAATTAATTGCAACTTCTGTAATATCCTCTGGGAAACCTCTGTGGATACATTTCTCAGGCAATGCTACATATGTATGAGCTTTTGCAACTTTCCCATCTCATACTGAAATTATTTCACAGCCTCCTTAAGCATTTGGAGTAAGGGTTTTGCTCTGGATTCCATCTCGACACCTGAATGTTTGTTCTGTTGCTTGTCAAAGTAGTATTTTAATTCTTAGCTGTTAATATTAATATTTGTTAATATTTAGAGTTTTCTAACTGCAGCATGTGAGTCACTGAGGAGTTTGTTAGAAGTGTAAATTCTCAGGCTGGCCTCCAATCTACTAATCCTCCATAGATCCCCAGGAGAGTTACATGCACAAGAAGTTACAGGAACGCTCCTTTATATTTTGAAGACTGTAGAGCCTGAAATCATGTCAACAATGTCAAGGAGCATTTTAAGATGCAAGGGGCCTGGGGACATGGGTTTGTGAGAAGTGAGAAGCTGTTTTCTTCCTGCAGCAAGCTTCTCCTAGATGAAGGGAATATCCTCCATTAACAGAAAACAGGAGACGGATGCTCATTTGCTCATTTCTATGATATTCTTACTGCTCCATGGATTTTGAGGGGGCAGGCACTGCTTTGATATAGACAGTTCCAGACATATCCCCAAGCCCCAGGGCACTTTAGTTCTGTTACAGTCATGTATGTACAGGTCAGGACTCCCTTAGTAGGTGAATGCATTAATAGCCTGAGAGTGTTTTAAAAAAAATCTCCACAAGGTCGAGGATATTATCCTACTCAGAATAGCCCCTAGTTAATATATAAGCTGAAAGGCAGAAAAGAGGAATTTAAGAAGGTTGGAAAGACAGAAAGAGAGAGAGAAAGGAAGGAAAGCTCCCACATATAAAATTAAAAGAAAGTTAAATACAGATAAAGATGTTTATGAATGTGTCAATGTATCTAATAAAATGACCATAAAAAATATGTAAAACTGGGCTGAGCAGTGGCTCAGGAGGCTGAAGCAGGAGGATCTCGAGTTCAAAGCCAGCCTCAGCAACAGCGAGGTGCTAAGCAACTCAGTGAGACCCTGTCTCTAAATAAAATACAGACAGGACTGGGAAGGCTCAATGATTGAGTGCCTCTGAGTTCAATCCCAGTAGCCCCCTCTCTTCCCCCAAAATAATATGTACAACTGCCGTTTATTGACCTTTCATGCTCTGAACACACACTGTATGTAGCATGTCAGTTTTTCTCTACGCTAATCCTCTCAGGTGGACACCACCAGCATGCAGAGGCCCTCAAGAGAATGTTCAGGGCAGATTCCAGGGCACCACATCCAGGGTGCCTGTTGGATGGGATCCAGGAATCTGCACTCTAGCAAGTATCCAGGGGTGATTCTGAGGCACCACAGTCACTAGTAATTAGGCTTCTATTTATATAATCTAAAAACCATTAACATTTCTGCCAGCCACATCACGGTGTTCTCATATTAATCACGCTGTCAATCAGAGCCTTTAGGATCTTTTCATACTAATTATATTAAGACAGGTACTGTCTCCCTTCAGTTCCATATTTCTACAGTTCAAATGACAACTGCAATGAATAATTTTAAATCCACTCCTATTCAATTTCATATGATGAATACCGACTTCAAGTCCAGCTTCTTAAAAGTGTTTTACATATTTTTCCTGTTACATTATGAATTATCAGTCTATTTCAAATTTGAATCATCCTCACATTTGATAAATGTGTCCTTCATTTCTGTTTGATAATAAACTGCTAAAAGAAGAGAACTCGGGGTAGAATGCTGTGAGTTCCTTTCAGATTTCCTTGAAGGCAGATAGAGGCCCTTACCTGAGATCTTCACCTACAATGTCCCACCACTTATTTACTCCTGTTTTTTTTTTAATTTCTTTAATATGTCAATTAAGAAAAATGGCACATTTAGTCAAGTGCCTTGCTGATCAAGTTATAATATTTTTATTTCCTTTCATTTTAGGGCTAATATAGAGAATTTTAGAAAAGGAAGTTTGTGTTACTTGTATTATTCCAGAAAAAGGAAGCGGTAGGAAAATGGGAAGAGATTTATTATGGGGTGTTGGCTCACAGCATAATGGAGCAGGCCAAGAGTTCCACAATGTGCAACTGAAGAACCAGGAAAGTAAAACAAAACAAAACAAAACAAAACAAAAAACATAATTTACAGGTCTGGGAGCCAGGAAGTGAGTAGCAGAGCTTCCAGGCCAGGTCTGAAGGCCTGGGAACCGGGAGCATCAGAGAAGACTTAAGTTCTAGCACAAGCACTCAGACAAGCTAACTCCACACTCTGTCCCCTTTGAGTTCTCTTTCAGGAACCCAGCAGGTTGGATGATGTCCATCCATGCTGGGGAGGGCTGTTTGTTTTTTGCAATCCATCAACTAAAATCTGATTTGGAAACATCCTCACAGGTTCACTCAGAAAGCATGTTCCACCAGCTGTTTAGGTATCCTGTAATATAGTCACATTTACACAAAAAAATTAACCATCACTCAAGGTTTTCTTGGGCTTGATTAAATATCTGTGAGGTGAGTTAGTCATCCATGAACAGGTGGGTAAGGGAAAAGGTGATGAAGGGCAGATATTAGACATATGCATTAAGCAAATCTCAGGAGTCTTATCATTCAGGCAAACATCTGGAGTATAGGAGCCAGAATATCCAACCTTACGGAAGCCTAGGCAATTGCAATCTCCTAAGGAAAGTATTACTTAAAATCATGGGGAAACTTGTTGAAGCAGACAAGCTTCTGGAAAAATGGATCCTGATATGTCAGAACCTCCCTCAGCCATAGTTCATTATAATCCAGTAAGGGACTTAGTGTTTTAGACCATGCCCTTACTATCCATTGTGATCAGGTCACCATGACCCTCCCTTAGCTTAGAAACTATGTCACAACCTCCCCTGTGAAAGACTCCCCCAAAGTTTGCTGAGGGCTCTTCATTGAGTAACAAACTATTTAAGAGGGTATAAGAAACTAAAACAAGAACAAGGGAACTCAAAATCCCAACTTTGTCAGGACCATGTGGAACTCCAGAGGCGATTTGTTCAGTCTGTCTTGAACTACTGTACCCTTCAACTTTTCTTTAAACTCCTGTTTGTTACTCTGTGTGACTAGTTGGAAAATTTTCCTGCAAGATTGCAAGAATCTGAAGCAGAGAAGCCCTGCAGAGGTTTGGCTCCACAGGTGGGCAGGGCTCTGAAGTACAAACAGATTTTGAGCACTACCTGTATCTGGCCACTGCCTTCTAGTTAAAGGACACATGTTACTCTTCAGATGTCCTTGCTTTCTCTCCCATCTATGTATTACTTATTTAATAATATCCTCAGAATTGAGTAAGACATTGTGTGTTACGAGGAAACATTATGCTTTCCTCACTTGATGTTTTTGACTCAGTGCTCCTGTAGAATTTTAGGAACTCTAAGGAGGTATTTGTAGGTCACTTTGATAGGAAAATTTGAGACATTTTTGTGAAAACTTAGATTATATAGTATAGACAAATTTTTATTTTTATTAACAACAGTATCAAATTGAAAGGGTACTTTGAGCATTAATCATGTATATGTGGTGACATCTTTTCCACTGTGTCCAAGTATTATTTGGTTAGTGCTATTTATTTTTCATGAACTTAGCCAAAAGCACCTCTTCTTCCTCATCAGGTGATCAATTTCTTCATGAAAGGAGATATTTTATTTTTATTTTAAAACTCAGCGCTTTGCTTAATATTTGTAAGTAACCAAGATTATTTGAAAAGTAATGGCTTTCAGGAGACATCTGAGAGACTAGAAGTTCATAGTATCAAAATAAACATAAGAAAATTAAAGAAAAAATTCTTTGGAGAACAAATGAACTATGTAGCTCCCCACCTTGCCAAAGAGGAATTTCATGTACTTTAGTTATCTCAGGTGACACTGTATTACGAGTGGACTGGTAAAATGGAAATGCACCACATACTGGTGCTCTAGGGGTGTTGGATGATGTGGAAGAGGGAGGGGTTCATATTTTTGCTTAATGGGACATTACATTTTCATTTTGGATTACACCCATGAAGGTTCTTTTCAGAAAAAGAGAAAAATAATACTCCCCCAGTCACGAAAGAACACAAAGAAAATTGTGACCCCATAAATAACATGCAGCTCTCCTCCTCCCTCGCTCCCTCTCTCCATCCTCCCTCTCTTCCTCCTGTGACTGAATCTTACTGAGAAGAACCTAAGAGCCAAGCTCTCTGTTGGCGCTGGAAATACCACACTGAATACCGTGCACGCCATCACTATGGTAACAAGCGTGCATTCTAATCTGGAAGACACACTAAGGGGAGGGGACAGAGGAGCAAATTAATTAAAGAAAATGCCATGAGACAAAAGCCACAATTCAGAAACAGAAAAAAAAAAAAAAAACAGGGAGACCTATCTTATCCAGGTTGGTCAGCCCTCTCTGAGATGATATTCAAACGGAGCCTGAAAAATAATAATAAATAATCCAGGTGAATAAAGAGATAGAAAGAGGCAAAGCTCATCTATAAGTCTTGAGACATAACTATTTGAATGCTTTCAATAATTTAAATAAATCCAGTGCTTTTGACCCAAGTGAGCCTTGAAGACACAAAGAACATGACTTTGGAGATGTAAGCAGAGGCCAGAACATGCCAAGTCTTTCAGGCAATGGTGAGGAACTGGGATTGTTTTCTTGATGTTGTGTAAAGCCACTAAAGAAGATATAAAAGGGAAGTGGCATGAGCTCATTCTTATTTTTTAACATTAAATTTTTGTGGGGTAGCAGTGGAGCACGCCTGTAATCTTGCTGCTCAGGAGGCTGAGGCAGAAGGATTTTGAGTTCAAAGCCACCCTCAAATAGCTTAGTGGGACCCTGTCTTTAAAAACAAAAAGGTGGGGGTCTGGGAATGTGGCTCATGGGTAAGTGCCCCTGGGTTCACTCCCCAGTACCCCCAAAATACAAATAAAAACATAGTTAGATTTTGCTACAATTTAAAAAGATAAGTAGGTTGAATGAAGAAAGAACATAAATGTGGAGACCAATAGTAGATTAGATGAGAAATAACAGATGTGTGGGCAGAGGAAACATCACGTAAGATAGAGGAGACTGGGTAGCTTGGAGTAATTTTGGAGGACAAATATTCAGAGCTTGGAAACTGGATATTAGTGTTGTGATGAATCCAGAGCAGTTCTTCAGTTTTAGGCTTAACAAGAAGAGAATTGCATTGTAATTTAAAGAGGCCAGGAAACTAATGTTGGAAGAAGTATACAATCAAGGAATTGTCTAGAGATACAATTTGGAGTGTTAAAACATAGCTAGATATATGCTTTGGGGAGTTTTGAGCATACAGGGAGCATTTTAATCTATTTGGATGGCCAATATCATTTAGGAAGAAAATTCATAGAGATTTCCAAGAAAAATGTCAAAAAATGCAAATTAAAACCAGGATGAGAGAACACTTCATGCCAATTTGATGGCTTTAATTTTGAGAAAAAAAAGCACAGATAATAATAAGTGCTGGTGAGGATGTAGAAAAATTGGAACTATCTTACATTTCTGGTGGGGACTGTAAAATGGTACAGTTACTCTGTAAAACAGTGTCAAATTATCAAAGATAGTTAACATATGAGCTAACAATTCCACTTAGAGATATATTAGAGAAAAATGGAAACACAAGTCCACATAAACCTGAACATAAATATTGTTAGCTGCATTATTCCAAAAGTGGAAAGAGCTCACTTATCTCTCAGCTGAAGGATGAATCCAAACACTTGTGGCATATTCATATAGTAGAATATTGTAATGAATATTAGAATGAAGTACTGCTCTAATCTATGACATGGATGAACCATGAACATATTACACTCAGTGAAAGATGCCAGATACAATGGGCCACATAATTTATGTGATTCGATTGACATGAAACATATAAAAGAGGTAAATACGTAGAGACAGAAACTAAGTTAGTGGTCACCAGGGTCTGGAGAGGAGAGCAAGAGCATGGAATGGAGAGATGGGCAAATGATAACCACAAGGTCAAGATTTACTTAGAGGATAATGCAATGTTCTAAAATTGTTTGTAATTATGATACATAGCTCTGAATATAGTAAAAGCTCTTATATGGCTTCAATATAAAAAGTCCCCCAAAAGCTCATATGTAAGGCAGTGCAAGAAAGGTTGGATGTGAAATGATTGGGTTATGAGAGCCTTAACCTAATCAGTGACTTAATCTGCTAATGGGGGATTAACCAACTCTGGGTGTTAACTCTAGGCAGGTAAGGTGTGGCTGGAAGAGGTGGGTTCCTGGGGATACACCTTTGGGGTTTATATTTTGTCCCTGGAGAATAGATCTTTCTCTCTCTCTGCTTCATAATGCCATGTCCCCAGCTGCTTTCTTCTGCCCCACCCTTATACCATGATGTCCTACCTTACTTCCAGCTTGAGGAATGAAGCCAGCTTTCTATGAACTGAGACCCCTGAAACCATGAGCCCCATAATAAACATCTCCCCTAATTCTGCTTGTCAGGTCTTTTGGTCACAGCAGTGGAAACTGTAACTGTGACAATGATAATTAAGTGGATGAATTGTGTGGCATATGAATTATATCTCAATCAAAATGTTAGGAGGTAAAAGACAACTAGCTAAGGAAGAGAGTATATATGAATACTACTATATAAAAATAATGACATTAAAGGAAAAAGGAAGTCATTTTCCTCTTTTGGTGGTAGATGAAGGGTGGTTATTGAATAACTAAAAACAAACTTTGAGAAGATGGCTCTTTTCAATAAAAAATGATGCTATTGGGTTATAAACCAAAGATTATCATTATTTCCATTCTGTCAGGCTAATGTACAGGATATAAAATTTATGATTTGAAGAGCTGGGGATGTAGCTCAGTTGGTAGAGTCTTGCCTCACATGTGTAAGGCCCTGGGTTCAATCCCCAGCACCACACACACACAAACACACACACAAAGAAAATTCATGATTTGAGAGAAAGAAAGATATCAAAGAATGAAAGTTCTTGAAAACCCATAAGGATGTAGGTGAGCAAACTTGTATTGTAGCCTTTTTTCCACTCAAGGTTTCCTCTACTATTGGATCAATAACTCACAACCAATAATGTATTTAAAACAGTAGCAAAAAAAAAAAAAAAAAACTTCAAGGAGTGGTTCAAGTGGTGAAAGTATAAATTTAAGGACATAGATGAATTAAATCTCTTAACATCCTCCTGGGTAAAAGATCATTGGAATGGATAACTTATGAATCACCTGTAGCTCTAGATTTCTGAGATCTAAGACATTAAGACATCATCTCTTCTAGGTGCTATTCCCTTATTGGTAAGATATCCTGACCATCAGGAGAGGGAGAAGTGGTCTCCATGTAGGATCTCCACGTAGTCCTCCTGGCCCAACATGGCACCATATGGAAACACCAACAGATATGAAAGAGCAACTTTATGTCCCCACAGAGCTGTTTCAAACAGAACTAATTCTTTTTAAATAATTTTTTTAGTTGTAGTTGAACACAATATCTTTATTTTTTATTTATTTATTTTTATATGTTGCTGAGGATCGAACCCAGGGCCTCACACGAGCTAGGTGAGCACTCTACTGCTGAGCCACAACCCCAGCCCTCAAACAGAAATAACTTAACCATGTTATAAGAACTTAAAGGAAAGACCCATGATAATGAGAAAACATGGAAAAAATATCTCAGAAGGATTTTTATAGAAAATGAAGTTCCTACATGGACAAGAACCATTAGGAATTCATCTCATTTTTTTTTTCATATAACTGAAGTTTATTGGCTTTTCTATAATCATTAATTGATTATAAGTAAGAAAAGGAAAAATGTTGGAATATTAGGCTGTGGTACAGCTAAGATTAAAATCAACAGCTGGAGTGGTGGTGAGGTAGCTGTGTTCCTTGGCACCAATCTTGTTATTCATTTAGGAATGCCATTTAAGAGACTCTTAATTAGCCCCTAATGGTGTATGTGCTCATTGCAATACACTCATTTCTTCCCATCATGATGAGTCTGTTGCCAACTTAATATACCATGTGGTCTTATGATCATATCAGGATATGGGAAGAAGCCAACTTCTTAACTAGGATCAAACCAAATTTTGAAGACAGAAACATAATCAAGTAATCACAGAATATTAGAGTTGAAAGTGAATTTTTCAAAACTCCTCATTTTAGAAATGAGAAAACTAGGACCCAAAGTCTGTAGATTACTTCTTCTCGATCATTTAATTCAGGTGATCTAGGATTTCGAATATCCTCACTCCTTGTGTGTCTTGTTTGTATTATGCAGGAAATACCACTATATCAAATGTGTATTCTAACAAAGTTAAGTTTTCAATCATTTAGTAATCAAACTCTCCGCTCCTAAATTTAGCCCAAAATGACCCATGAAAATGTTGAAGCTAATCCTGGTTTTCCTCACAACGTTGCCTGTCAAAGCAAACAGTGTGCTAGGTAAACAGGAAAGAAAGACTCCATCCAAGGATATTGCAATGGGAGAGGAAAGCCATGAGTAAAGTCTGAGCTCCCCTCCATTGAAATGGAGGACAAGAGAGTTTTCAATGGCTAAGGTGGAAAGATCTTGGGCCATCTGTGTTTGTTGATTGCTTTACCCAAAGGTAATGTGAACTTTCTCCTTCATTTATGACAGGAAATAGGTTCACAGCTTGGAACAGGCACCCATCTAAGTGAGGCTCCTTGTCTCTCCCAGGGTCTGAGAGGCAGAGATGCTCTCCTTGATTACATTTCAGGGGAATGCATCTAAGTTCTTGAGAAAGACACTGCTGGGTTACAGGGCCTCTCTTGAAAGGGGGCTTCTAAAATGACTTTCATCTCAACGGAGCAGACAAAGAGTTTACAACTGTAAGTTTCTGAAGTTGATACTCCAAAAAGGGAGGGAGAAACCTCTGGGGTTAGTCCAGTCAAATTCTGTAAGGATGAGATCACAGGGAGGACAGGGACCCAGGGATGGGAGGAAGCCCCTCTAAAGTGTTTTCAAGCTGAAGGCAATTTTGGTCCGGTCCTGGTCATGCCCAAGGCTGACTCTCCAAAGGAAATATTGTTATATCAGAGCCATTCAAAATCAGACACAGCTATTTGAAGCATGGACAAAACTGTGACATCACACAAACACTTGGGCAGTCAAGTCAGGCTCCAGGTATTTGGAACGCTGTATGTTCTTATCTAACAGAAAGAGCGAGCGAGCCGGTCTCTTCTTATGGAGAAAGATGAAGAACGGATTAAATGTGCTAAATCCTTTCTCACTCCACCTCATTTCTCATCCACAAGTTCACACCATCCCTTCCAGAGTAATTTTTCCTTTCCTGTATTTACCACTTCAGGTTTCTACATTTATTTTTCTCCTCCTAATATAATCATACTCTTCAAAGATGAGATCACAAGAAGAACTGGGAGTGGTCACACTAAGGCCCACCATGACCATCTTTGGCGAGAATGAGACTGATTCTCATCTTTCCTTATCCCTATGTATGGTTAAAATTACACACATCACACCATGCATGGTTCTACAAAAGCTCAAGTTTTACATTCATTTAATTTAGAACATTTTGGGAACAAATCCATCTCAATCATTTAATACTCTCCTTGAAACTATAGTAGCCACATAAAATGATGATTTGAAAATTATATTTTGTGCCTATGGATTTTTGATAATTTAGACTAAATTTAGAGTTTTGTGTCTGTCACTTTTTTTTTCACTTAACATGAGTAAGATTATCCATCAATAGCAATTAAAATCAGCTAGTGGAATAGATAATTTTAAAAAATATTGTAATGAACAGGTTCAATAAAATGTTCTAATAATTAGTAACAAAAAATATTAGATAAAATCTAATGTTTGAATTATCTTGTAACCCCTTGGTTCCCAATCATTTTCAAGAGAAAAAAAAAACAGTTTATTTTCCCTTAACTGCTTCTATTCCAGTAAGGACTTGGCTTCCAGTTTCCAAGATGGTGAATCCAGCTTGAGTTTCGGCCCCTTCCTCTGAGCAGGTGGAAGTAGTGGCTAAGCTCAAATCAACACATGAAGCGTAACTATGAGAAGCTACTGACAGATCAAAAGTACACAGGGTCCAATATAGGGGAAACTGGGGCCTGGAGGTGTGGGGCAGAGGACATACACACATATAAAAGAAAGCTCGAGGGAAAACAGGAGAGATTCAGAGGACAGAAGCAGAATGATGCACCTCAGAGACCCAGGCCATAAGTTTCCACCAAGGAGGGATGGGATAACCTCAACCTGAGGTACCATCTCTACTGCTGCACCTGCAGATTTTGGCAAGGGCTGGCAGGTTGGGTGAGGCACGCAATTAGGGCACGGAGGACTCTGGGTCAAAATAGCACATCACCTTGAAACTCTGACCCCCATGTTTTGCTGCAGCTGCAGCAGCCTGAGTTGCAGCAGAGCTGTTCAGAAGTAGAAGGGAAATATGGGGTCATGGCAGATCTGAGGTGGGGAATAGCTGCTGACAGTGTTCTAGCATCCAGCCCATCCTGTCTGACCCCTGACATAATTGTGAGGAAGGTAGTCATCCCCAGAACACAGCGGTGCCTGCGTCAGAGGAAAACAAAATCTGTATATGGTGAATCGCAGAGTGGCATGCAGTAGTGCCGGCAAAGAGTCCCACCCTTTTGGCATTTGTTTTTTAGGGATTGGCTAGCTTCACTTAGCATAATCTGCTCTAGTGCCATCCATTTCCCTGCAAATTCTATGATTTTGTCATTTTTTAATGCAGAGTAATACTCCATTGTGTATAAATGCCACATTTTTTTAATCCATTCGTCTATTGAAGGGCATCTGGGTTGGTTCCACAGTCTTGCTATTGTGAATTGAGCTGCTATGAACATCGATGTAGCAGTGTCCCTGTAGCATGCTCTTTTTAGGTCTTTAGGGAATAGACCAAGAAGGGGAATAGCTGGGTCAAATGGTGGCTCCATTCCCAGCTTTCCAAGAAATCTCCATACTGCTTTCCAAATTGGCTGCACCAATTTGCAGTCCCACCAGCAATGTACAAGTGTACCTTTTTCCCCACATCCTCGCCAGCACTTGTTGTTGTTTGACTTCATAATGGCTGCCAATCTTACTGGAGTGATATAAGGAGAGTAACTAAGAACAGAATAGGGACGAAGAGCATGAGAAGAAGATTAACATTAAACAGAGATGAGAGGTGGGAGGGAAAGGGAGAGAAAAGGGAAATTGCATGGAAATGGAAGGAGACCCTCAGGGTTATACAAAAGAACATACAAGAGGAAATGAGGGGGAAAGGGAAAAATAATACAAGGGGGAGAAATGAAGGTCAGTAGAGGGGGCAGAGAGAGAAGAGGGG
>NW_026000005.1:44176430-44205807 GCF_001458135.2 Marmota marmota marmota | reverse complement strand
GCATGATGAGAGTGGATGAGGAGAGAGAGAGGAGTGATAGGGGAGGGGGGATAGTAGAGGATAGGAAAGGTAGCAGAACACGACAGTCACTAGTATGGCAATATGTAAATCAATGGATGTGTAACTGATGTGATTCTGCAATCTGTATATGGGCTAAAAATGGGAGTTCATAACCCACTTGAAGCAAAGTGTGAAAGATGATATATCAAGAACTATGTAATGTTTTGAACAGCCAACAATAAAAAAAAAAGAGTCCCACCCTGCTGGGACCACAATTTACCACAAGGGCTCTGTTTTTGTTTTTCCTTCAAGGCAGCCCTTCCAAGCATGTGTAGGAGGTACTGTGGGGGAGTGAAGATGAGCTCAGGGGAAAGAGAGAGAGGGCAAGAAGGTGGTGGGGAGGAATTGAGAATGATAAGCACAATGCAGACTCCTAAAAAGATAAGAGTAATGCCAACTAGTACTGTGAAGAACTAATTGAATGTACTTAATATGAACAAAATAATTGCTAAAATACTGTGATGGAGGAGTAAAGTCTGAGTGGGTACAATACACAAACTGGCACATTTGGAAGTCCATTCCATGCTGAGAAAGTGCTCCCAGAAGACAAGAAGAGAGAGAGGGAAAAGCTCTTTGTTTCATTGATCCTTTGTGTTTCTCTTTTAGTCTCTATTTCCTTTCAGCTCTGATCTTTATATTTTCTTTCTTTTTACATTTTTTGATATTGGTTTGTTCTTGCTTTCTCCAAGATCTTCAGATGCATCATAAGGTTATTTCTGTGAGATCTCTCTGATTTTTTTTTTAATGTGGAGATCTGTAGCTATAAACCTCCCTCTTAGAACTGCTCTCACTGTATCCCATGGATACGGGTATGTTGTGATTCCATTTTCATTTGAATATAGGAATTTTTCAATTTCCTTCTGATTTCTTCAATGACCCAATGATCATTCTACAGTGTGCTGGTCAAAACAGTATAAAGGATCAACGAAGCAGGGGTTTGTTCTTGGAGCAGATAAACAAGATTCATAAACCCTTAGCCAAAAAAAAAAAAAAAAACAAAAGAAGGAGAGAAAAGACACTTAAGAAAAATTAGTGACAACAAAGAGATTCAGGGTTGAACAGAGCAGAATGATTACCACAGATACCAATGGAATCCAAAGGATCATCTGGGACAACTCTGAAAAGGTATATTCAGATAACTTGGAAAATCTAGAAGAAATCAATAAAATTTGTAGACAATCTACAAAAGATGACTCAAGAGCATATAAAAAGCCTAAGCAGACAAATAACAAGTAATGAAATTGAAGAAGTGATAAAAAGCTTCCCAATAAGGCAAAGTCCTGGACTGAACAGACTCATAGCTGAATTTTACCAATTTTACTTTAAAGGCAAAGCAAACAGCATTGTTCCTCAGACTATCCATGGAATATGAAGGGAAGGAACACTTTCAAACTTTTCTACAAAACCAGTATCACCGTGATACCCAAACCAGATGATGACATAAGGAAAAGTGGAAACTATAGAGCAATGAATTCAGGCACAAAAATCATCCATAAAATACCTGCAAATTGAATTTAACAGCACGTTAGAAAGACCACATGCCATGATTTAGCTGGTTTCATTCCCATGTCATAAGAATTGTTTAACACACACAAATCAATAAATCTTATATGCTCCATAAATAGAAAAGCCTTTCAGAAATAACATCTCTTCATGACAAAAACTCTGAAGAAACTGGTGGAAAGTTTTTACCTCAACTTGGTGAAGGCTGAATACGAAAACCCCACAGCCAACATCACACTGAATGAGGAAAATGGAAAATGTTTCCTTTAAAAACAGGAATGAGAAAGGATGTCCCTTCTCACCACTTCTATTCAATATTTACTTGAGAGTATAGCCAGAACAATTATCAAGAGAAAGAAATAAAAGAGAAATAGAGAAGTAAGAAGTCAAATGATCCCTATCTTCAGATGATATGAGCCTATATTTTGAATATACTAAAGACTCAACCAGAAGACTTTTATTTTTTAAAAAATATATATGTTTTAGCTTCAGGTGGACACAGTATCTTTATTCTTATATGGTGCTGAGGCTCAAACCCAGTGCCTATGCTTGCTAGTCAAGCACTCTACCATTGAGCTACAACCCCAACCCCTAGAAGACTTTTAGATCTGATTAACAAATTCAGCAAAATAGCAGGATAAATATCCAAATATAAAACTCAAATATACAAACTTTACCAGATGCTTTTCTATATGATATAACAAACCTGCTGATAAAAAACTCAGGAAAACAATTTTATTCACAATAGCTTAAAAAAAAAAAAAAAGAAAACCTAGGAATAAACCTAGGAGGTAAAAGACCTGTACATAACATTGAAGAAAGAAACTGGAAAAGACTCTAGAAGATGGAAGGAACACCCCTGTTCATGGATAAGCACAATTAATATTGTTAAAATGGCCGTATCATCAAAAGCAATCTACAGATTCAATGCAATCCCCATCAAAATACCAATGACTTTCTTCACAAAATTAGAAAACACAATCCTAAAATTCATATGAAAAGAATGAATTGTGTTGTGTAACCAACACAGTCCTAGGCAAACAAAGCAATGCTGGAGGTCTCACAATACCAATTTCAAACTATACTACAGAGCAACAGTACAAAATCAGCAAGGGGCTGGCATCAAGATAGATGCACAGAACAATGGATTAGAATAGAGAACACAGAGTCACACCCACTCAGCTACAGTCATCTGATTCTTAGCAAAGATACCAAAAACATACATTGGAAAGAAGGCAGACTCTTTAACAAATGGTGATGAGAAAGCTGAATATACACACAGAGAAGAATGAAATCAAATTCTTATCTCTTACCCTGTACACAAAGCAAGTCAACTCAACTAATCAAAGACCGACATGTAAGACCTGAGACTCTGGAACTGTTGGAAGAAAACAAGCAGTGACTTCCTGAACAGAACTCCTGTAGCTCAGGAAATAAGAGCAATTAAAAACAAATGGCACTGCATCAAATTAGAAAACAAATAAACAAGTGAATGAACAAAACCCTGACACACAGCAAGGAAACAATCAGCAGTACAGAGAGCTACACAATGGAAGATCTTTGCCAACTGTTCCTCTAACAGAGGATTAATGTCCAGTATACATAAAGAACTCCAGAAGCTCAACACCAAAAAGAACAAACAATGCAATCAGTAAATGGGCAAATGAATGGACAGATGCTTCTCAAAAAGAGTAAGAATGGCCAGTAATTATATTAAAATATTTTTAACACCTCCAGTTTTCTGGTAAAAGTGAATCTAAACTACATTGAAATTACTTTTCTTTGAGTCAGAATGATAGTCATCTAGAATACAAGAAACAGTAAATGTTAGGGAAGGTTCAGTGGAAAAGGAATTCTTATGTTCTGTTGATGGGAGTGTGAATTAGTATATCCACTATGGAAATTGGTATGGAGAGTCCTCAAAAAACTAAAAAACAGAACTAGCAAATGATCCAGCAATACCATTCCTGGGTGTATACCAAAGGAATTAAAGTCATCATAATATAGAGATACCCACATACTCATGTTTATAACGACACAATTCATAGCCAAGATTTGGAATCAGATGCTATGGCTGTGACTCAGTGGTAGAGCACTTGCCTCACACATGTGAGGTACTGGGTTCGATCCTCAGCACTTTGTTAAAAAAATGAGTAAATAAAGATTAAAAAAAAATTTGGAATCAGCCTTGCTGCTTGTCAATGAAATTGACACAAGGACAATGTGGTCTATATACATAGTGGAGTACTATTCAGTCTTAAAGAAGAATGAAATCATGTCATTTGCATGAAAATGGATGGACTGGGAGATCATCATGTTAAGCAAAGTCATTCAGACTCAAATTTGAAAAAGATGTTCAACCATTATTTTCAAAATTTAACCCACCCCTTCTTTGGGGATAACAATTATAGATATAATAGATCATTTGATGTCACATTGCTCAAAATTCTCTGCTCATCTTTTGGTTAGTCTTTAGGCTTTGTGTTTCATTTTGTATACTTATAATAATGCTATTTCTTAATGCTCACTAATATTTTCTTCTGTAATATACTTTCTGCTGTGAATGCTAAGCAGAATATTATTCATATAAGATATTGCAGATTTTGTCTCTAGAAGTTTGAGTTAGTGTGTTTTGTAAAACACATTTTTTTAATGTTTCCATATAGCATATTCAACTTGCCTCTATATTCTGGAAGATATGGAATGTTATGGTTTAGATATGAGGTGTCCCCCAAAAGCTCATGTGTGAGAGAATGCAAGAACATTTAGAAGTGAAATGATTAGATTATGCATGAATTCACGGATGTAGATTAACTGTGCACAGGAAGGATGTGGCTGGAGGAAGTGGGTCATTGGGGGCCTGCCTTTGGGATATGTATTTTGTTCATGGTAAAAGGGAGAGGAGTTAGTGTCCCTGCTTCCTGATGCCATGTCCCCAACTGCTTTCCTCTGCCACATTTCCACCATGCTGTTCTCTGTCACCTCAGGCCCCAAGGAATGGACACAGCTGACGATGAACTAAGACTTCTGAAACTGTGGGACACAAACTTTTCCTCCTCTAATTGTTCTTATCAGGTTTTTTTGGTCATAGCAGTTAAAAAGCTAACAAAACCATAAAATATAATTATAATACCTCTTTTATGTCCTTATCAAATGAGATATGCCTTATTACTAGATAACATTTTTTAAAATTTATTTTATATCCATTATGAGTCATATGTTCTTGTTTCATGATTTTTGATTAGATGCCAGAAATTATTTAAGTTATCAAGTTGGGTGTTGAATATTTTTGTTTTCTTGAGTGTATTTTTTAAGCTAAGCAGTGGATGCAATTAAATTACTTGAGGACAATTAAATCATTTCTGGTCTTGCTTTTAAACTTTGCTATGCAGAATCAGAGAAGAATTTATTCTAGATGTATTCACCTCCACGCTACTCAGGTAAAAGCTTTATTATTATTATTATACCCTATGCATAGGTGCAAACACAATCTATCGCTGGCCGTTGTAAGCCCCAAGTACTACTCCCTTGATGCTTTCATATTTTTAAGTTTTCCTCACACTTGGATAGTTTTCTTATTATAGGTACTGATCATTACTGAAACTCAAGAGGTGCCACTCTGTCTATCTCTGGAGAGATTTGTCTAAGCAGTCTTACTCTCCCCATTTTCTATCCTATGGATTGTAGCAGCATTTAGCTTTTGAGATCTCATTTGTAGTTTCTCTAATTAGTAAAACCAACAGCTCCTACCTTTGTCCCTTCCAAATCCAGCACCATATCCTGGAAATATACTATAGGCAGGAACCTGAGTTGATTATTAATAGAAATGACTTCGGGCTGGGGATGTGGCTCAAGCAGTAGCGCGCTCGCCTGGCATGCGTGCGGCCCAGGTTCGATCCTCAGAACCACATACCAACAAAGATGTTGTGTCCACCGAAAACTAAAAAATAAATATTAAATAAATATTAAAAAATTTTCTCTCTCTCCCTCTCTCACTCTCTCTTTAAAAAAAAAGAAATGACTTCATTTCTTTGTAAAAGATACCATTCATTTTATGACAGCCTTTATCTTGAAATATTTAGTTTTATATATTTCTTTCTGTCTTTGTTTTTGGTTAGATGGAAGGGTAAATTTGATTCCTATTACCCCATTCTGACTGGAAGAATGAATCTTGAATTAGGAAAGTTTGACCCTCAACTAATCTTTTTCAAAGGAAAATATTATTTAATACATGAAGTTTTCAACCCTAAGGGTTTTGAAATTAAAAGTTCTCAGAAACAAAGACTTTATCCCCAAACCTTTCAATGGAAGAAAAGTCCTGTAGCAGGTGAGTCTGGCCACATGGAGCAGCTGGTGTCAAGCCTGTGGCTGTGCAGGAAGACAAGAATACAACTTCTCTTTTATGTCACCAACTTTCATCTTGGAACAGAACAATTTAAGTCAGTTAATTTTTAAATACTGTTTTTTCTTATTTTGTTTTGTTATAGATGGATACAATATCTTTATTTTCTTTATATATCTTTATGTGGTGCTGAGGATTAAATCCAGGGCCTCACACATGCAAGGCGAGTGCTCTACCACTGAGCCACAAGCCCGCCCCATAAAAGTCATTTAAAACTTTGAATGTACATTCAGGTCTGTACTGTTGGGAGACACCACAGGGCTTGGCCATTGGTGGGCTCCAAAAAATGTAAGCCACACTGTGGAGGATAACAACCTCTGGAATCAAATCTTCTGCTTTTGCAAACTTCATGCTGGTATTGATTTTTATTATATAAGTATATTCAGAGACATCATATGGTTTAATCTGAGTATGCTTTATGTTTTTGTGTATTTTCATCAATTTCAAAAAAGGAAAAGCATTTATGCATATCCATCTTCACCTAACAAATATATTATAAAACACATAGTTTGTTTAAAGGAAAGGTGTAATTTAATCCTCCTTTACACAGTTTCAGCTTAAGTTTATCCATTACCTACCTTGGGCTATGTAAGACGGGGTGTCTGTGTGTTAATGTCTGTGTTAAAACCTAACAAGAAGCTTGGGAGTCAGGCAATCCCCATGTTATGCTTCAGCGGGGAGAGAAAAGATTTCATTTCTGGGAGTGCTGAGTTTTAAAGTTTAGTTATTCAGAGAAAATAGGCAGTTTCTATGGATGGTGCCTTTTCAGACTCTGATGAGTTGGAATAAGTGTTTTTTCCTAGGACAAAAAAATTTGAGCTCCTCTAAATCCCATGGCTGTCCATGTACATGGATCTTCCACTATGCAAACATCACATTTTCTAATAATTATGAATGGTGTTTATTTAACTTGTATCAACAAATAAAAATAATTATAAACTGACTCACTATAATAAATCTATTTGTTAATATTATAATGAAGATTAAAGAATTTGTAATTTGTAGTATGGAGAAAGATATGGATTCAATGAGAATCATAAAAGTATTTGTTTAGCTGGGCGCAGTAGTGCGTGCCTGTAATCCCAGCAGTTCGGGAGGCTGAGGCAGGAGGATTGATCACATATTCAAAGCCAGCCTCAACAATGGCAAGGCATTAAGCAAAAAAGAAAAAAAAAGTATTTGTTTAATATCTGATTCATTCTATTATGCTTCTTACCCCTACA
This sequence comes from Marmota marmota marmota, assembly GCF_001458135.2. NCBI lineage: Eukaryota > Metazoa > Chordata > Mammalia > Rodentia > Sciuridae > Marmota > Marmota marmota. Next base: position 44,198,619 of record NW_026000005.1, on the reverse strand, counting down.
TCTCCTCCCCTCCCTTCACATAACTAAATAACAGGTATGATTCTACATCATATACAACCAGAAGAATGAGAAATTATACTCCATCTATGTATGATGTATCAAAGTGCATTCTACTGTCATGTGTAACTAATTAGAACAAATAAAAAGTATTTTTTTGAATTTCAAAAAATGTGTTTAATAGGAGATAAAGAATTTTACTAATTCTTAGATTCTGGAGGAAATGAAAAGAAAGGGAAACTAAGACTATTTGTTGGTTCCAGATGTCGAAAGAGATATTTAGCACAGATTCAATTTACAGTATCTTAAAATTTTATCATTCCCAAAGTTGACTTTTATGCTAACTATAGTAAACTTGGTCTCAAATGTTTTGTCAGCTTCTGAGTTTAGGAATCAAATTACTTTAAAAATTGTCATATCAGGGTTAAAACTGAAGGGGCTGCTTATCATTCATCAACTGGGCTGCAATTCAACCACCCCACTCCATCTTCTGGAAATAATAGACAACATCACCATCCATGAAAACTGGCTGCTGGATACCTAGCTTCAAGCCATGTGATGGCCATGAATTTGCGTCTAGACAGCATTACATCACAGTAACCACTTAATCACAAAGGGCAGTAGGAACAGAGACCAAGGGAAAAGCAAGAAATCTCCCAAACTGTCACAATAGCAGTGTAAAAACCATGAAGTGGCACCTCATTAAGTCAGTGGAACTTCAGAATTCTCACTCAGTTCTGTGGTAATTGGTGGTAGAGATCAGGAGACTGAGGGGAAGACAACGTCACTTGCTATTTCTAATCCAAGTCATTAACTTTAGTTGAGCATGTCGGGATGACTTTGGAACTGTTGATGGCCTGCATCCACCACACCCAAGGAGCAAGAGGTGCTGAGGTCTAAACATTCTTGATCCTGTGGGTGCCGGCGCGAGCATCTGCAGTCCTTGCCTGACAGCTGATCAGCTTCAGTTTTGATAGCCATTTTTGCACTGAGCATATAAATGTAAAATGAACCAAGCTGTTCACCTTCAATGCTAGCTTTTCCTTTTCATGCTATGTTTATTTCCACAACTGATGCTGTTTATTCTTTAATTATCTTGTTGCCTATTCATGGAAGTTTAAAAAACATAAAAAGTATTAATGGAGAAAATTTTCCAAGGAATTTAATCTTTAACACATATATTACAGAAAAAAAGCTTAAAAAATTAGTACATTTATTTGATCAAAGAATGGTTAGTTTGAAGAAAGAAAAAGACAAACCTATAAGTCAAACAACAAAAGAGAGTTTAAAAGTCAGTACAGAGATAAACACGTGGATGAGATTTTTCTTTTTCTGAGCAAGTGCACTACATGAGCTATATAATATATATTATAATATAGTATATAACTAATTAGACAATATTAATAATATTAGTGTATCTTAATTATATATAATATAATTATATATTATAATGTAGATATATATTTATTACAGGAACAAAACTTCAAACTATTTGATGCCCAATCATAAAAAGTAATTCAACTTTACAAATAATGAATATGATTGATTTTGATGGGCCTATAAATTTGTTTTAGTTGTTTTTTTAATATTTTCACTTTAAATACATCTTCTGTCTCTAAAACTTGGATTTATAGATAAACGATAGATATAAGGATGGACAAATAGACAGGTAATTTTACAAGCTCAGATTTTAAAAGATACTTCCTGCCTAACTGATTGTATTCTGTAGAACTTGCCATCTGTCTGAGAAAGAAAAGGGTTCTCATATCCAGCTATTATTACAAAATGATGGTGCATGAGGGTTAACTGAAGGCAATAGCATCCATTGGGCAATAAAGATTAGATTATTCTGGGTAGTTTTCAATGAGTCTGCATAACTGTGACAATCTATTGCATTTAGGAAGAATATATGAATATTTGGCTCCTCATGAGTTCTTATTTTTTATAGTGTTTAAAACATTACTTTCCCAGTAATATCAACATAAATTTGGATGATTTCTATGATATCTCTATTGATAGATACATTGATGGCGAAGATTGTGTGAACAGTATCAGGAAAGTATTTAATGGTTTAAAGTAAGTGAAAGAATTCAAGAAACTTCTGACTATTTCTATAAATTTTTATTTGAAAAGCAAAAATGTTCCTTGTGCGTTTTGAAAGGAGCCATGCTGGTCAGAAGAATAACATGGTTTTCAAAGAATTACATGAGAGAAATGTTCCGCATCCAGCTATCTTACCATTTAGAAAAGTCAGCCTTTCTAAGCTCCGTGTCAGCCTCCTAAGCATCCCATCTTCCTCTGCTCATTAGATGCTATGGCCTTCAGATGCCCCTCATGCGCCATCATTTTGTAATAATAGTTGGATATGAGAACCCTTTCTTTCTCAGACAGATGTCAAGTTCAACAGAATATAGTCAGTTAGGCAGGAAATGGCTTTTAAAACCTGAGCTGAAAAAAATAGATTTTTTTACCTGGGATTTCTTTTATTCACTTAAGAGTCATTCAGAAAATAAACACTACTTTGATAGAGAAGAATTCTGTAATCTTCTCAAATTTAAACATTTCATCACATGCTTAAATTGGGAGTTTGGATGAAGAAATCTAAATGGAGATACACAAGTGCTTTTCTGAACCTCTTCTCTGTCCATAGCCATGGGTATTTTTCGGTCAGGGTGGTGGGAAGTAAATTAGAAAAGATACTAACTGGATCAATGTGTAAGTTGCTGTCAGGCCAGATCATAATTTCAACCACACTGAATCACCTCCAAAACAAGAAATAGGGATGAAGGAGAGGAATCTTGCCTGGCTTTGGGGCCTGACACCCTAGTTTCTGATCTCAGCCTGTGAACAGCTATCCCATGACCCTGGGAACAAAAGGAAAATAACAGTGCTAATCTCATTGGGTATTTGAGAGTATAAAATGATCAGTATATGTAGATTTTTGAGAATGGTGCTTAGAAGTCACAAAGTATCCAAAAATCATTAGGTATTGTAAAACCTACATAGCTTGACTCATTAGTTTTCATATTATGTGTCTTCACTAGCATTAATCCAGAAAAATAAAACCTTGCCTAGTAAAATTAATATATCTTTAGTTTAGGAAGTTACGAATTATGTCAGATGTTTACTTTTTTTTCAATATCAGAAGACAACATGTTAGATGAAGCAAAGTTATGTTTTAGAATGTAATATAGCAGTATTGCAGAGGGGGAATCATAGAGGGTATTTATGGGCTTAGATATCTGGACCCCAATGGATTAGGACTTGCCTTTCAAAAAGGGAAACTTGGTTGGATAAAATTTGAAACATAGTGGATTAGAATGGATAGGTGTAGTGAACTGAGGGTCTTGGATGGAATCTTGATAAATAAACTGTACTCTGGAAATTGAGCTATGGGTCCAGGTGAGCAATTATTATTTCAGATAAATAGTTTTGTAGAGATTTTCATGATGCAAACACTGAACTTAGTCATTGGTTTACAGTCATGTCTTCCCTTGGTAAAAATTTTCTGAAATAAATTAATGACAAAGTCACATTGACATAGCTGATCTAAGTTACTTAGTTCTAATGGCTATGTCATGTTCATAGGGTGCATGAAGGCAGTTTTCAAATTAAATTTAAAAAATAAATTATCCATGGTATTACAACTCAGCTACTAGTATGTTTGTGTATTATCATTCAGCTAGTATTTAATTATGATATTGTCATCCTGAACACCAGCAGTATGGCCTTCTGCATATTAATTAAGTGGGAGTCCCCCTCTCTACTTTCTCTAATGTTCTATTGGGAATGGCTAGCTGTGGGTTCCTGAATAAGAAAGCTGACTCCTGGGAGTCTTGTGTTGCAGTTTAGTGAGTAATGCTTACTGTGTCAATTCCTTATGGGGCTTAATAAGGCATGATGTATGTAATAGGAACATAAAGGCTGTAAAGGGGAACACAAGATCTGTAAAAATGGCAGAAATTTAAGATATTGGCATTATTTACAAAAAAAAAATCCTCTGCTTATAGGGTCTTGAAATTTTTAACACTATCTTGCAAAACCCTATGGTACATTGAGGACTATCTATACCGGCATATTTTTAACACACTCCTTATTTTTATAGATAATACCAGTGCAGAATTCTGTTTTTATTTTGTTTTATAAGGGTTGAGTTAAATCAGCCTATTTTTAAGTACATGCTAATTGTATTGTAGATTCACTGGTTTTTTAAGACTGATGAGGGTCTGAGTATTCTACATACACTTCTACTAAAATTTCAGAGTCAGGAGGCAGTTTTGATGGAAGCCTGTTCCCAAGAGGGAAGCCAGGACTCTAGAGAGGTTGGAAACAGGACAGAAATGCAGGCAGTGATGGCGTTGGTCGGATGAATGAACTTGTTGAGACACAGCTGCTCCTTGCTAGTAGCTGTGCAGTATGCTGGTAACTGTAGGGTTGAAAATCAGCTGCTTATGAGCTTGAACTTGGAAAAAAGTTAGAGGAGAATAGAACCCAGGAAGACGTGAAGAGTTCAGAAACAGAAACCCCAATTTTAAAATGCAGGCAATGCAGTTTTGATAGTTGGTAGCTTTGTGATACCAACTTTGTGATACCAGGTTTGGAGGTGATGGAGAGAGTGATAATGTATTGAGACATGTGGGCAGAACCGTGTTCCCTGACAAGGTGGCATTTGGAGCTCTACTCCAAATGCTCAAGTGTGTTTCTCCATGTAAATTTTTCACACTCACACTCACAGATACTCATATTCACATGCACCAGTGCACACACACTTTATTATAATGATCCCAAGTGGTTCACTGTACTCACAAATGATGACACATTTGACTCTAGAAAGGGACTTTTTCCAGGAAAATAATTCATATTTAGTGTCAGTGTATGGACAGTTCAATAAATGGATGTGCTTAGCACCCTCAGTCATCTAGAGGAATGCACAGAGGTTCGTTCAGTGGACTGGTTTTAATAGATTTTTCCCTCTGCCCCAGTCTTCCCTTGCAGCCAAGGTGAAAGAGCTGCTTGGCACGAATTCATCTGTGCACACCACTCAGAGTTCAATCAGCTGCTACATAATTATATGCATTACTAGGGCACCCTTCTTGGCTGTGCCAAATGGTTTAAATGTGCTGCTGAGCACTTTCCAATGAAGGCTGGGCAATCACATCATGCAGACCAATGGGCCTGACTCTGGATGGAAGAATATAAACTATGAGTCACAGAATTCAATGGAAAATGAGCACTTGGAAAATGTGTCTGAGCCAGTCATGGAACAAAACAGTCTTGGAAGATTTTGATCAGCAATAAAGAAAAACAGGTTTGAGCCCCTTGTAGGAGTTTCATGGAAGGGAGATTTTGAAGCTTCCAGGAAACAAGAGGTGGCATGTAGCATGGTGATGATGCCAGGGACGATGACAAGGCGGGCTGACATCAATGGTCATCTCAGGGACAGGTGCCTATTGTGTTGCTCCTGGATGCCTTGTTTAAGTGAAAGTAAACTCTTTATCACCTGCCACTGATCCATCCCTGTCCTCCCTCACATTTACTCTGCCTTTTAACAGAATTCCGTAACCCTCAACTCTGCTGTACACATGGGAGAAGGAACCAGGATCAATGACCACGTAGAGGCCACCGGAACATTCAGGTGGCTTCTGGGTTAGAGAATATCCCTCCTCTCATCCTGTCCTCCTTACCTGGGTTAAAGCAACTCACAGAGCAATGCTTTCCATGGCTTCCTGTCACCTGTGGCCATGCCACTATTTTAAAATGATCTTCACCATAAGAAAACAGCCCCTTGGATACCCCGTACCCTGCAATTAATCCATTTACTCCAGTTGCCAAATATTAATCTGGAGTTTTTTCCTTGGAAACCCTGGATAAATACAGAATTCCAGGAAACAGTCCTTCCATCTCTCCCTTACCTCTGTATTTTAATCCCCATCAGGCCTCTTTGATGGGCCTGGAAAAACCACATGGAGCTTGTAGAGGTTTTGCTTAACATGTCTCCTGAGGTGCTTGGCTCATTCAGCCACTTTTTAGTATAATGGACAAAAAAAAAATCTGTTTCACAGATTAAAATGATGCATTTTTGATAAACATTATAAATTATGAATGGTGTGCTGTGAAGGACATGGTCAAAGGAAAGGGAGGTGAGCGTGGTATATCTCTTGTTCCCTAGTGTTCTAAATCAAGTTAATTCAAAAGAGCAATGTTGTAGCCAGGCAAGGTCTGGGGATGTGGCTCAATGGGAAAGCACTTGGTTTCAATCCCCAGCACACACACACACACACACAAGATTATTCATCTATGCTTTTCATGGGGTATTTAAACCTTAATAAATAGAGTAAACTTCAGGATATGGTAAGTCTGGGCATATTTAGAAACTTGGATTTTGATAGATTACAAATAGCCTTCAATCTTTATTACCTATGCAGATGTAATGTTTATCTGACATTGATATTACTTTAGTTATTCTACTCCATGAAGGGCTATTATTTAACATACTTCATACATTCTGAGATTATCAGTAGTCAAAATAAAAATACAAGGCAAGGAAAGAAATTCTCAGCGTGGAGAATAAATATACAAGTTTTTGCAAAAAAAAAAAAAAAAAAAAAAACTTTCACTATCTCTGAGACCCAAAGGAAATTTATCACATATTGTGCTTTGCTGCCTTTCAAGCAACCAAATTTAATAACTACTGTTTTCAAATATAAGCTAGGAAGTAAAATAAAACAACAGAAAAGCAAGTTTACCCTGAGCTCTATAACTATGGTTCTCAAACCTGAATGTACCCAAAAGGCCAGTTCAACCACAGGTCACTGACCCTCACCTCTAATTCACGGTTCAGAAGTTTTAAAATGGGACCCAAGAAGGTGCATTTCTGATTATTTTCCCAGAGACACTGATGATGCTGTTCTTGGACCACGGTTTGAGAATCTCCAGTACACTTAATTTTCTTCCAAGATTTAGATCTTGATTTACCTTGGCCTCTCTTAATACTGTATGGGAACAATAACTGGGCTGATGGAGGTGCACCCTGGAGGAAATCCTGTCTTGTTCTACCCTCACCCACAAGGGCAAGGACATAGAAGAAAACTAGAGTCAAATATCCAAGAGCTGAATTTTCTGTCTTCATAATAACAGATACACTAAGTAATACTTAAGTCAATTAAACCAAAATTTCATTGGTTATCCATTAGGTTTTATACTCATGAGCATATAGATTTTAATTTAAACCAATGGAAAAGTCTGTAGAAAAAAAAAAGACAAAACACTACAGTGTGACCCAGACATATGTCCTTCCTTCCATGAAGAGAACTCAACCAAGTTCTTCCCTCCACCTCCCCGCCCTCCTCTTCCATCTCCTTCTTCTTCTTCCTCTTATTTTTCTTTGTTAACATTTTTACTACAACGTGAATCTTCAAAAAAGCAATACCTACTTATAGTCTACAAGTAACACAGAAATATAGTAAAGAATATAGTAATATAGTAAAGAAATTTGGAATTGTTATTTCCAGATCATGGCTACTTATTAATGTATGCATTGACCAACCCATGTGCCTCTGAGCACTTGAAATGCAGCTAGTGTATGTGGATATGACCATTAAATATAAAATACACTCAGGATTTTATATACCTAGAATGGAAACAGAAAAAAATGTAAACATCTCATTCATAATTTGGTTTTCATATTGATTTTGATTTCATGTTGAAGTGATAGTATTTTGGAGACAACTGCTTAAGTACAACATTATTAAAATGAATTTGGCTTGCTTCTTTTTAGTTGATTTAATAACACTTAAATCACTTTTGTGGTTCCTTCTATTTCTGTTCAGTAGCACTGACTTCAATATTTAGCTCATTTTAACTCATCTCAGTCCAAAGTCTTACATTCATTTTGCCAAAGGCCAGCATCATCTTTGATGGACTTTGCTGGCATTGCCTGGGTTAAGGTCAGCCACTGGCTCCAAACAGGTTGGTATGTAGTGCCAATCAGACAGCTCTTCATATTCAATGCACTTTCATCTCTCCAAAGAAGGAGGTCCAGTGCTTCTTGTTTGATTCATTATTTATCAGCTTATCTATTCAAGAAAGAAGTCTTCTGTCTAGTTATTTTGCTCTTAACTTTTCTTAGTATATGTGAGTCATAATCCATATGATGAGATATTATCTAGATATATAACTTCAAATATTAATTATACCAAGGGGTAAAGTTGATAATGCTAAAAGTTTCTGAGATTTATGATAGGGAAATATGTCATTTACAAATGAATCAGAAACACATTATCATTGGTCTTTTTTGCCTACAACATTGGATGCTAGGAAACTATTGAACAATTTCTTTTGAAGTTCTTAAAAGATCATTTCTAATGGAAAGTTCAAATCTAGGTAAAATATGCATCCATTGTGAAGATTTAAAAATAAATAACATGTCTGATCTGCAAAGACATAGAAAAATTTTCTTCTATTTGACAAGAGAGTCACTTGCTAAAAGAGATGATCCATCAGGTAAAAAGAAGAAATGAGATCCCCAAATCCCCCATCCAACCCAGAAAATCTCTGGATGGCAACATGGTGACAGTCAAATGCTCAGTCTGTACAGAATAAAATCCAAATTGGAAAGGAGGACAAAAGGCTTCTGGAAGATCTTCTCCAAGAATAAAGAAGAATCAGTTTTAAAATAACACAAAGACAATTTATGAGATGTTGAAAACAAGGACCATCAAAGAGTATGAACTGAGTACGAAGGGACACCTATGTAAGGGTCTTAAGATTCATCTGTAATAGTTTCCTGCTTATCATCATCACTTGTTCCAGTAGAAAACAACTTTACATAGTTTACAATTCTTTTTGCTTACTTATTTGTTCTTTTGGAAAGACTAACATCTTTATAACTTAGAATTAAATAATAATAAAACTATATTTAAAATTTATTTTGATGTAAGGATAGACTAATTTTTAGAGTAATGAAACTTACTTCAAAAATATATATATATAATCATGGTAAAAAGTCATACAAAAAAATTTTAAGCAAGCTTAAAAATCCTCCCACTGGTCAAAAAAATCATCACTCTTAAATGACCTTATTCTATCTTTATACATAGATAACTGGTTAGATGATTAAGATAGATTTAGTTACAAGGGTTAAATACTTTTACTAAAAATGTTACCATATAAAGTTTACAAATATGCTTACTTCTATTTACATTTAAGGGTGTGTGTGTGTGTGTGTGTGTGTACGCACCTGTGTGGTGCTGGGGATTGGACCTGCATGCTAGGCAAGCCCTCTACCACTGAGTTACACCAGCAGCTCCCACATCTAATGAAATTTTAAAAGGTTGACTGCAGTAGAAACTGATTTGCTAAACCAGAGAGAAGTATCTCTTACTCTTAGGAACATCATTTCCTTAATCATCAATGAAGATATTTTAGGGTTTAAAGTTCCTAATGGATTGACAGGGACAGTAGATTGTGCAGTAATTAAGGTAAGAGGTATTGGTGAAAATGGAAAAAAGGTGACACAGAATAGAGATATATTCTGGATACAGAAAGACAGAAAACAAAATATATGGAAACTAGCAGATTGATAGCAGTTTAGATTATGGGTCAGGAGAAAAATCATTCAGTGATAGTTGAAATCCTTAAAAGATCAACAAATAGCATATTAATGAAGCAAAACTGCAATTAATTTCCAGAAAACAAACACCACCATGATGAAGCCTTAGCTGTCTTTGGAGGGGAAATCAGAAGAGCATGTACATAGAGTTAAGAGACCAAGCTCCCATGGCCTTAGACAAATTATTCAAGGCAGAGGAACCCTGGCATAATAGTTTAGGACTGGTGGACACACAGAAGCAAAGGCTTTGAAGTGATTCTTAACAAGTGTACTGTGGTTGACAGACAAGTCACTTGTACATGTGAACAATATACGGTTTCTAATAAATTGATTTGTTGGAATTCTCTAAAACTGCCTTATTTACTCAACAATAAGCTGACTCCAAGATACTCATCTTATAGGCAAAGACATCCACAGACTGAAGGTAAAAGGGTGGGAAAAACGTATTATTCCCATGGTGTGGTGAGCCGTTCTAATTAGACCATGGCCGCCATTAGAAGATGGCGCCGGCTTCCACTGTGGCCTGTGATAAACAACTCCTAATATGGAGAATTGGCACGCAATCCCTTCCCACCCTATGAGAAAGGTCCACGTGGCAGCTTAAGATTGGTATGCTGGAGGCTTTATTAGGCTGTGCTTGGGCGCTCGGCGACGGGTCACTAGAAGATGATAAATGAATCAAGGCCTGAATAAACTGCTGAAGGAAGAATCCTGTGTCGTGTTTTCCCTTGCCGGCGAGGGGTCGTGGCAATTGGTGGCCCGGATGGGGAATTATATTCCTCGAACCCAGGATCCAGAACTTTCAGCAGTCAGGGTGGTGCACCGGTAAGTTCCCAGGTAAAGTGGGAATCCGCAAGCAAATAGCGGGGTGCTCTCTCTGTAAATAAAGAGAGAGCGGAAAAAAGGACGCTCCCCTGTAAATAAGGAGAGAGCGGGGATTTGTATTTTTACTTTCATTATATCTTTGGAGACATTATGGGCACTGCCTCTTCAAGCCCAATTTTGTTGGCCCTAGATGGGTTGTTACGTTCAAAAGGACTTAAGGTAAAGCAGAGCACTTTGCAGATGTTTTTGAGAGAAGCTGATATAGCAGCTCCTTGGTTTGCCTTTTCAGGGAGTCTTACGATTCCTAGCTGGGATAAGTTAGGGAAAGATCTGGATTTCGCTCATGAGCAAGGTACCTTGGAGGGTGGCGTTATACCACTTTGGAAGTTAGTTAGAGGATGTATAACAGATGGTAAATGCCACGAAGCTGTGAGTGAGGGTCAGGCTGTTCTTGAGCAACTACATGAGGAAAAATCTGAAGGATCACATAGTGAAGTGGCAGAGAGTATTAAGAGTAAGAGTAGTGAGAAGGCAAAAGAGCCTGAAAATAAAAATAGGAGAAGGCTCTACCCAGACTTGACCGAATTAAAAACGCCTGAGAACACAAGCGACTCAGAGAGTTCTGAGGACCTTGATATATTGTTACAACAACTACGTAAGATAAAAATGAAAAAGAAGAAAAAGGCCTACTGTAAGAAGGGGAAGGGAGCTAATATTGGTCAACAAAACTCTGAGGAGGAGGAGGTAGAATATCTAGAAGAAGATATGGTGCCTGTTGCCCCACCCCCGTATGTGGGGGGAAGCCAAGGTTCTGGGAGATCTTTTCATGTGCAAGTTTGGAGGACAGTTAATACAGATATGGGACTTGCATACCCTGTATTTCAGGACAATAACAGGGGAAGATATCATGAGCCTTTAGACTTTAAGATAATTAAAACCTTGGCAGAATCTGTCCGGACTTATGGCGTAGATGCCGCTTTCACCCTTACTCAGGTGGAGGGACTTACTAGATTTTGCATGACTCCTTCAGATTGGGCTAGTCTAGTCCGCGCTTGTGTTTCCCCAGGGAAATACTTGGATTGGAGAGCATTTATGCTAGAGGGTGCAGTAGAGCAAGCTGCCCAAAATCATGCAGCGGGACGCCCTGCCTGGGATAAGGATATGCTTTTGGGACAAGGCAGGTTTGCTAATCAACAAACAGGATACCCCCCTGAGGTATATGAACAGATTAATAACATTTGTATCCGTGCATGGAAATCACTCCCAAATAGAGGAGAAGTGTCTGGCAATTTGACTAAAATTATACAAGGCCCCACAGAACCTTTCTCAGACTTTGTTGCCAGGATGGTGGACGCCGCAGGAAAAATCTTTGGTGACCCTGATAGAGCAATGCCCTTGATTAAACAACTTGTCTTTGAACAATGTACTAAAGAATGTAAAGCAGCTATTACTCCTTATAAAAACAAAGGCATAGAGGCCTGGATGAAAGTCTGTAGAGAAATAGGTGGGCCGTTAACTAATGCAGGCCTTGCTGCTGCTGTCCTTCAATTATCACATAAATCCAGCCCTGTTGTCGGAAAGTGTTTTGGGTGCGGTCAAGGAGGACATTTTAAACGAGAATGTCCTAACAAGAAGGGAACATCCAAAATTGAGCCCACCTCTGTTAGCCGTCAACCGGGCTTATGCCCCAGATGTAAAAAGGGAAAGCATTGGGCTAATGAGTGTAGGTCCGTCAGAGATATACATGGTCAACCTTTAAAAGATAGAAACATGTCAAAAAACGGCCGGGGGGGCCCCCGACCCCAGGGCCCACAAATATATGGGGCAATGGAAAATGGGACAATGGAGAACGAGTCATGGCCGTCCCTGCGTCATCCCAAGAATCGCGGAGAGCCACTGCAGGTGCCGCGGGACTGGACCTCTGCTCCACCACCAGACTCGTATTAACTCCCAAAATGGGAGTCCAGTTGGTGGAAACTGAGTTTAAAGGACCTTTACCACCTGGCACTGTGGGCTTGTTAATTGGGCGTGCTTCCTCCGTCCTACAAGGCCTTCATGTTTTCCCTGGGATTATTAATCCGGATACGGTGGGAACAGTGAAGGTTATGGTGGAAGCTCCAAAAGGCATTGTGTCCATCTCCCCAGGAGACCGGGTTGCTCAATTGCTAATTTTACCCAGTTTACATACCCGCTTTCCTGCTGATTCCTTTTTAAGGACAAGTGCTGAAATTGGAACTACCGGAGGGAATTGTGTTTACCTGTCCTTAGATATGGATGACCGTCCCACTTTAAAGTTAACTATAGAGGGCAAATCAATTTTAGGTTTACTAGATACTGGGGCGGATCGTAGCATAATTGCATTAAAGGACTGGTCAAAGGGGTGGCCGGTGCAGCTCTCAAATCAATCACTAAGAGGTTTGGGATACGCTCAAGCTCCACAAGTCAGCTGCAGGCATTTATCATGGAAAGATTCTGAAGGACGTTCTGGCACTTTTCAACCATATGTGCTCGATCTCCCAATCTCTCTATGGGGACGTGATCTTATGAAGGACATGGGGTTTCAACTTAGTAATGAATATTCACCAGTTGCCCAAAAGATAATGCAGGACATGGGATATAGACCAGGTTTTGGATTAGGAAAAAATTTGCAGGGGCGTAGACATCCTTTAGAACCTCAACAAAAACTTGATAGACATAGGCTGGGTTTTTCTTAGGGGCCGCTGAGGATCAGGTGCCCATTACCTGGAAAACAGGGGAGCCGGTGTGGGTTCCTCAGTGGCCGCTCCCCTCTGAAAAATTGACTGCAGCTTATGCTTTAGTACAAGAACAATTAAAGTTGGGTCATATAAAACCCTCCACTTCTCCATGGAATACACCCATATTTATTATTAAAAAAAGGTCTGGAAAATGGCGGTTGTTACATGATCTACGGGCCATTAATGCTCAAATGCAGCTCATGGGACCCATTCAGAGAGGTTTGCCTTTGCTTTCAACAATTCCAAAAAATTGGCCAGTGATATGTATAGACATTAAAGATTGTTTCTTTTCCATTCCATTGCATCCTCAGGACTCCGAACGTTTTGCTTTTACTCTGCCTTCATGTAATCATGAGGAACCTGATCAAAGGTTTGAATGGGTGGTTTTGCCTCAAGGCATGGCCAATAGTCCTACAATGTGTCAAATGTTTGTAGGAGCGACCATTGTTCCACTCAGACAAAAGTATCCATTGTTAAAGTGTATACATTATATGGATGATATATTGCTGGCAGCCAAAACCAAAAATATGTTGGAAGCAGCTTACACTGATTTGGTACATTTATTACAATCAAAGGGCTTGCTTATTTCACCTGATAAAGTACAAACAGGAGGTTCTATTGATTATCTTGGTGCTAGTATCTCTTGTAAAACTATTACACCCCAAAAGGTGACTCTCAGGACTGATAATTTACGTACCTTAAATGATTTCCAAAAATTATTGGGTGACATAAATTGGATTAGGGGTTATTTACATATTCCCAATGCTGAATTAAAACCCTTGTATGAAATTCTTAAAGGTGATTCAGACCTTTCTTCCCCTCGGCATCTTACTGAGGAAGCAAGGTCAGCGCTGCTGAAAGTGGAGGAGGCTATACAACATGCTAGCCTTTGCAGGCTTCAAGAGGATAAGCCTCTTCAATTATGTGTGCTCGCCACTGTACGGCAACCCACTGGAGTTTTATGGCAAGATGGTCCTTTATTGTGGATACATCCACGTATATCCCCTGGAAAATCCCTTGAGTATTATCCTGATGCAGTTGCTTCCTTAGCTATGTTAGGGATACAACAAAGTATACAATTTTTTGGTTTTCCTCCGACGTCTGTGATTGTCCCTTATACGTGTCAACAAATTCAAGTTTTGTGTGCTAACCTGGATAATTGGGCTATATTGCGATGCTCTTTTCCAGGAGAGATAGATAATCACTATCCTTCACATCCTCTTATAACATTTGTTAAGGAACATCCTATCATTTTTCCTAAAATCACTTCTTCTACGCCTATCCCAGGAGCTGCAAATATCTTTACAGATGGATCCAAAACTGGTATTGGAGCCTATGTGGTAAATGATCAACCTCCTATCCAACATCAGTTTGCTCCTGGCAATCCACAATGGGTGGAGTTACAAATTGTCATAAAAGTATTTGAACAATGTCCATTTCCTTTTAACTTAATCTCAGATTCTATTTATGTAGTTCAAGCTTTAAAGGTGTTGGAAGCAGTGGGTCCCATACACACATCAGGAGTAATGTCTTCCCTTTTTCTCCATCTTCAAACACTGATTTGGAATCGCTCCGCCTGTTTTTACCCTTTGCATATTCGAGCTCACACAGGTTTACCGGGTGCTCTTTCTGCTGGCAATGCCCAAGCTGACCTTGCTACTCGTCCTTCTTGGATGTTCCTCGTTTCCTCCTTAGACCAAGCTAGAAACTTTCACAGTAAATTTCATGTTAATGCACGAGCACTTCAAAAGCGCTTTACTATCTCCCGTGCTGATGCTCGCCAGATTGTCTTGGATTGCCCTAATTGCGTCATTTTGCATCATCCTCCTTCTGTGGGCGTAAATCCTCGTGGTTTGCGGTCTTTAACAATATGGCAAATGGATGTCACTCATATCCCTGACTTTGGCAAGCTTAAGTATGTCCATGTGTCTGTGGATACTTGTTCTGGCATTATCCATGCTTCTGCTTTGTCTGGTGAAAAGGCTGGAAATGTTATCACGCATTGCTTGGAAGCCTGGGCAGCATGGGGCTTACCACAGACCATTAAAACGGACAATGGTCCAGCGTATACTGGACGACAATTTTCTTCCTTTTGCAGCCAGATGGGTATCCAGCTTGTCCATGGTTTACCTTACAATCCACAAGGTCAGGGTATTGTAGAGCGTGCTCATAAGACTCTAAAAGAGATGTTAATAAAACAAAAAGGGGGAATTGGCTTAGGCCACACCCCGAAAGAGCGCCTCTCCCTGGCTCTATTTACTATTAATTTCTTGAATTTGGACATCCAAGGGCGCTCTGCTGCGACTAGGCACTGTTCGCCCTCTGCCCCGAACTTTGGGCACGTTAAGTGGAAAGATGTACTTTCTGGACAATGGTATGGGCCTGATCCCGTGCTGGCATGGGCACGAGGTTCCGTCTGTGTTTTCCCACAGGACCGGACGGAGCCGGTGTGGGTTCCAGAACGCCTGACAAGAAGAGTCCCGACATCAATCAACCAACAACAGGAGGCGCTACAACAATCTCATGATGAGGACCATCCTTCTACTGAGTGTCCTGGTTCTAATGCTGATATCGATGGTACAGGGGACATCAATGCAGTGGTGGGCGGTAGCTCGAACGTGGCCAATGCCGATGCCGGTTCATAGCAATTCTAGTGTTCTCCCCACTCTTTTTTCTACTTCATGTGAGATGTCTGCTCCTTGTGTTTCCCCTAGAGGGGACCAAGATCGGTCCTTCAATCTCTCCAGCATCAATCTCACAGGAGTTTTTTGCTTCAGTTTTTCCAAGGGTGATTGCATCCATTTAAAACTTAAGAACTTGACTAACTGGGAGGACCCATTGCAGTACAGTCGGATCTCGCAGGGAGTTTTGGGTGCAGTGCTCCTACAAATTAGCTCAGGGAAAAACCAGGGCTCAGGAAGCTTGACAAATACTTCTGAGCTTAATATTACCACTCTGGCCATTACTTCCCAGGTGTTAATTCCGTTGTCTCCTTCTAATCAGACCTCTAATGCCACTCATTTTAAGGCTTCTCCTTATTGCACTCCTGAGTGTGGCTTCCCCCCAACATTCACGCCTTGCCAAGATCATTCTTGGGAGAAACATCAGGTCGCTAAAGGTTTCTCCCTTTCCCCCTCTCTTAAAAGATACTTGTATAATTCTTCCAACAATAATTCCTCTATAGGAGCAGGTTGGTCTTGGTTTCAATGGTTGATTTCCAATGAAAAGGGAGCCACAGCTGATATTTCCGCTTTGGCTCAATTACGAGGAGTCCAAAGTTGGCTGTTTAATGTTTCTGGCAGTACCCAAGACTCGGAGCGAGGTAGGAGGCTTAAAATTTCTGCAAATAATTCACAATTATCTAATGCTACATTACCCTCCGCAGCAGTCTGTCTCCAATCTCCGTTCCTGTTTATTTTGGCTAATGATACATCACAGGGGATGCTTAATTGTTCTAATATTACCTGCTATTTGTCTGAGTGTTGGAATGGCTCCTGGACTACGGCAGTGGTTATGAAAGTTCCGACCTTTGTCCCGATTCCGGTTACTGCAGATCCAGAGTCTTTTCCTATTGTTGAACTGATTAGAGCCCGTAGAGATTTTGGAATTACGGCAGCTATAGTGACAGCTGTGGCGGTATCTGCTGCTGCAGCAGTTACAGCTGGAGTAGCCATGGCCAGCCAGGTACAAACTGCTGCCACTATTAATCAGGTTATTCAACAAACATCCACCATACTTGAATCTCAAAGTAGAATTAATCAACACATTTTATCTGGGATTCTGGCTGCTAATCAAAGGATAGATCTGCTTCAAGCTCAAGTTGAGGAGTTGTTTGATCTAGTACATTTGGGTTGTGTCGATCAACGTGCGCATTTATGTATAACCTCTGTCAGATTTAATGATTCCAGAAATGCCTCCCGCATCATCGGGGAGTATCTATCCGGAACCTGGTCCATGGAAGCAGAAAACTTGATCCAGTCTCAACTAACTCAGATTGCTGTTTTGAATAGTACCCGTGTCGAACCAGTGACTTTGGGTCAATTCACCAGTTGGCTATCCTCTGCCTTTTCCTTCTTTAAGGAATGGGTGGGAGTGGGCATTTTTGGGGCAATGTGTTGCTTCGGTGTTATACTTTGTTTGTGGCTTCTCTGTCGCCTTAAAACTCGCCATGCACAAGAAAAGGCTATGATTGTACAGGCTCTTGCGGCCTTAGAAAATGGCATTTCTCCACAAATCTGGCTTGCACATCTTAAACAGTGATTTCTGGGCAGGGCCATTGCACCCCAAGTTAGTTTCACATTGCACTGGGATTGGCCTGTCCTCTTCCTTATTCTCTCCCAGTGCTGAATAGCCCTTGCACTCTGCAGGTCTTGTTACCATTGCACGCAGATGGGTTTCAGGACTGGTCTTTCTTCTCGGCTACAGACTCTTTACCTTCCTCTGGGGCTTAGGGATTGTGTTGCCAACTTAAATTTTGTCATTATTACCAGGCTACCTGTGTTATCCTACTTCTCGCCGTCGTCACGATGCAGGATGCGAGGCAAGGCACTGCACTTGAGTGATCCCTCAACGGACCTCAAGGAAAGCATGTCCTATTGCATGCGGGTTTGACGTCCACGCCCCGCCCTACGAAAAAAGGCGTCGGCTGATATGGGACCAGGTCTAGGGAAGGGCCCTCCTTAGGACTGAACCATACATTGCAGCCACTTCTGCACAGTGGGATAGGACCTCTACTTTCGCCTGCATTGTTTTATAAAACAGAAGGGGGAACTGTGGTGAGCCGTTCTAATTAGACCGTGGCCGCCATTAGAAGATGGCGCCGGCTTCCACTGTGGCCTGTGATAAACAACTCCTAATATGGAGAATTGGCACGCAATCCCTTCCCACCCTATGAGAAAGGTCCACGTGGCAGCTTAAGATTGGTATGCTGGAGGCTTTATTAGGCTGTGCTTGGGCGCTCGGCGACGGGTCACTAGAAGATGATACGTGAATCAAGGCCTGAATAAACTGCTGAAGGAAGAATCCTGTGTCGTGTTTTCCCTTGCCTGCGAGGGGTCGCGGCACCATGGATCTTGTAAACAAGCAGGATTTTCTATCCTCACATCAGATAGTCTTCAAGCTAACGTTAATCATAATGGAAAAAGAAGGTTATTTCATACTGTTTAAGGTAAGTATATATCAACAAGGCAAAAAATCATAGATATTTATGCACAAACAGTGGGGCATCTATGTATATCAAACAAACTCTTCTCAATTTCAAGAATCAAGTAGACCACAACACAATAATACTGGGTGACTTTAACATGCCTCTCTCATCATTGGATTGATACTCCAAACAAAAATCAAATAAAGAAGCTAAAGAACTAAAAAATTACAATTAATAATTTAGACCTCACAGACATATATAGAATATTTCATCCATCAATTTATTAATATGTTTTCTTCTCAGCAGTACATGAATGCTACTCTAAAGTATATCATATCATAGGCCATAAAGCAACTCTTAGGAAATATAAAAAATAGAGATGATACCTTGCATTCTATCAGATCATAATGGAATGAAATTAGAAATCAATGACAAAATATAAAATAGAAGCTACTATGACAACTGGAGAATAAATAATGTACTATTGAATGACCAATGGAGAACAGAAGAAATCATGAATGAAATAAAAATATTGAGAGGCAAATAAGAATAGCAACACAACTTATCAAAATCTCTGGGACACTATGAAGTTGGTTCTAAGAGGAATATTCATTGCTTTGAGCTAATTCATTAGAATAGAAAGTCACCTAATAAATAATCCAATATAAAGCCCTAGAAAAAGAAGACATCAACACCAGGAGCAGTAGAAGACAAGAAATAATTAAAATAAAAGCTGAAATCAATGAAATTGAAATGAAAAAATTTCAAAAAAATAACATACCAAAAAGTTAGTTCTAGGAAAAACATAAATCATAAACTCTTAGTCAAGCTGAGAAAAAGAAGGGAAAAAACCTCAAATTACCAAATTTGTGATGAAAAAGGAAATGTCACCAGAGACACTACTGAAATACAGAGAATAATCATAATCTACTTTGAAAAGTTATACTCAATAAGGTAAAAAGTCTTGAAGACATCAACAAATTTTTAGAGACAAATGACCTACCTAAATTAAATCAGGAGGAAGTATAAAGTATAAACAGATCAATTTCAAGCAAAGAATTTTAAAATGCTGTCAAAAGCCTACTAAAAAAGAAAAGCACAGGGCCAGATTGATTCTCAGCTGAGCTCTACCAGACCTTCAAAGAAGAACTAACACCAATTCCCCTCAAATTATTCCATGAAATAGAAAAAGAGGGAACCCTTCCAAACTCATTCTATGAAGCTAGTATCACCTTGATACAAAAACCAGACAAAGACACATCAAGAAAAGAAAGCTTCAGACCAATATCCCTGAAGAACATAGATACAAAAACTCTTAATAAAATACTGGCAAATCACATATAAAAACACATTTAAAAGATAGTGCACTGTGATCAAGTGGGGTTCATCTCAGGGACGCAAGGTTGGTTCAACATATGGAAGTCAATAAACATAAGTCACCACATCAATAGACTTAAAGACAAGAATCACATGATTATATCAGTAGATGCAGAAAAACATTTGACAAAATATGGCATCCATTCATGTTCAAAACAAGAGAAAAACTAGGGATAGTAGGAACATAACTCAACATTATAAAAGCTATATTTGCTACACCCAAGGCCACTATTATGATGGAGAACAACTGAAAGCATTCTCTCTAAAAACTTAAACAAGACAGGATGCCCTCTTTCATTATTTTTATTCAACATAATCCTTGAAACTCTAGTCAGAGCAATTAGAAGAAAGAAATAAAAATTGTATGAATAAGAGAAAAAAGCTCAAACTATTCCTATTTGCCAACAACATAATTCTATATTTAGAAGACCCCAAAACTCCACCAGAAAGCTTTTAGAACTCATAATCTAATTCAGCAAAGTAGCAGTATATACAATTAATATCCATAAACCAATTGCATTCCTAGACACCAATGCTGAATCAGCTGAAAGATTAAGTAGAAAAACTATCCCATTCACAATAGCCAAAAAATAATTAATAAAATACTTGGGAATCAATCTAACAAAAGAGATGAAAGACCTCTACAATGAAAACTACGGGATATTAAAGAAATTGAAGAGTACCTTAGTAGATGGAAAGATCTCCCATGTTCTTGGATAGGAAGAATTAATATTGTCAAAATGGCCATACTACCAAAAGAACTGTATGTATTTAATGCAATTAAAATTCCAATGACATTTTTCATAGAAATAGAAAAGGCAGTCATGAAATTTATTTGGAAAACTAAGAGACCCAGAATAGCCAAAGCAACCTTAGTGAGAAAGTGATGCAGGCAACATCACAATCCCAGACCTTAAATTATACTACAGAGCTCTCGTAACACAAAAGGCATGGTGTTGGCACCAAAACAGACATGAAGATCAATGGAGCAGAATAGAAGGCACAGAGTCATACCAATATAAATACAGTTATCTCATACTAGACAAAAGTGCCATAAACATACATTAGAGGAAATATAGCCTCTTCAACAAACAGTACTGAGAAATCTGGAAATCCATATGTAGTATAGTGAAATTGAAACCCTTTCTCTCACCCTGCACAAAACTCAATCCCAAGTGGATCAAAGACCTAGGCATTCAAACAGGGATCCTGCATCTACTAGAAGAAAATGTAGGCCTGACTTTCTTTCATGTTGGCTTAGGAACTAAATCCCTCAACAAGACTCCAAGAGTGAATGAATTAAAATCAAGAACCAGGGGCTGGGGTTGTGGCTCAGTGGTAGAGCGCCCCCCTAGCATGTGCAAGGCCCTGGGTTCCATCCTCCGCACCACATAAAAATAAATAAATATTAAAAAAATCAAGAATCAATAAATGGGATGGAATCAAACTAAAAAGTTTCTTCACAGCAAACAATCAAGAACATGTACAGGACTGGGGTTGTGGCTCATCGGTAGAGCACTCACATAGCAAGTGTGATGCCCTGGGTTCGATTCTCAGCATCACATAAAATAAAGATATTGAATCCATCTACAACTAAAAAATAAATATTAAAAAAAGAACATGTACAGGGAGCCTACAGAATGGGAGAATATCTTTGGCCCCTGTACCTCACCTTAGATAGAGCATTGATTTCCAGGATATAAAATAACTAAAAAAAACTGAACACCAAAAGAACAAATAATCAACAAATGGGCAAAGGAACTGAACAGACACTTTACAGAAGAAGAAATACAATTGGTCATCAAATATGTGAAAAAATGTTCAACATCTCTAGCAATTAGAGAAATGAAAATTAAAACTACACTGAGATTCCATCTCACTCCAGTCAAAATGGAAACTATCAAGAATACAAGTAATGGACAGAGGAGGGAAGATGGCGGTGAGGGGAGTGCATTGCCCCCGTGTGCTGCTTCACTGTGTGGGAGTATGACAAGTCAGGACGGCTAAAGGCTATCTTGTTAGGAATTTCCAGCAATAGTGGGGTGCTCCGGAACCTGGAGGAAGGATTTCCATCGCACGAGGACCGGCTACGGGGACTCAAACGCGAGAGGTTTGTCGCACGGAGGGTAACACTGCTTATTCAGCAAATCGCCCCGCGGCTAGAGTCTGCAGCGCGCGCTGGGAAACGAGGAGATAGCGACGCAGGGATACAGCGCTGCAGTTTCTGCCAGCCGTGCAAGCACCGTACTCAGGGCTGAATTCTGGGTTCGAGGCAGGGGAAGGAAGTGGTCCATCTCGGTTCTCCACACCGGTCAGACCACAGAGGAGGCCAGCAGCCACCATGTTGGAAAGCTGACATCACCATCCCTGTTTTCGACTGACCGCAGCTCATTCAGCCATAGAACAGGTAATTTCAGGCTGCCATTCGCCTGTGGCTTGCAGACAGATTGCTAGGGTTCAGTGCCTGGGTGCTTCTTA
>NW_026000005.1:44139170-44171144 GCF_001458135.2 Marmota marmota marmota | reverse complement strand
ATGGCAATATGTAAATCAATGGATGTGTAACTGATGTGATTCTGCAATCTGTGTATGGGGTGAAGGTGGGAGTTCATAACCCACTTGAATCAAAGTGTGGAATATGATATGTCAAGAAATTTGTAATGTTTTGAACAACCCACAATAAAAAATTAAAAAAAAAAAGAATACAATTAATGATGAATATTGGTGAGGATGTGGGGGAAATGGTATAGTTATACATTGCTATGTATATTTGTATAACAACTCTGAAAGCAGTATGGAGATTGCTTAGAAAACTTGCAATGGAATCATGATTTGACCTCGTTACCCCACTCCTCAGTATAGCCAAAGGACTTAAAATCAGCATACTATAGTGACACAGTCACATTGAAATTTATAGCAGCTCAATTCACAATAGCTAAACTATGGAACCAACCTTGGTACCCTTCAATAGATGAATGGATAAAGAAAATGTGCTATATAAACAATGGAATATTACTTGGCCACAAAAAAGAATGACTATAACTTTTGCCAGTAAATGGCTGAATATGAAGATTATCATGCTAAGTGAAATAAGCCAATTCCAAAAAACCAAAGGCCAAATGTTCTCTCTGATGTTTGGATGCTAACACACAATAAGGTGAGTAGAAAAGAATAGAAGTTCATTACATTAGATAAAGGGGAATGAAGAGAAGGGAGGAGGATGGGAATAGGAAAGATAGTAGAATGAACTGGACATAACTTGCCTATGTTTATACATGAATACACCACTAGTGAATCTTCCCATCATGTACAACCACAAGAATGGGATCATAACTAGAATAAGTCATATTTCATGTATTTATAATATGTCAAAATACACTCCACTATCATGTATATCAAAAAAGGGAACAAATTAAAAGTAAAATAGAACAGCTTTATTTTACTCCTAGGCAAATAACTAAACCTGATGACCTAGGTAGTCCACAGTGTTATCTAAATGCTATTGCGAGAGAGTCTCTGTTCTCAAGAGAAAATGCAGGATACAGAATTGTGGCTAGAACAGAGCCCCAGGAACCACATATATCTGAAAGCAAAAATGAACATGAGAATTGACAAATTTCAACTGAAGTTAAAACATGGAAATAATCAACAAAGTTAGGGACAAACTTTAAAAGGAAGTCAGGTTAAGTGCACTTCAGTTTAAGAGTCTTTAACCTTAATTATCCCTGCAAAATCCCCTTTGCCATGTATTATAACACATTCACACATTCCAGAGATTAGGCATGGATATTTCTTTATAGAGCCAATAGTTTGACTACTATGGACACGAGCACTGCAGTCTACCGTAGTTCAGATTGGCAGTGAGACATTGGAAAGACAATCATGAGGCCTAAGGATGTAGCTCAGTGATAGAACACTTGCCTAGTATGTGTGAGGCCATGGACTCAATCCCCAGTGCCACACACAAACACAAAGTCAATCATCAGGATGGAAGCTAACAAGTCCCTGGGCAGAGATCCTCAACCTTACATATTCCTTTCTATGTTAGTCTTGCAATTTAAAAAAAAAATGATGTTCCTTTTCTATATTTTTACATCTAAGATTATATTTATTTATGATTTATTTTAATCTTGAAATTGATCTTTGTTAACATCATAATGGATATGAAAACAATTTAGCTATAAATGTTAATTTCCTTCACTTACACAGTACCACTGCAATTTTGTTATTTGAGAGCCTTTGTTTTTAAGTTATCTTGGGTCACTCAAAGTAAAATTCCTTACGTTCTTATAGAAAAAGTATGAATAAGTCATAAACAGCAAATCCCATCCCCCACACTGTCTCTCGATTACAAATTTGACCTTTAAAAATGACAGAAAACTTATGGATAAAAAAGGTTAAGGTGTATGAAAACAAGACAAAAATCTGAAAATGAGCCAGAAGCAGTGGCACATGCCTGTAATCCCAGGATCTCGGGTGGCTGAGGCAGGAGGATTGTGAGTTCAAGGACAGCCTTAGCAACTTAACAAGGCCCTCAAACATTTAGCAAAATCCTGTCTCAAAACAAAAAATAAAAAGGGCTGGGGGTGTTGGCTCAGTGGTTAGGAGCTCCGGGGTTCAATCTCTGGTACCAAAACAAAAAAATTGGAAATGAACCCTGTTGTTCTTCATTCAACACACAAGCTGAGTTAGTGTGTAACAGTAATTGTAAACATTGTGTTTAAAAGTAACTAAAAGGTGTAGCCAAAATCTAACAGCATTGTTTAGTCAAAATAATGTACATGTACAAACAAATCCAACTCACCATTATGCACTTACTATCCTGTCTTCACCCACAAAGCTCTTTTGATGCAGTCCTCAGTGGAGATAAAAAGGCATACAAACACCACTGACACCTTCTGTGATGGAGAGAGGTGGCTCGTAAACTGTGTGGCGTTGCTTGCCACGTCAACCATCCTTCAGTTTTCTCTTAAGTTAACAGTCTGTCCTTTCCCTGTTTTTCTCTATATCTAAAGAAGTGTGTCCTCCAGCCTTTGTCCTCTGAGCTCAGCTGATGGGGGTGTTTGAAGGCAGCAGGAGGGAGAAGGAAGGGGAGAGCTGGCATTTCCCCCCACCCCTCTGTTTCCTAGGCACCTTCCTTGCACATCTGGATGCAGTGGGTTTTCTCAGCAATAGCCCTGCCTTTCTTTCTTCCCCTTTTTGCATGGAAGGTAATGGAAGAATCTGAGAGAAAGGTGCTAGAAGATTCATTTACAGACAGGCAGAGGCTTAACCAGAGCTAATGTTCGACGTTGGTACCTGTTGCTATTCTGGAATTATTTGAACTGTGTTGCCTTCAGTAATAAAGAAGAGTGAGACACGTCCCACGGCTCAGAGTATTTCTGATGTCTGGTTTTAGATATTCAATACCTGGTCTATGGGTTCTCAGTACATATGGAATGAAAAGGTATGAAAAGCTAGCATGCTCATCTTTTTAGCCTTATTACCATTTCAAATGTTCCCACTTTGACCCAGTGCATATCAATGGGGCACGCCTCTTTCATCTGCTTCCCTATAAATAGCCAGACTGTCATTTAAAGTCATTTCTATTCCCTCAGCCTACTCAACAAGGCGAGAAATCCGTGCGCCTATTGATGGACTTCTTTTCTCAGGTGTCCTACCAGAAAAATATTCTCTTCAACATTAAATGTGCTGCACTGTATTTGATTTAGCAATATTGAAGGCAGACCAATGAAAGGCATGTTGGAAGCTAATAAAATGTCCAACACCTTTCCTCTCACTGTGATGAAGTTTTCCTCAATAAATTTTTATAGCTTAAATGGTCCAGTTGGGAAAGTATGTTCTAGGTTTTTCCAAATCTTTATAAAAATTCACATTTATTTTATGGGAGGCCTATGGTATGAAATATCACAAGGCCTGTTGAAAAGCATTAGAGAGTGCCAAATTTTAATTCTGGGAGTCAGCAGTCACTAAGGAATCCCTCTGGCTTACATCAGGGTGTGGGTGAGACCATATATTTTAGGCAGTTGGAAGCACTTTTTGATTGTGGCCCTTCGTCTTCAAAGCTAGCAATGCCATGCTGTCCTCGTAGGACGTCACTGTGACACCGACACCTCACCTGCCCCTTCCATCCTTCAAAGACTCTTTGGATTACCCTGGACCTAAAGGATAATCCAGGATAATCTTTATCTTAAAATCAGCTGATAGGTCAATCTGCAAATACCATTTTATCTTTATGTATTTATAAGTTTATTTCTCACATTAAGAAACCTACTATGCTTCTGAAATCAACCAATGATTTTTTTATGAAGGTTGAAATAATGCCTTCTTTCTCTGTGTATTATTCTGGCACAAACTGTATTTCACCAATTCTTCCTTAACTGCTGGGTATTTAGTTGATGTGATATGATGCTCTTCTTGATAACAAGCCGGCCTGTGACTACCTCCTTACATATGTCTTCCTGCATCGGTGTGAGAGTGTGTGTGGTAAAGGCCCAGCTACACATATAATTAGTGCACCAGTGTTAGACTGATGGTCAAAATGCATACGCCAGGTAACACTCCCATGGGTAATGCATGAGGGTTATCACTTCTCTTATATACTGAATCTTTAAGAGAAAAACTAAACAATTAGTTGAAAGGGATTGTATGAAAAGAGATGGAAGGTTAAATTTATCACGGAACTGGTACGGGATGATTCAAAGGCAATCGCATGAGTACTGTGCATGGGAGAATCACATCAACTTGTGGCTCCTTCCTGGTAAACTTTCTGGTAATGTCTACCAAGGCCGAAGGAACCAGTTCTCTTGTCCTAATGCTGCTGATTCTCTTTTGACATCACACACCATTCCTAACACGTGAGTCTGTGTTGGCACCTACTGTGTACTAGTGTGCCAAGGCGCCATTCCTTCGGATTGTTTCTATCCAGGCCTTGCTAATGCAGTTGTTTAAACTTTACTGTGCTTCAGATCTTTATCACCTGAGGCCAGCAAAGGTTTGTTTATTTCCATGTTCTGCTAAATTCATGTTCTCATTTTCTTTCAGGCCCCCAAATTCTTCTTGTAACCTCAGCATTCTCTCTTCTGCTGGTGTTCTCTCTTTCACTTTGCTTTGTTCTCTGCAGGAATTCTCTTGGAGCGTGGTTCTGTGGAGGAGCAGTGCAGGAGCCATTTTAAGTTACCTCTGGATTCAGTTTAAAATGGGTTTCCCACAGTGACTCAGCATTGGGTCCTGCTCTTCACCACTCCCTGCCGCACACTCCACTGGATCTGCGCAGGGAACAGATTCCTTATGAACTTTGAGATGAAACAACAAGCAGAGAGTGATAGGGAATCATGCTCAGCTTGCTTTTAGTTGTGTTGAGCTCTGTCTCAACCTCTTCATCATTGTGATACCACTTTTGCTGAAGTCCAAAGGAGTGTCAGCCACTATCAATGGAGTTTAAAACATAAAAGCAAATTTGTAAAAAAAGATAAAATAGCCTCTGTTCATCTGTTTTGATGAACTCTTTTTTTTTTTGTCTTTCAATGTTTTTGTTCTAATTAATAGAACATAGATATGAAGAGTGGGATTTTGTTTATGACATTCAGTTGCAAAAATGGTCGAATCCCTTTATTTTTCCATTCTTTTCCAACATTGATGATAACGTTATTATCATTTCTTCTTTGGAGATTCCCTTCCTTTCTTGCATTAGCCACATAAGAAGACTTACAGCTTTTGTGTGTATGTTAAAGAACAATTGCTTTGGACAACATGAGCAGACAGAAATTGATTCTCTTCCACACTACTGCCAGTGGTAAGGGGATTGGCATGGACCAAGTCTGAATACTTAGGTTTGAAATCAAAATGAAAGAGAAAGAAAAAGAAATGGAGACAGACCTCAACAGATTAGTGCTGGGAGCCATTAGCCAAGTAGGTGTGACAATTTCCTTGCCAGCGTACCCCATGTTGCAGTGACATTGAATGTAGGTGATTAGGGCGTTCCCGGTTTAGGTTCCAGGTTTAAGGTTTAAGATTATTCCTGCTGGGAATAGGGCGTATCCTGCTGCCTGAGTTCCCCTTGAGTTCTCACGGGATTCAGACAATATATTTTGGAGATAGAAGCCCAGAGAATGTGGATTTGGGCAGAGAACGTGGATTTCCCCAGAACGTGATTGTAGATGGCTGGTGTGAGTTCGGGAATAAAGAGTTGCTGTTTGAATCTACAAGCTGTGTGGTGGCTCTTGATTGTGTGCCCAGCCAGACTGCGGCATTTGTGCCCAGCCAGACTGTGGCAGATTAGCTTTATTAAGCACCAGAGGGACACATTTTCAAGAGAGAAAATGGCAACGGGTTACATTAGGGGTCTGAGTTTTATAGGGTTCAGTGAGACTGAATCACAGCAGAGTGTGTCAGTTAGCCAGTCAGGGGGACAGTGGTAGATACAGGAAATTGAGAAAGTCCAGAGCCCCTTGTTTTCCTTCTCCCTCTGGGACCCATTGTTCTTTTCTCCCTGGAGGGTGGTGTTTTCCTTTCTCCCTGGGGGGGTTGTTCTTTTCCATATCCTTCATTCTAGATTCTGAAAGGTGACAATGAATTGTTATCACATTTGGCTGCATCCTACTGAGGAAGGGGCAAAGTAGGGGGACCCCTCCTTCAGAGACTGGGGAGAGAATATGGACGTCCCAGTGTTGAGACTGAACCGGAGTGTTTGGAAGGAGCCTCAAGGTCATTGTAAGTGAAGTCCCCTTTTTGAGCACCGGTAGGAGAATGGATTTGACGTGTTCCTGGGAGGCAGTCTGAGCTACTTGGGTCACCTTACTAAGAAGCTGTTTCTGTATAAAATTAATAATACATAGGAGAAAGGTTATCATGAGAAAGATGAATATTTAGGGGGACATAAGGGGCAGTAACAGGAAGTCCATCATTTTAGATCCTCCAATGAGAACTGCTGTTCCAGGCAGTCCTGGAGCTGTTTAACTTTGTCTCACCAATCCTGATTGGTTTATATAGAATTCTTCCCCAACTTGTTCTGCAGGTCAACAGATGCCAGGGAGTCCAGTTGATTTTGTAAAGTCAGTACTGAGTCAGCAACCTGTTGGATGTCTTCAATAACCTGTTCTGATAACTTTTTATAGTATTGAATTGAGGTTCCCAGGTCAAGTCAATGAATGCTCTTTGAAGAATTCCCAGATAAGGTCTAGTGTTTGAGGAGGAGAAAGATGAAGGGGTAGAGGATATGATAAATACGGTTCATCTGTGAGAGTTATTGAGAAAGTAACATTAGGAGGTTTAGGCACGAGGATCAGTTTTTTCTTCAGAAACAATTGGGAGGTTGGTAATGCATAGTTGGGTAGGGCCTGTGGGAACAGATTGATAAGAGGCATTAGTAGGAGCAAGTTTTAAGTTGCTCAAATGGACCCAACAGGGGTGGCCTTCAAGTTTGGGTACAGTTGGAGTAGTCAAAATAATCCTGAAGGAGCCCCCCCTTTTTTTTGTAAGGGGGCTACAATGTTAGGGTCTGTAAACAAGTCAAGATGGCACCTGGCATTTTGCCAGAGGGAGTGGTTTGTGAAGTAACGCCAGCGAGCCATTAAGTGTGGAGATTCCTTATTGGTTGACTGCTGTATCTAGTTTATGTTAATTAAGATAAGCTGTGTGGAACGTATATATACCCCTCCTGTCCTACAATAAACGGCTCCCTCTCCTGCTGTATCAATGTACACAAGTTGCTCATCACCCCCTGGTTATTTTGCTGCAGCTGGACTGCGGCAGATGGTGGCCCGTACCGGGAGCCCCGGGACACTCAGGGGTAAGTTGACAAGGAAAAGCTGCCCGTCCCTAGATAGGATGGGAGCAAATCTGCTCGTCCCTAGGCAGATAGGGCGAGAGAAAAAATGGCCATTTTGAGAAAATGGAGAAGATTGATACAGTATGTTTGTGTCTTGTCTTGTCTTGAAATGTTGTATTGTATTTGTGATGAAAATATGGAAGGGGTGAGAAGTAAATTACTAAGGGAAGGAGGCACCCCAGTGGAACCAAGAATAGTTAGGGCATGTGTTGATGGAAGCCCAGGAACTCTAGTCAGAAAGAAGAAAAAAGTTCAGAGGAGGAAGGATTATCAAGGAAAAGGTTTCAGCAAAAGGCTATTACTGAATACTTTTTGTTACCGGAGGGTGCATGAATCGGTGTGGCGGCTGCCACGTGTGTGAGCTGGTCATGGCGCAGCAAGGATTTTCCAAGCGGCGGAGGCAGCGGGCTCTTCCCCAACCCCCACCCGGGGAGCAGGGAGTGGAATGCCACTGTGAGAGCCCAAATCCAGATCTGACCTGGAGGCACAGTCTCACAGGCTCTTACTTCCTGTGCCCAGTGGCAGTTTGAGTCCGGAACACTCCCTGGACTCTCCCAGGGGCTAGCTGCCTGCAGAACTTACCTGGACTGTGATTTAAGCTAGCTGCCTGCAGAACTTACCTGGACTGTGAACTTACCTGGACTGTGATTTACCTGGACTGTGAGTTAATCTATTGAGACACTGCTTTACCTGGACTGAGACAACAAACTGTAATCTACAACAAATTGTAACTCGGTATCTTTGCTAACGGTGTCATTGCTGGTGTAATTTTTCCAAGGGCTTCTTGCATGGAGCCATCAATTGGCTTGGTATTGTGGCATTTTGTATCCTCCCCTTCTGCTTGTAGCAGATTATTTATGGTGTTTGTGTAAAAACCACTATGGTCGTTATTTAAATTAAACAAAAGGGGGAAATGTTAGGGTCTGTAAACAAGTCAAGATGGTGCCTGGCATTTTGCCAGAGGGAGTGGTTTGTGAAGTAACGCCAGCGAGCCATTAAGTGTGGAGATTCCTTATTGGTTGACTGCTGTATCTAGTTTATGTTAATTAAGATAAGCTGTGTGGAACGTATATATACCCCTCCTGTCCTACAATAAACGGCTCCCACTCCTGCTGTATCAATGTACACAAGTTGCTCGTCACCCCCCGGTTAGTTTGCTGCAGCCGGACTGCGGCACTACAGGTTGAGGGGGGATGCCTTATGGAACTAACAGGGGGTATTTGGGTGAAGTTAAGCTGCCGATCGGTGGCAGGAAGGGCTCCCTAGCTTGGTGTGTGGGGAGAAGGGGTGGCCTCACATTGGAGCTGGGATTAGCCTTCAGACAGGTGGTGCAAGATTGAGAGATTTGTTGGAGGTACAGTAAATCTGAAGAGCCTAGGTTTAGGTGACAGGAAAGCCAGGAACCCAGAGGTGGGCGAGTGAGAAATGAAAGACAGAGAGCAGGCAGAGATATAGACAAGAATTTATTTATCAAAGCTGACAAATAAAGGCACATCTCTCCATAGACAGAGGCAAAATTGGCTTGGGGTTCGGGATTTCACAGGCAGGCTCAGGGATCAGACCCGGGTGGGTCCTAATGCAGGTGGTTAATGGTGGGGTTGGTATGAGGGAGTGGTGAGCTTTTCTCAGAAATGCCCTTAGGCAGAAGTGAAATTTTTCTTAAAATGGCAGCTGTCACTTAAGATGGCCATCCAGATGCTAAGCAAGGACCTTACATTGCCCTCTTTTTTCTTTGTTATTGGGCCCCTTAAGGGACAGGGGTGTAGATCAATCTTCTGTAGCTTCTTCCTGCTGGGAAGGGGCTGAGTCTGGACCCTTGTCAGGGGCGCAGGGTGTCATTGAGGCAGTGGTGAGGGTCAGGAGGTACTGGGCGATGCTGGCTCCATACGGCCCAATTTTGGTGAGGGGTTGGAAGTCCTGCAACAGAAGGTGGCTCACAGTTTGGTTAGAGATCCTTTGAATCTGGTTTGAATAAATCTAATGACCCAGGGGGCAAGCTTTACCCAAAGGCCTATGACAAGGAGAGAGGTCAGGAAAGGAAGTGCCCACTGCAGAAAGGGGTTACTTAGCTGCCATCCTTCAGTTCCAATGGCAGTGGGAAGCTTTGAGGCCTGAAGGAGATTGGAGATAAAGGGGACATTAGTAATTGAAGTTCCCTTGGTGGCAAGGAATCCCGCTCCTTCCAAATAGCAGAGTGGGAGAGAAGTATGTGGAAAGCGTATTTAGAGTCAGTGTAGACATTGCGTCGCGTAGACATTGATTCCCTTTGCCAAAGTGAAGGCTCTGATGGGCGACAAGTTCAGCCTGCTGATTGGATGTATTATGAGCCGCTTCCACAACCTGGGTGAGAGAGACTGTAGCATACCCTGCCCTGCCCGTAGAACTCCCTCATGAAGGAAGGAGGAGCCATCTGTGAACCATGTGCATATTGCCTGCAGCAAGGGGCCTTCCAGTATGTGGGAGGGATGTGGAAGAAGCTCCGCCAGAGTTTGTGACAGGACAATGGAAGACATGGGATAGTGAGAGGGGTCCAAACGTGCAGAGGGGAGGTGTCTTTAGTGAATATACAGGGGTCCAGAGATTCCCATAATAGGGGTATTGCTTTGGAAGTAGGTCCATGCCATTGTGTCATAAGGGAAAGACTTGCCCCAGCATGGACCACAAAGGAAATTGTGGCTATTCACCGTCCCTGGAACCCAGGGCTCCTCAGATTTATCATCTGAGGTGATATGGGCAGTGGAGTCCAGGCCCTCTCATTTCTATTCCATTTATGGGGCTTGGGAAGCAGGTTGTACCAAAGGAGGGGTGTCCTTCCCTGGGGGTGGTCCTTCCAGTGTCCCTATTGTCTGCAGTTGGCACAGGGCTTGGTAGGGGGTCCTTGGGTTAGGGCAGGCTTTTTCCCAGCATCCTGTGTGCCAGCATAGGAAAGAGGCCTTGGAGGTGTAGTAGAGGGTCTGGTGAGGCCTGAGGAACAGGGGTTTTCTTAACGTTATGGATGGCTGAAGCCAGAATTTGATATTTAGCTTTGGGATGTTTTTCTTTCTCCTTTTTGGCCATCTTCCCAGTTGTGAAAACTTTGAAAACAGCATCTAGAAGTTGCTGCTCAGGAGTCAGGACCCTTCTCTAACATTCTAAGTTTTTTGTGGATATCAGGTGAAGAACCACCTATAAATTGGGATGTGGAGAAAGAGTACTGGCAGGAGGATTGAGGTCTGGGGTGGTATATTTGGTAAGAGCTTCAATAAGTTGAACCAAAAAGAGGGCAGGATTTTCATCAGGGCCTTGGGTGATTTCCCTGATCTTGTCATAATTAATATGGATACGGAATTTTTTTGTCATTCCCTCAAAGAGACTAGTAATCATGTGTTGGATTCTAGGGACCCCAGAGTCTTGAGGTTGATATGCTCATTTAGGTTCAGCTGTAGGGATGGCAGTATCTGCTGTAAGATTAATATGGGGGTTTGGGGTATGGAGGAGGTCAGCATGTTCTCTAACCCCTTGTCAAATGTGGGCATGTTCATCAGGGGTCAGGGTGGAAGTGAGAATATACTAAACATCTGCCTAAGTAAGGTGGTACGCCGGATCAGACAAGTGAACTCCTTTCTAAACTTAGTAGGATTTTCAGAAAATGAGCCCAATCTGTCCTCAATTGGGGACATATCTGTTATAGAAAATGGCTCATGAATTTGGATTCTTCCACCTCCTGAAGATCTAATGTGTGTTTCACTGGAAGAGTTTTAGATGGTGTAATAGGAGGTAACAGCAAGGGGGAGCTGGGTGTGGGGTTTGAGGAGGAGGGTGGGATGAGGGAGCAGAGGGATCCTGGGGTCTATAAGGAGGGAGTTCACCTACTATTTCTGGAGCAGTGAATGAGGAAGAGAGTTGTGAGTCAGCTCAGATATTGAAAGAATGAGGGAGCCTCGAAATCCTTAGGTAAAGATTCTTGAGGTACAGAAGACTTGTATCTATGAGATCATTCCCTCTCCCCTCCCTGTGTTGTCGTTTAGGGAGGAACTTGTTAAGAAAGCAGCATGATAAATTGCCAAGAGGCCATAAGAGAGCCAGCCACTCAGGTCCTGCAAATGGTTTGGATTTATAAGTGACACTTTTTTTCCTTTTGGTTTTTAACTGGTTTGGGGCAATCACCTCTGCAAACTCTGCGAACCATGGAGAAACGAGATCTGGAGAAGCCAAGAAGTAAGGGAAGCTGCTGCTTGAGCCTGTTAGTGCTCTGGGTGATATCTCCACCAGAAAAAAATAAATAATTTTGATTCCAGAACTAGGATAGATGATGGGTAGTTTTGCTCTAATCAAGTGAGACAGAGTTTTGGTCTTTTTCCTGCCAGATGAGGGGAGTCCAGAAGAAAATGTCTTAAGACAGTCCAGAGAAGGTAGTCTAATTTCAAAGCTAGGGGAGCTCTGTCTGGAGAATCTCTCACAATGGGTCCCTGTTTAAGAGGCAGACAATATGGACAGAATTGGAGTAGAAGCAACAAGAAACAGAGGCAGATAGCGGTCGATATTTGGTTCCCTTGAGGACTGTCAGGATCAGATTTGGGACATGAGACCTTCATATAGAACCAGGGGTGGCCCTGTCCATCTGCCTTCAGTTGTGTCAAACCTGCACCGAATTTCTCCCACAGAAAAGAATCTGACATAAGTCAGGAATGACATTCCCAGCACCTGGGTGAAGGGAATTACAGCCCACCTGTGGACTTCAATTGAAGAAGAGGGCTGGGGTCAGGACCTTATCTAGGGGGCTTGTGGAGTGATGAGTCAGTGAGAATTCATTGTAGATGGCATAATGAGGGCCTTGAGTGAAGGTAAAGAAAGCTTGGAGGTAAGGAACCTCAAGCCATTTGCCATTTTATTGGAGGAAATTGTCTAAATCCTGGAGAATTTTTGGTTCAAAAGTCCTAAATTCCCAATTCAGACTATTGACTCAGTTGTCTATTATTTATTATGGCTAGATCTGAGACTAAGCCTTGTGAGATGGAGATGCTTAAAATTATGTAAGAGACAACCAAAGGGGGAGGCCTGTGGGATGCACTGAGCCCCACATTGGAGAGATTTGATCCCCAAGATGGTGGTTGAGTTCAAAGTGTCCTTTGGTGTCTCCTTTCACTAGACAAAGTTTCACTAGAGAATGAGAGGGCATCCCCTTCTGCAATCCCAATG
This sequence comes from Marmota marmota marmota, assembly GCF_001458135.2. Taxonomy (NCBI): domain Eukaryota; kingdom Metazoa; phylum Chordata; class Mammalia; order Rodentia; family Sciuridae; genus Marmota; species Marmota marmota. Next base: position 44,158,672 of record NW_026000005.1, on the reverse strand, counting down.
GTGAAGAACCAAGGAGCCCAGACAAGCCAGGGCACCTCTGCAAGAGACCAGAAAGGATCTTACCTCTCTGAAGAATGAGAAGGATGGTTTTGCATGCAGAAACTAAATGGCAAAAAGCAGCCTCTGATGCAGAGGTCTAAGTGTGTAAGAGAAGGGAGGAACTGGAGAGGAAAGGGTTGGGAGCAGGATGCCTCCAACACCAATAAAGGACCTGATACAGGCCCTTGCTCCGTCCACATAGCAATGGGGCAGCAAAAACCTAGCCCAAGAATGAGGTTGGTTTGGGGTCATGTGCTGGCTACTGTTTAGCCAAAGTAGACTCAGAGAGTATGAAGGTGGTTCTTCTATAAGGTGGAAAGGAAAATAGAGAGAGAATAAAACAGTCAGTCTGGGAATTCAGCCATGCTAGTTGTGGCTGGGGGCTTCCCTGGCCTCCAAGGGCCACAGAAATGCTTGATGATCAATGGTCACTCTCCAGGTCTCACTGGCCATTAAATATGACTGTTATTGACCTTTGAGTGTAAGGAGAGAGAGGGAGGGAGAGGGGGAAGAAAGGAGGGAGGGAGGGAGAGAGAGAGAGAAACTGGAGGGAAATATGAAAGAGTGATAGAGCTTCATTAGGATGGGGAGGGGTAAAGAGCCCCAAACTCTGTCCTGAGTTTCAGCACCAAATGAAAGCAAAATAAAAGAGAAAGAAAAAAAAATGGAAATGAACCTCAATGGGTCAGAGATGCTTTATTAAGCACCAGAGGGACACATTTTCAAGAGAGAAAATGGCAACTGGTTACAATAGGGGCCTGAGTTTTATAGGGTTTAGTGAGACTGAATCACAGCAGAGTGTGTAGTTGGGCAGTCGGGGAACAGTGGTAGATATGGGAAGCTGTGAAAGTCCAGAGCCCCTTGTTTTCCTTCTCTCTCTGGGACCCATTGTTCTTTTCTCCCTGGGGTGGTCATTTTCCACATCCTCCAAGGTTCACTGTAGCAAAGGACAGCAAAGAGTTTTTAAGGGCTGGGGTGGAGAAGGGGATGTCTTAGCCCCTTTGCATTCTTGATTTCACCCTAAGGGAAAGCAAACTTTGTCCTACCTTTGTTACGAGAGGTCATTTTATCACTTAGAACAAGGCACCTCCTAAAGCTGGACCCCTGCCTTCCTGCAGGTCTGCACATAAGGGCACCGTCAAGCCTGATGGTCACATTTCAAATGTATGGCTACCAGGTCTTGAGAAAGATAGTCCTGCATTACACAACTAGCAAGAGGTTTCACAAAAGCTTAAATCTCAAAAGGCAAAGAAAGAATTTACAATGACAGTTTTTCTAAAGTCAATTTACAATGACACTTTTTCTAAGGAAAGGGAGGGAAGAGACCTCTGTGAGTAGGTCAGCCTAAGTCGGCAAGGGCAGGGTGAGCAGGTCAGGGTCAAGGCAGCCTTGGTCAACAGCTACAAGAAAATGTTCTGTGTGGAAGTCCTGGTGCTGTTGGCTGAATTGGGCACTCCGTCGATGCCATGGAGTGAATGTCTGTGACCTTCCAAAGCTCCCATGCAGACATCCAGTCACCAATGCATCTGCATTAAGAGGTGAGGCCTTTGGGAGAGGACTTGGCCAAGAGGACAGATTCCTTGAGAGTGGGACTAGAGCCCTTATAAAGGATGCCCGGAGAGCTTGTGTGTCCCTTCTGCCATGTGAAGATACACAGAAGTACCACCAATGAGATGTCTGCCCTCCCCTGACACCCAAATGGGCACACCTTCAACTGGGACTTCCCAAGCCTCCAGAACTATGAGGGATGCATTTCCACTGTTTATAAATTACTCAATCTAAGATATTTTGTTATAGTATCCCAAGTGGACTAAGACACTCTGTCTACCCAGTACTTTGTCCCTTTATGAGGAAGACCTTGCTTGCAGGACATCTAACTCCTGCCAGCCTAGTGCTAAAGGCTCAGCACCCTATCTCCCTGGCAGCCATCCACCCGAGCCCATGCCAGGTCCTACCAGAATGTTGAACAACCCAGGACTCTGGCTTAGCTGCCCTTCTGGTGAGGAAGGATAGGAAGTTACCTTTCTTTTATTGGCTTATAAATTCACAGTAGCAATATATATATACATATATATATATACATATATATATATATATATGTGTATATATATATATATGTATATATATATGTATATATATATATACACACACACACATATATAAATACATATATGTATGTATATATGTGTGTGTGTATATATATATATACACACACACACACACATATATTAGTTTGTCAAAGTTCCCTTTGTTATAGAACACAGCTCATACAGAAATTCTGAGTGGATGAATCGCAGATGGGTGCTGAGAAATCTCTGTCTGCAGATCTGTTTTCCTTATGTGTAACTACTTGACTCATTAACATTTTCAGTACATGCATGAAAACTTGGAAGACAGGTACTTATACTTAGTCTCCCATGAGTCTACCAAGTTCTCTAATAGTGAGTTCTAGAAGCAGCAGAGATTCTCACTCACCTGGCTTCTCTCCAGGCAACACCAGTCTGTTCTTCAGGCAGTGAGCTGCACCCTTTCATGATTCGACCAGGAAGAATCACTTTATTTCCAAGCTCCTGGGAATCCATCTCCTGTGTGACGGTTTCTCTCAAGAGCATTCTTAGGGATCAATAAATACCCAGGAATTCTCTCCAGTGCTGCTGTGGATAAGCTTCAACCCTTCCCCTGAGAGTTGCAGTCTTCTTGTCCATCACTGGGTTCAGGAAGGCCTTACAGTTGATCATAGGTGTGCAGTGTCTTCCTTAGTCTTAGACATTGCAGACCCTTGAGTTTATATTTAGTATAAATCTCTAATTCATACTAATTCATGGTCATATTCTTAATACACACACACACACACACACACTCACACACACAGAATCCAGAGTCTAAAAACAACTGAAGGACAACAAAACACACACGTTAAAGGACACAGGAAATTTGGGGAGATGAGAGCTATGTCTGGCACCTCGATTATGGTCATGTATGCATGGATGTTTGCACATACCCAAACAGGTCTATTAAACACATGCAAATTTGAACTTAAGTTTTATCACAAGAAAGCTTTTTTAAAAATCAAAACTTTTCATTATCAAGCAGAGGAGGAAATATGACCAGGCTAGCTGTCAAGGAGCTATACAAATTACTGTTAGGATGACAGGAAGAACTTGACCTTCCCCAATTACCTGCATGGAAACCAGCAAATCCAGTACCATCTGAAGGCAATTTCTAAAGGCAGATTTCTGAGGAGAGGTTTTTACATATTATGTTCATTTTTGCATCTTAACCTTATCATTCTTTTGAGAAAATATCCATACCTCATTTTCAGGAAGAAAAACAAATCTAAAGTAGATAAAAGCCTTAAGCACAACAATTTTAAAAATAAAATTAAAGAAGAAAATTTTTTTTGGGGGGGGGGGTGAAAAGCAAATGAAGGAATTGTTGCTCCATTTATATTTTAAATTATTTCTCCCAGTCTCAATCTAGTCAACTTGTTTGTCCCTTTTATAGGCCTCAAATTACAATATATTTGGAGCAGGTGAAGGTTAAAAAGAGAAAGGACAAGCTTCTCCCACTGGGTAAATGACAATTTTAATTACCTTGATCTCCTGTGTTATGTGCCATGCATGTAAATATCTTGGTTGTTGTTTAAGTTAATTAGCAGGAAAACAAGAATTGGTATCCAATTTTAAATCTATATTCTAAATGTAGGGTGAAAAGTTTCAGTTAGTTTGATGGCAGAAAGAACGTGTATTTAAAAGCCATTTTAATTATAAAACACTGCATACTCACTATACATATGGATTCAATATCTTTATTTAATTGCAGGCATCATTGTGGAATTGGTATGTCCTGCTTGCAGGGACCAGAGCGTGGTGTCTGTTAATCAATGTTAGAGCGCAATTAAACTTTTAATATAATTTTATCTGGTGGTAATGGAGCCCAGGTGAAGGAAGGGATGCCCCAAGATCTGTGCAACAGCCATAGGCATGAGCTCTTCTGGGCGAAAGTTGGCAATGGCCTTGGGTCTCTTCCAATCTGAAAGTCCAATGGAACGAGTCAGCATGGTGCCACAGGACAATGTGGTGGCCTCTACCAGCCCTCCAGAGAGCCCTATGAGGTCCTCGACAAAAATTCCACCAAGACACCTCCCTGTGAGGACAGTGGTGGAAGACGTGGTGGGGAGGGGGTATCTGGAAGTGCCGCAGTGGAGCCCCACCTCCAGGCCAGGCGAGGGCACACTCCTGAGCCGTCTGCACTTGGTGAAAAAGGTAAATAGGAGGCTTGGATGTCAAGTTCTAGTGGTTATTTCAGTTATGTGTTTTGTGGGTCATCTTCTGGGTAAAAACTAATGTGTATTCAGCATATTCACTCCTGGAAATTTATGAAGTACCCCTGTATACTGCCTGAAGCAGTTAGGGTTTAGGGTTTTATATGAACCATTTCTAACTACATCATCTTGGGTCTGAGTTTCTCCATACAATGGGAAAAAAGAAATTGCAAGTAGCCTGAGGTCATCCCCTAACTGGAGAGTGGTCCTAGTGACATGGGCAGACAGGGCTTTTCCACAGCCCTCTAAATGGTGGAACTTTCCCCTCCTACATTTGGTATTTGCTCTCCACATGGCCACTTCCAAGCCACCAAAGGTCTTCTCAAAAGCTCTTGATCTCATCTTCTGAGCCTTCCCTCACGAAAGCAATCTCAGTTGACCCATGATCACTCCCTTTCTGAAGATCTGAGCTCCCACCTCACTATTATTCTGCCCAAGTCTATTCCTGTCCTATTTGTTGGTGATTTCAATAGTCATGAATATGTCCTGCTGACCTCTAAAGAGACTGGCTTCCCACTCTCTCTTTTGATTGTCATATCCTAGAAATCTTGTGGTTACCAGCAACTGCACCTCATCTGATCATTCCCTCCATCTTTCCCCATTCAAACCCTCTGCTATCCTCAAAAACCAAGAATCTTAGCTCCCCAAGGGGCTTCTAAATCCTTATTCCTCTCCAACAAATACTATTAATTCATTAAACATCCGTGTGGAGCAAAGAGAGATTGTGGAGGGAAAAGAGTGTCCAGAGCTATCCTAGGGACTGAAGATCTGTCAGTGAAAGACAAATATCTATGCTGCCATTGAGCTCCTGTTCAAAATAAGTAGATCACCAGGATAAACAAGAGGACAAGAAAACTAAACTAGTCAGATGGTGAGCTTAAGGGGTTAATTAAGGCAGAGATTTGGAAAGTTGGGGGAGGGGGTGTTGGATTTTATGTGGAGTGTCCAGGAAAAGCCTCAGAAGTGTGGAGCACCTGAGCGAAGACTTGAAGGAAGAGATGGAGGGGAGGGAGCCACAGAGACGGAGGCAGAGGGAACAGTAAGTCCAAGGTCCTGAGCTGAGAACAGGACCGTCATGTTTAAGGCATGGCATGGAGGCCATGCAGAGCAGGAGAGAGGAGCCGGAGAGGGGGCCTTGTTGGCTGTGTGGTGGGGCAGGCTTGGAAAGACAAAGAGTCTAGTTTCATGATCAAGACTGTGAAATTATGCACAATTCCTTGTTCCTTTTTCTTTCCCTCCTTCTCACTGGACTCAACCCTAGCCCTGGCTAAGTGTAAGTGCTGGTCCATACTATCTATGGCTATGTGGTGGATGATAAACCCAGCCTAATTCCCTCTTAAGATTGGGAGCCATCTCGTCACAATGGCATGAAAAGTTAATTTCTGCTTCACTATAAATTACTACGATTTCTAAACTTTCTTGGAATGACTGCCTGTGCCTTGAACTCACCCATGCCTGGTTTTCTCTGACCAGATAACAACCTCTCTGAAAACTTAGTGATGCCTCATAAATTCTGATGTTGGGATCTAAACATACTCCCTAAGTGATGAACCATTTAGACCATTAACTTACTACCTACTTTTGTATTATGCTTGTCAAAATCCTGGTATCTGTGAGTTCTCAAGACACCCGCCTTTTGCAATTTTTTGTGCTATAAAACTGCACCCCTAGAGAGTTGGAGCACTGTCTTCTGCTTCCACGGGTTTTGGGAGAGACAGCCCTGGAAGGTCGGAATTACAAGCTTGCTTTAATTTGATTTAAATTGGAGTTGATGGTCTTTTCTTTGCATCGTGGTTTAACAGTTGAGAATATCCAAAGTAGTGTGTTTCACCAGAGTGACTGGGCTCACCCCCACAACACCTGAAATAAGGCCTTAATGTCACCACCCTCTCTTCCCTTCTGCTAACACCACGTGCCACACCACACACACACACACACACACACACACACACGATTGCCAGTGGCACAAGATAATTGCTCACACTAAATTTCCTCAACCCATAACAGAGGCTGTTCACTCCCCTTTCTCTCCTTAGTCCATGCACTTTCTCTCAGACAGTGGAAAGTGGGTGCTGGATCAAGTGGGAAAGGATACATGGATGGTTGACAATACTACGAAATGTTTCTTCTAGTTTCTTCAGTGTTTTCAAAGCCAGGATGTCATCTGAGAATAAAAAGGGGGAAAAAGGAAAAGAGGTGAGGGGGACCCACACCAGGAGCTTCAGTACTCCAATTTTTAAATCCTTATGAGCAAAAAATAACAGTTCTTCCCTCTTCTGCAGAAAATGAGTGTGACTGCTTTCCAGAAAGTACCCCACTATTAGAAGGAGAATGTTCCTGAACCCCAAGGTGTAGTATGGTTGGAAATAAAACCTTCTACCAACTCAAGATGAGTCGTTTCCCCAATTAAAGATGACATGGGGAGACATCATATGTGGGGATGTTGCACGGGGACAAACTAGGTGGAGTTTCAATTCAGTCTTGCTTTAGTTCTCACTTCAAACTGGGTGATCTCCAGCAACAAAGTAGCCCCTGTGACTCCAGATTCCCATCTTAAAAGTGAGGATAATCTTGGGTTGCTTTTGACCAGGACTAAGAAGCCAACACCTATAAACATGCTGTCCTGCTGCAGGGCACGTGTAAATGAGGCTCAGCAGAAAACCATTCCTCTGGGTGTGTACTTGTCATGGCGATTAAAAAAGATGTCAACTTGGTGGTTTCCTACAACTCAGCTTCTGTTTCAAGGCTACATTTGTCTCATGGAAGAAAACGTGACGACTTCTCCACTCAGGGTAAACTCACATGAATTTTCCCACCCTCCTTCTCCTTGGACCGATGTCTTGATTTTGTGCAATCCCAGCAGCAAGGAAGGTTCTGTGCTGACCATGCTGGCAAGGTCTGGACCATGCCCACTTCTGCTCTGGTCCACCTGCACAGATGTTTCCCCACACCAGCATCTGCTGGCTCTGCTGCCAGCCTGTCCACTCTCCAGTGGAATTTGTCCTACTCTCCTCTGAGCAATTTCTCTAGCAAAAGTCTAAGTATTTTCTTGATGTTTTTTTTCCTCTCTCCATAAATTGATTGCCGCACCCTTTCAGAACATTCTCTAATTACATCTACTTGTAGGCACTTCCTCTATCACCACCCATCCTGGGTCTCTAGGCCAGCTTCCTGAGGGGTTGACTGCTTTCCTCCTCCCCCAGCCCTGTCCCCCCGGGCCAGTTCACCACATGGCAGTCACAGACATCTTTAGAAAGCATAAACTAAACGTATTATTCTGCTGCCTAAAAACTCCCAATTCCTTCTAATTTAATCTAGCATAAAACATGGTTCTCTTTCCCTGGTACAGATCCCCATATGACCTGGAGCCTGTCTATTGTCTGACATGGTTGTTATCAGCCAGCCTCCCACTCACCTTGGTTTCCTTGTTCTTTGTGCACTTGGCTTTTACACTGAGCAAGACACTGGCATTGGCAAATCTCTAAGGAGAAGGCTTTCCTTATCCTTGCAGAGCTACACTTCTTGCTTGTTTCCTTACTCGCCTCTCAGTCTAAGCAGCACTTCTCCTGGGAACCTAACCTTGGCCATTATTCTAAGGTACCTGCTGACATCACCTTCTGTGGCATGCAGCAATTCACTTCTCTGTACACATATTTTCTTCTTTATGTTTTCATCTACTTAGAGTCAGTTTTGTTTAACTAGCAATGCAATGTATAGTTAACTGCAGGGGCATTTTCAATTTTTTTTTCTTAATAAATTTCTATCACACAGAGTGCCCGTGAAATCAAGGTGTGTAATGACCTTGTAGGAGGAGAATGAATAAATGGAATTCTCTTCCAAATAAGCAATGTGACATTTCTCAGCCACAGATAATATGTAGGTGGGATATTTGCCCATCTGATCATAGATGAAAGAATTTACAGAGATACTGTCAATTTGACAAGAGGAAGTAGTATTTCCTGGTTATACTGTGAACTTCTTCTAAGAGTCTGATTTTGTCTGTATTTTGGTAACTGCTTATATTTACTCCTGTGTGAATCCATTAATTTTTTTTCTCTGACAGTTTTTTCCTCATGAAGCTAATCATTTTCTAATTGTAAGGTAATTATATACTAAACCTATAATTCATTTCTTACATTTGTAAATATTTTTCCTGAGCTATCTACTTGCCTTAATTTTTATAATGATAGTTGACTTGGAATTTGGAGGTTTTGTAAATTTCTTCAAAATCATCTTTTCTCTACAATATGAGTTTACTCCTACAAGGGAAGAACGAGGCAGTCTTATGATTTGGCATTGCATTCCAGGAAGAGAAAAGAGTGAACGCGTGAGGAACGAGCTTGGCTTATTTGAGAAACAGGAATGAGCTTGGCTTATTTGAGAAGCCAGCGTGTGCGACTGGTGAGGTGACATTTAATGAAATTGGGGTGGAACGAGTAGGGTAGCATTAGGGAACAGGGCGGGGGCAGGGACAGGATCACGTAGGACTTCGAGGATTACGCTAAGTAAACTATATGGTCTTCTAGTTTCATTTGCAAGGAACTAGTTATGTGTCAAACAGAAGACTGACATCTCTGGTTTAAAAAATCATTCCTTCTAGAAGAGTCTGGAAAATAGACTGTGGGGTGGTAGGATAGAAAGAGGAAAGCCCACAGAGTCCTCCTGAAGATACTCAGGCAGGAGGAGATGAGAGTGTTGTCCAGGAGGGTGCTAACGGAGATGGTGGGAAAGGTCAGGTTTGACCTTTGGAGGAGTAGCCAAGAAGACTTCCTGTAGGGATGGAGGAATGGGGGATGCAGATATAGTTTGCAACGTTTAGAAATGTCTGTCAGAAAACCAACTGGCTCCAAGGAGTAAGCAGTTGGGTTTGTGGGTGGGGCTGAGAGAGCCACATGGGGAGACAGGCGTTAGGGAGTCACTGGGAGAGAAGTTATGGAGGGGCCTATGCTCGAGACAAGAGAGCATAGCCCAAGAGGAGCCCGAGCCCAGAGCCAGGTCAGGCTCCGTGGGAGGGTGGCCAAAGTCACTGGTAGCAGTGATGTTACTTATTGGACTTGTGTTGCTCACAGTTAGAAAGACCGGGCCCTCCTGAAAGGGATGTCTGCAGGTTTCCTCCAGTCGTTTTGTGTGGTTGTTTATTTAACACATTGTGCATTTTGTTTAAGACAATGTTAGGAAACAGATTTCTAACTTCATTTTTTTTTTCTTCTAATCCGCAACCAATCATGGTAGGGCTCTATTACCTAATTCACCCATTTTCTTAGTCATTTATGGTGACAACTTTGTTATAAATTAAACTGTTAAATGTACTTGAGTTTGCTTTTGGACTTTTACTTCTGTTCATTCTGTTTATTTAAGCATCAACAATACATTCTTTGTGGCAAAATTTAATACTATTTTAGTCTGTACTCATCTTTAATTATTGGTCATTCACAAAATATGTTATTTATCTCCATTTCTTTTTCGATTTCAATTTTCTGGTCAGCTTCTAGTTTTTCAAAAAAAAAAATATTCCAGTACATTTTTTAACTGCTCTTATAATATGAACATATATTATCTTTGAAAAAGCTACGTATCTACCTTATTTTTCTTCCCATAAGAAATCTAATTCATCTCTTCATTTATTCAAGTCTTTAAAAATGTTTCTGAAAAATGTTTTTCGGTCCAATTTCCATAGGAATCTCACATTTCACTTTGTATTTACTATTTTATTCCTGTTCCCAACATTTTGAGGTTAACATCATTAAATACAAAGGTACCTTTATTCAAAACCGTTCTTGGGGCTAGTGGTCAGCAGAGGTAAAGAGGTCTCTTCATTAAGACACTTCATGAAGTCTAAGTGTGAGCAGCTCTCAGAAGTCCATTTTCATAACTACAAGATCTGACCATGAAATAACAGTCACTCTGTGGGTAACAACACAAGCCCTTGTCACAGATCCCATAAAATGATCTTCAGGAAAGGCTGCCACAGCTGTGTGCCCAGAGCAATGCATTTACTGCCAATCAAAATGAGCTCATTTCCTCTCAAGCAAAATGAACAAAATTATGCACCTCTTAGTTTTACTATGGAGGATAAAACAAGGTAATATATGCAGAGCAAGTTTATGGGATGGGGTACATGGAAGCACTCAATTAATGTCAGCTTTTATTTTAAGAAAGATTCTCAGGCACATAATTAGGGCAAAGAAGTACTAAGATGTGGGAAAATGTGACTTTAGTTGTAATCTTTCCTTCCTGCCTTCAACTTTACATCTTCAAATGATAACCTTTTAAAGCAGGCCTCCTACTAAAACAGCATTTTTATCATTGGATTAATTTCCTGTGGCTGCTTTAACAAATAACCACAAACTTGGTGAGTTAAAACAACAAAATGTTACTCTTTCAAAAATCTGGAGAATGGAAGTCCAACATCCTTATCACTGGGCCAAAATCTGTGTGTGTCAGGGCTGCGTTCCCCAAGAGGCTGCAGGGAGAATCCTCTCCAGGGCTCTTCTGTCTTGCGTGAGGCTGATGCTTCCTGGCTTGTAGCCACAGCACTCCAATCTCAAAACTAGCATCCCCAGGTCTCTCTGTGCTTTGTCTACACATTTACTTCTTTGTACGTGAGCAAATCCCTGCCTGCCCCAGCTTTTTTCCTATAATGGTATCTGTAATCACATTTAGGTCCTCCCGGAAAATCCATAAAATCTCATTCAAATATCAAAACCCTTAACTTCATCATGACTACTAAACTATTAAGTTACAACTATTAAAAGTCTTTGCCATATAAAGAGATGTTGACATGATGCATTGGGGCCCTTTATGGTTGGGAGTCATTATTCAAACTACTATAACTCTTCTGCCAAAATTGACTTAAACAATAGAGAAATACTGTGATAAGTCTAAATTGAAATTTTAAAAGTCCTTGTGAAAAAATCAAAAGAATTTATTTCACAAGTTATATGCTATCACCATTTCAAACAAACCCTTCTAAAGCTTAAAGGAATTATCAAAAACATTGTGTTGCTCCGGTTATTTCTCAAGGGGATGTTGTTAGGATGGGCAACTGTGTGCCATGGCACATGGGTGCTGTGCTCAAAGGAAATTAAAACTTTGCTGATATAGGAATCAATATGTTTAATTTTTTTTTCAGCTCCAGAGATTCTGGAACGATCTATTCAGAACCTTTGAAACACAACATAATAGAGTCAGCAGAAATCGAAGGGACCCAGTGAGAAGCATGACTGATGTCCAAGCTCAGTCCCAGGTTTATGATTATTCTGCCACCCGAGGCCTCTAACTTAATAGGAGGTATGGAAAAAATGGCTTCTTACTGATTTCTTTTGTGAGGGTGGAAATAACTGAGCAGCCTCAGCTTAACTGTTATTGAATTACTTCTGAGACTTCAGGCACACGAGACGAGGATTGTGCAGGGTGTGTGGGGGGGCAACTTAGTAGCTTTTGTACTTCAGGACCCTAGAGGTTTATCAATATGGATTATCCAAGAAAGAGGAGGGCTCTCAGGGCTATGGGAGATGAAGTGATAATGACATTGAGAGAGAGAAGTGGAAAGGTGCAGAGAGAGAGAGAAACATGAATTTTGGTACTTTTTTTCCTAAGAAAATCTGGGAAATAAAAACATGACTGTCTTGCACACATGCTCTTGATTATGGGTTTAGGTGAGTTGGTAGAAGCCTGTGGCTCTGGAGGTGGCTGCCAGGATCTGGCTTAACCTCTTATCACAGGGAAAATGACTGCTGTTGGAACTCCATGTCCCCAGGATTCAAGGGAGGTAGGACACTTGGTGGTGCTGACAACACTGTGAGTACCACAGTGACCCCTACCATGGACACAGCCGCACCATAGACCCAGAACACAGTCTCCAACCAGATTCATGTCTCTCCATCCCCTGGAATTTTCATGCAACTTGAGGGAAATGAAGAAACTTCCCCTGTTAAATATGATGGCAACTGAAATATATGCTGCTGTAATTGAATGCCAGAAACTGGGTAATTTTTAAAGAAGAGAAATTCATTTGGTTCTGAGTTCTGGATGCTGGGAAGTGTAAAGCAGAGTGATCCACATCTGGCAAGGATTTTCTTTCTGCATCATCCTATGGCAGAAGATGGAAAGGCAAGAGAGGGCTGAATTAGCTTTTATGATGAAGTCACATTTGCAATAAGGACATGAGTCCAATCATGTGGACTAAACTTTCAGTTCAATTGCTAAAAAAGATTCACAGAGCCCAATGACCATGCTTATTTATTCTCAATTTATTTCAGTTATAGGATTCCATTTCTTTCTTTCTTTTTTTTTATTAGTTGCTCATGACAATACAATGATCTTGACATCATACATTTGATTCTAACGGGTATGAATTCTCATTTTTCCAGGTGTACATGTTGCAGGATCAGATTGGTTATACATCCGCGTAAATACATATAGCAATACTAGTGTCTATTGTATTCTGTTGCCCTTCCTATCCCCCTCCCATCTCCTCCTCTCCCCTCCCATCACCTCTCTCTACCCAATCTACTGTGACACATTTCTCTCTCTTTTTCATTGCAAAATTAAAGAAAGGACATTACAGTGAAAGGATGTCGCACAGCCAGGAGACCACAGAGGCTGTGTTAGAGTTATAGTTATTTTTCCTTTGCATCACCCTATTGGATACATTTTTTTCCCTTGAATCGGGAACCACTGATGTGTGTGATTGGCAGGGTGGTTTTTCAGGCCAGACCATAGGCAGTCACAATGTCATTATCTGGCAGGCTGCAATGGGGCAGCTGTGGGAAGCTCTAGTCAAGAACACAGCCGCCCTGGCTGACCACCCTTCACACATTTGCATCCCTAGTCCCCAACTTCATCCTAGGCCTCTTTATCTGAGGCCCCAGGCAGAGGCCTTCAGGTACCTTCACTCACACTTCTCTAAGTGGGGAGGAAGGGCAGAACTTGGGGACATTTTTCTCCATTAATCATTCAGTATTTTCCGTTTCCAATCTTCTCTCTGACTCCCTATCCCACTTCCACCCATATATCTCAGGAGCCAGAACTTTAGTTTAGGCTTCTGCATTGTGAGACAACCCCCACGTCTCTGCTGGTGTATTGTCCTGTGGGAGAAAATTAAGCACCTGGAATCAGCCGCGTCTCTGCTTTTAGACTCTTGCTTATACCCTCACAGTCAGTGACTTAGGTTGGACTCTTCAATCTTGTCCCTCTTCCCCAGCTCAGCTAAGCTCCTGACACCCATAGGCGGGATCCCTGGTAGGTCCATAATCTCACTGTTACCAATAAACAGCGGTAAACTGCCCTCAAACTCCTGGGACCCATGGTTGCAGCACAACACTACCAGGGGCCAGGGTCATCAAAGTGAAGTAGCCCCCCCCCCAAACCCTTACTATAATTACGCTTCTCCAGAGAACCCCACCATAATTGAGCTTCTTGTCAACAAGATTTTACAGAGAACGTCAGGAGGATTTTCCCCGAGAACTCTCATTGTGGCTCGCAGCTTCCTCTTTCAGGAAAAAAACTGGGCCTGCAATCAGCCTGTTGCTGTGCTCATGACACTACCTCCATTTCCTGGGTAAAAACTTGTAAAAACTCTGTTTAGCAAAAAAATATAGGACAAAGAGTAACGGTTATGTACCCACCACTGTCATGTGACCACCCCACTGAGTATACATCTAAAAGAATTTCCAGACTCAGGGTCTAGAGAGTTTTAGGCATTAGCCCCTCTGGACTGCTGCAGCTTAAATAAACCCATTTCCTGAAAATTCCTCAGGTGTCCAGCCTCCTTCATCCTATGTCAAAAGTATGTTACCTAAACAACAGGGGCCCATCCCCGGCTGGTTAGAATTAATCCTCCTGCTGCAGAGCACTTTGGTGACTTTTGAATTTTGAGGGAGGAGACTATGTAAAAATCAGAACTCAAGCAGCAAGGCAGAACCATCATGCTTAGTCTGGAATAAGAACTGGGAAAAATAAGGGTCTAAACAGGAACACATGGCTCAGAGAAGAGCATGGGCACCTGGGGGGGCGGGGACACCTGGGGATGGGGAAGATTTGCCCACTGCAGAATCTGACTGTGAAGGAGACAGTAGAGATGTCCAGGGAAGGTCATGACCTTGGGGCTTCATATTTGCTTCTGTGCCTGGAACAGCTGTCTCCTTGCTCATCCCAGGCCCTTCACTCAGGTGCAGACTTCTTGTCCTTCAAAATTATGCCCCAATTGCCCCACATTTTTTTTGTTTTACTTTGGTTTTCTTTATTTCTGCTATATTCTAAAATATTCTGGATTTTTCTCATGTATTTCATCTGTTTGCCATCCTGACAGCAGGATATGATCACTATTTTACCTGTTGGGCATTGAGCCTGTCAGACTAAACAGGTGACAACGGCTTCAGGAATTGCAGGCTCACAAATGTGCTTCCCCAGCACCTTTACATCCTAAGAGGGGAAAAAAGTATCTATTTTCATATTCTTCTAAGAAAAATATATTATGCATGATTTCTTTTGATAAATTCTCTAGTCTGCACCCAAAGGTATGTCATTTGCCCCAGGTGAAAGTCACAATCATTTTAATCAGCCTTGGCTGCTTGGTTACATTTACAATCATTGTTAGATATTAAGTTCCACAGACAATATGAGTATATTGTGAGTTATAATTAGTGTATTTTTAAGGTAACCAGTAAAGCGATAAAACAGTGATGCATATGATCTTCAGCTTTAACGTTCTAAGAAAATAGAAGAAAAAACGAATTAAGAAGAGAAGCATGACTAATTGTGGTTCAGTATGCATAACTTAATTGTCACATTGTCTCTGGAAGAAGGATAATTTATAGCAGTGTCTCTTCTACAGCTGCATACACAGGCCCAAGGAGGCCAAATGGTAATTCAGTAGTGGGCTGGAAAAATGATCAGATGTTGCTGGCCTGCTTAACACAACATTCTTAATACCAGATAGATTTAATCTGGAGTTTCATCTATGGCTTGTCATGGGATGCATTTTCATAGAAGCAAACATGGATATGTGAAAGGCAATTTGTACAACTTGATCCAATATCCTTGCTATGTGCGCTCAGGGAAAATATCTAACACCCTCTGTCCATCTCCTGTGTGTCCACTGAAGTCCCTGCTGCAGAGGCCCCTGGCTGCATAGCATGGCCAGTGGACATGGGCTTTGTCCCCTGCCCCTGCAGTCCTTTGTTGATATATTTTCTTGTATACCCAGGGGCACATTTTGAACCTAGATATTATGAAGCTGGCATTTTTGTTAGAGTTGTTGATTGCTCTGTGAGCCAATTACTCCCTCCCTGCAGGTGCAGGGAATGGTGGCCCAGCATCTCACATTTGAGCTGGAGGAGGTCACAAACATTTTATTTCTCCAACAGGCATTCTATCATGGTTTTTAAGGCGCCCTTCCCCTTGAAATCAATTTGTCCACACTTATGCTAGCTAACTTCAGAGTACTTAGAACCCCCTAGGCATTCCACAGTGGCCCTGCTCTGCACCAAATACATGACGCTGGTTGTCAATCAGAAGGGGATGCAGAGGGACCTGGGAGGAATAAACCTGAAGGAACTCTGTGGATCATAAAAACAATATGAGCTTCTCTCTGAAATCTCATTTTGGTGGCCAGACTCAGAGTATGGGGAGCTGTTTTACATAGAGAGAGTAGAGGAATCCTCTGTTTTGACGTCTAAAATTGTGAACATAGTTTTAAAACAAAAATAAAGATCCATAACTCATTCACTCCCTGAGTGATTGTGTGGTTGATCAGATGGTGCAGGTAGAGAATTTTGGGGTCAAATCTTTCATTTTCACCTGACTGTGAACAGGTCCAGCAATACTTTCAGCTGGCTGATTGGGATAACATTTCCATTTTGGAGTGTTACTGAAATATTTACATGAAATACTGCATGCATACACGCATATAATTTTCAGTAGAATGATATAATAGAGAAATATTCTTTTAGCTCAGGGAATAAGTGATTCAAACATATTCAAATACAAAATATTCATTTGAATGATTTTTAAATCACTTGTCTCTAGAAACATGAGAAATGAGAAAGTAAAGTTTAAAACAAGACAAAAACAAAAATTAAAAAAAAAACTAGCAATAGCAAAACCAGATGAAACAAGAATGGGGAGAAAAAAATGTTTATTTCCCAGTATGAAATGAAAGTGTGAATTATATGATTATATGTGTTCATGCATAGTTGTGATGTTGTATTATTCCCTTTCTGATATGCAGAATCTTTAGCACAACTTTGTGTTTTAAAACAAAGTTTAAGTTCCCTTTTAAATAAGAATTACATTTCATGTTCTTCCACACTTCAATTTTATAAGAAAAAAATCATAAATTCATTATTATATTCCTCTTTGCTATCATGAGGATAATCTTAAAGATTATCCCTAAATATAAAATCTAGGGTTGTTCAGATTAATTAGTAAGATGTGAGGAATAAGCTTGGAAAACTAAAGAAGAGATTGCTCCATTTGGCTCCCTGCATTCAACAAACCTTTAGTGAGAAATGTAACTGCCTGTACCCAATTTAACCTGTAGGCATGCTAAAATTGTAAGAGACTTTGAGAAAGCTCTTGTATACAGTTATAACTTCCCTTGAAAGGAATTAAGCTAAAATATATACTAGCATCTCCATCCTCTTCTCATTCTTGGGGTACCATAGAATTTGCTGGACCAAACCCTTTATCTAACTTCTATTTATTCATTTGGAGTCAATGTCCTTTTGGAATGTTAGTGAGATTCTCTTAGGGAGCATACTATTCTTTCCAGTTCACACTATTTGTTCTGTATTAAAACGACCATCTCTGTGGCCTATTCATTGTACACATCTCAGAAGTAATCAAAAGGTCCAGATTCAGGAGGAGGGGAGAGAAAGGGGAAATACTGGGGAATGATATTGGCCAAATAATATTGTGTACATGTACGAATGTTTAACAATGAATCCAGCCATTACATACAATTGAAATGCATCAATAAAAATAATGCAAAAAAAGTTCAAGATTCTTTTTTCACCACATTCCATTTTTCTGTCCACTGTCTTGTACATCAGGGAGTTTAATGAGAGTCCATATGGCTCTTTTCACTGGTTTCCAAGGATGGACCTTTCTTTTTCAAGCAGTATGTCACGGGCTCACCTGCACTCATTATAAAATACATTTCAAGGAGGAAGATGTATCTTTCCTGGTTTCTTAGAGTAGTGACCCCTCTGAAATATGCACAAATGTAATGGTTTAGTAAATTTAATAGATATCTTAGCAAGGGCTGGGAGGTTAAACGATGGGCTCAGATCAGCAGAATAGATGCAAACCCAGAAATTAACATTTCCAATATTTGCCTTCCTTTCAAGAATGTGAAATCATAGGCTGAGGGTCTCCTGAGGAAGTTTATCCAAATCCCTTTGATTCAAAATTTTTTTGTCCTCTTTTGGATACTAATTCCTTATACTGATGTACTTGAAAAACTTAAAACCCTCATTTACTGAGGGGCAGATAAAATAATAGTAACAAAAAATAACTACCTGGAATTACAGAATAAAATACTGAGAATATCTTACACTGTTTATGTTTAAAATACACCACTCTGTCCTTATTGCCTTTCTGGACAATCAAAACACAATATTGCTAATTACTGAGCTGCAAACATCAGACATACTTGATTTTCCTTCTTTATTCCTAAAACATCATCAGCCACTGTGGTAGATTGTCACAGTAATGGTCCCAAATCAATCATGGCCTTCTGTACCATGTACCAGGGTCATCCGTCCCTACTGACTGTGGACTTTCCCAGGGGTCTGCTTTGGCCAGTGAGACATTAGTGAATGTGGGAGAAGCTGGGAGAGTGGGGAGAGTGCTTTCTCTCTGCAGCCAGACCAGTAGAGGAGAAGCCAGGTATAGCAAGACAGACTCATCAGATATCAGTGTGAGCTTTCTATTTGCAGCCATATGGTTGATCCCAAGCAAGACCAGAAAACTGCCCAGCTGGGCCTTGTCCAAATTGCCAAGACACAAAACTATGAATAAGTAAAAGGATTACCATTTTAAATTACAAAAATTTGAAATAATTTGTTACATGCATTTAGATAACTGGTAGTCTTTAAAGTAGTTACTTATCAGGAGAGCATTTTCTTTTTGGCATGGATAAATTCTTTTAATAATTAAAATTCTACAAGGAGATACCAGTTCCTCAATTAATTTATTTTTCTGTGATGAGAATATGCTATCTGAATATCTTTTAAGAGAGAATTGGGGGCAAGGCTGGAAGTCAGCTTTCAACTTCTAGTTGCAGCAAGTTCAGGATCCACCGCACGTTCTTGCAGCTCTCTGCTCCTCTCAGCAACAATTGAGCACAAGGGACACACAAGAGTCACTGCAGTCCTACCTGACCTGGGTCTCCTCCAATAGACACTCACCACTGGACTCCCCACCTGCCTGGTGGATAAGGTCTCTGAGCTGCACTGTGGCTATACCATCAGTCACCGTACCTCTCTCCTCTTACGGAAGAAAGAACTTTATAGTGACTGGAAGATTCCCAGCATGGGCTTTGTGTCTTTCTTTGGGTCCCTGCAAAACGGTGCTCCACCATCTTCTGTTTTTCTGATAAGAGTTCCCATTGGCAATTGCATTTAAAATCACTGTTCCGGGAGGAGAGAACATGGCGGCGAGAGGGGAGGCAGCGCTTTCAGTACCTCCTCAACAACGGGGTCAGAGAGACGCATGGATACGCTTAGATACGACCTGCTGAGAAACTCCTAGCAAAATTCCACTAAAGAGAGATCGGCCGGGAATCGGTAGGATTTTTGGAGGGACAGTCTGCGCTAGACGAGTGAATCTCCGCCACGCAGCGCAGAGGTCCAGACCCGCCAGCCGCTGCCCGCGCGACTCGGCGACTGTCGGCTGCCTGGAGGCAGCGCTTTCAGTACCTCCTCAACAACGGGGTCAGAGAGACGCATGGATACGCTTAGATACGACCTGCTGAGAAACTCCTAGCAAAATTCCACTAAAGAGAGATCGGCCGGGAATCGGTAGGATTTTTGGAGGGACAGTCTGCGCTAGACGAGTGAATCTCCGCCACGCAGCGCAGAGGTCCAGACCCGCCAGCCGCTGCCCGCGCGACTCGGCGACTGTCGGCTGCCTG
>NW_026000005.1:44093666-44136123 GCF_001458135.2 Marmota marmota marmota | reverse complement strand
AAAAAAAAAAAAAAAAAAAAAAAAAAAAAAAAAAAAAAAAAAATAAAATCACTGTTCCTTTGAAAGAAGAACTTTTTTTTCTTCTTTATACCACTTTCCTGACTTTCTCTCTGGCCATTTTCACAATTTTCTGTTTATCTTTACTTTTCTGTAGTTTGTTTATTATATATTTGGTCATACATGCCTTAGGATGAATATATAGGTGTATGCATACAGACAGTCCTGCCACTCTTAACCCTAGGGATACATTCCAAGAAATTCATCATTAGATGATTTCTTGTGCAGCCACACTAGGCTACACACCAACGCTATGTGCTATACCTACTGCTCCTTCACTTCAAGTAAAATGCACTGCTGCAACTTACTGTCTCAAAAAGTGCAGGCAGTGGTTCACGGTGCAGGAGACCATGATTCATTGGGGGCCGTTACTATGATAATCCACCACTGTTGCTGATGATAACTTACGAATAAAAAAGGAAAAGCTGTTTGCAGGTAAGTAATTAGCAATATCATGTTACAATTGTCCAGAAGAGCAATAAGGACACATAGTGTATTTTGAACATAAACATAAGTATTTATAACATAAAGGATAAAATGGTATACCAGAATGGGGCATCGACCATGGATGCAGTTGCAGGGCTATGAGTTACTCTGGAGCTTGGTGACTGAGTAGGAGTGAAGGTGAAGGCCCACGACATAACTGTGCACCACCACAGACTTTATAGAGGCTGCACTACATGTTGACAAAGAAAATATGGTGGATCACATGGAAGTTTTATTGGCTGATAGTTGATAGACTAATAATTTACACATATCAGGAATATTTTTCTTAAAACACTCCTTTCATTTTCTTCGACTTCACTTTCTGGACTTTAAATTTAGCATTTCCCTCTTTTATATCACTGTTTGTCAAAAACTGATTAACTCACCAATGCCCTGTTGAAGCAAGACCTGGTCTGTGAAGTCTTACCCAAGCCCTTCACCAGGTAGATCTTCTGCTTTCCCATTGTGTTTATTTTTGCACTTATTCACACACGGCCTCTTTTGGTAGTGAAAAACATATGCTTTTTTTTTGTCTTTGCATTCCTTGTGAAATCATAATGCCTTTGGCAATGATGTTTTCCTTGAACTCCTTCCCTTTAAAAATTAAAATTCTAATTGAATTCAAAATGACAAATATATAACTTGCTGGACACGTAAATTTTTCTAAATTACAGAAAAATAAGAAGAAACAAGTTTAAAAAGTAAAATTGTGTACACAGATATTTCAAAGAATTTGTACATGTATGAAATAAGATACTACTTCTCTGAAGAAGTGCGCCCTTGATCTGCAGATTGCTGAACAGTGGCTGGGTGGGTAGGGGTGGGAAGCAGGAGCTATCATGTTCAGTAATGACTAAAAATAGACATACTTTGTGAAGATATAGTACAAAATAATATAAGATAATGATTCCAGCAGTACTTTAAAGGATTGTTTTCTTCTCAGTTGAGGAGAAGGAGCGGCATTATGAGGTCGCAGATGTAAGTTGCTAAAAAAGAACAATAGATCTAGAACTTCTAGTTCCAAGTGTACTTATGAAACTTCCTACCCTGAAGCCCAGGTTGTGGAGGCTAGCTAGGAAATGATGAACCGTTAGAAAGCCCACAGACCCACATGACTTCCTGATACTTGAGAAGTCAGCCCAGCCTTGCCTCCAACCATGGTGTTCTTTGTCCCTGGTTGATGTGCAACAGGGGCTACTGTCCTTGGCTGTCAGCATTTTGTTCTGTCTTCTCTGGCTCATTCTTGGGAGGACAGGTCTTGGATTAATAGATTGGCCGGAAATTCCTCTCCTCTATCCATAGAGCTCCTTCCTAAGCATTTCTGTCAATGTTGTCATTGGCCACTTATTAAGTATCCACAATGTGCAAGGCAGTGGGGGTCCAAGACCCACCATGCGCATGGGTATACCTGGAAATACGTGTACCATTCAATGTTACAAGGAGTGATTTCTTCAGGAGTTTAAAAGGAGGAGGACTTAGCGAGGTGGAAGGAAGCAAGAACATTCTGGGAGGGAAAAAATAAGGGATAAATGACTAAATGCGCTGATTCTGATTTCATGGATGGTCACACAGAGGAGCAAGGGAATGAATACATCACTGAAATGCAATTAAAATAATTATTTCATATAGACTCAGATGTCAGGAAAGAAGTGTGGATTTTATTCTGTAATAAGAGAATCATTAATGTTTGAGGAGGAAAGTGGTACATGGAGTTGAAGTCAAGAATACCTGAAGGCCACAAACCTCTTTACCACCTATTAAACACAAATAGGACATAAACTGTGAGAGAAGGGAACAGAGGCTCTACCTCCCATATGAATCTTGTACGGCAAGGGATGAGAAATCCACACACACACTGCTACACACGACATGTTCAGTGATATGGGAAAAGTATGACTGTATTTTTCTTAGTTCAGAGAATTGGGAATAATTTATTCTTCTTAAGGGAAAGCGTATGGGGCATGAGGGTTACAAATAGGGACTCTTTTAATCTAACAAACAAAGAAAGGGATAAAGGTAATTTCAAACACACAAAAAAAAATAGTGGGCTTGATACCACAGAATCTTATATCATCAGAAATACTGGGAAGAAAAATATGACTGGAAATGCCTAGAAAGAGCTTAAATTCCCTGCAATCAAACATTATTTTTACATATGAAGGAGTTGAGGAATTGAAGGACTTGAAACACTGGAGAAGAAGCAGTTAATTGCAAGTGTTTGTGTCAACTCCAGACAAATGTAGAGTACAGTCTTGTACAACTGCCATGCGACTGCATATAATCCGGAGTAAGAGTTCATATTAGCTGTGTGCCCTGCCTGTGCCCAGCTCCCTCACGAGGAGCTGACTTGCATCCCATTTCAGTCGACTGAAAGCTAGTTCATTCTTTTGAATATTTATTAAGGACTTGCTAGGTGGTAGGTTCTCTTGGGAATCATCAGTGAACAACCCAGGAAAAGTCCATTTTGCAGTGATGCTCTGGTACCCGATGCCACCATCCTCCTTGCTGCTGGGCTATAAAGTCAGCACCCAGCGCTTGGGCCATGAAGGTTAGTCATGAACCTGTAAGAAGACCATGTGCAGCACACCTGGAGTCAACAAGTTGAGTTCATTCTTCATTGCAGGGAGGGAGACTGTACATCTCTGAGTGCTTGGGCATCTAAGTTAGAAAAGACTCACTCCATGAGCGTATGTTAGGTCATTTGGGGAAAATTCAAAGCAGCAAAGACTTAGTCTCAATCAGGCAAAGTCAGAAACTGGACAGTTCTGTGATTGGGCATGGGGGTAAATCCTATCCAGGAGGACAGAGGAGAGCAAGGCTGCACCTGTGGTTCATAGAGAAACAGTAGTTACACACAGTACCAGGAGAGAGAGGCGCTGGGGATTTTGGTGGTTTGCACAGTGAGCAACTTGGTTTTTGTTTGTGCTGAGAAAACAAAGTGTGATGTGGCCTTGTTTTTGTTTCCCTCCATCAGAGTTGCTGAGTGACCCTGTCTGATGCTGGTTTTCTCTGAAATTCTTTATTTCCAAAAAGAGAACAACGTGATCTAGCTGTGAACAAGCCAGCTCCCAACAACATCTCTTCTATTCTGTCCAGTTTCCGGTTTCTGTGGCCCTTCTCCTGGGTCACTTCGTCTCTGGAGGGTCTGGTGGTTTTAGAAGTTACTGGCTGTCTTCTAGTCAGATGCTAAGGACAATAATCACAGTGATCATGTTGGCAGTCGTATTTATCTGCCTGACCAGAAGAGTTTTCTGATTACTCCAAAAGCCAAACAAGCAAACAAACCTAATTCTTCTTTACAGTCTCGATTCTTCGCCATCTCAAATTGTACAGCTGCTTATTTTCAAGCATTGCTTTCCATTTTCTCGTTGGGGTTCTGCCCTCCTAAGGAGATGTTTATTTTATCCTTTGTAGTGAAAAAAGCATATGAGTTTTTGTTTGTCTGTTTAATCTCTTTGGCCCCCTCTGGCCCATGCTGAGATCACAGGAGCCTGTGCTGCTCCCAGGCTACCCTGCCTCCTGCACTGGAGCTGTGAGGGGCAGGCCCTCAGGACTCCAGAGAGCTCCACACTTACTTGGCTCTGTTGCCACAGGATCTTTCCACCTGGTCACCCGCCAGCCTTCAGAGTACACAGTCCCACCAGTGGGCCTTCCCATTACGCTGCCTCCCATCCCTATAGCTTTTTCTCATAACTTCCCAAAGATATTTTGGTCCTTCTTCACAGACACTGGGAAAGACCAGGGATTCCCACACTTTTATTCTCAGAAGAAACGATCACAGTCTGGACATCTTTGGAATATTGTCTCTGGGACGCAACTGACGCTTTTACACTGTTCGCATTTCTGTCCTTTTAAGACTCGCCCAGTTCTCCACCTACATGTTGCACTGACCCAAATACTGTTGCTTTCCTAGCAGAGGGTCCCTTCCAACAATCTGGACACTCTTCAACACATTCTTGCCCCAGTGCATGTCAGTTTATATTTAAATTGGCCACACTCTCTGAGTGATGGCAGTCCAATTGTCACATATCACATCCCAAACATTTTTTATATGCAAAGAGTCATAAAAGTATGACGTACATTTTGCAGAGTATTAAGCATACACAAACACACAGAGCTCCAAAAGTTAGTGGAAAGCTAACAAACACTACGTGTGAGGTTTAGTTTGAGAAGCTGGCCTACTGTGTCTTCTGAAGCTAGGCAGAAAGTGTGTTTGATCTAAATGATGCAAAGCTCTTAATTCTTTGCGGCCAATAGAAATTATTAAAAATTATGCAACAAACTTTCTAAAGATCCCTATATATATTTTGCACAGATTTTCACATTGCTTATATTGTGACTAGCTATTTTAGTACACATAATTCTTTTTAATTATTTTTTCCCTCTCTGCCTACTGTGTATTATGTAGTAATGCATATTTCTGTTATTTCTATTGATTTGTAGTTGGGAAAATAGCCACTCTGGAGGTATGCTGATACTATATTTTCAGAAAGAAAAACACAGAAAGAAAAAAAAATGATGTATGCTAAAAATATTTCAAAACCTCAGTATGAACCTGATATAATGTATTCTGTCCAATTTTTGTTTGTTTACATTTTCTGTAACTGTCTATTAGCACCACTCTCTGGAATAATCGTGTTTCCTATTTTCTTGCCAGAGGCCAGTAGGAACCCTGAGGATTGATTAATCAGAAAACAAAATAAGAAGGGAAAAAAAATGCTGCCCACATAAGAAGCTGCTAAATTGGCTATAAAAAGAACTCAGAGCAAAGCCAATATAACAACAGGGGCTCAGAAAACACAAAAAAGGAAGTCCCTGCATCTATTTCCCCATTTCAATTTCACACTGAAGATCTCTTTATAAAAGACATTGGCAGTAGGGCGGGATTATCAGAAATGCTGCTTTTTCTATCTTCTGATACCAGAGATAATCCTGCCTTTTTTATCACAAGAGATTCAAAGTGCAGGATTTGGGTCTCTGTTTTCTTGAATCTATTTCACAAAAGATGCTGAACACCAGGGGGAAATAAAAGGAAAAAAAAAAGCAGGGGGAGTATTCATCCTGTCATGTGATTCTTATAATGTTCCTACTGAGCTGCACATCTGTCACCCGAGCGCAGAGCGACAGCCTGGCTAAGGGTAGGCAACATATTTTTTTGGCCTAAGTATAACATACACCAGTGAACAGAGATTAGAAAGGAAACCAAATTAACACAGTGAGCAAAGGTGGAAAGGCTTTTGTGGGCCCAAGAAAATGTCAAAAGAAAACCATAATTATATGCAAATAAACTAACATTTAAATTCTAAATTACCATTGGTCTTTAGTGACACGATGTCCTGTCTATGGACACCAAGAGAAGTAAAGAATTTTTTAAAGCATTGAACAACCCTAAGAAGGGATAGACTAGCCAGGCACAGTGGCACATGCCTGTAATCCCAGTAGCCAGGGAGGCTGAGACAGGAGGATTGCAAGTTCAAAGCCAGCCTCCGCAACTTAGTGAGTTCCTAAGGAACTCAGTGAGTCCCTGCCTCTAAATAAAATATAAAAAAGGGCTGGAGATGTGGCTCAGTGGTTAAACACCCTTGGGTTTAATCCCCAGTACCTAAATAAATAAATAAATAAAAGAACAGACAATAGTACAATTAAAAAAAAAAGAAAGTCATTTTATGACGTATTATTGTGTAAAATTTTCAGATACACATGACATATCATTCATGGTGAATATTTTTAATATAATTCATAGCTTTTTAAATTCAAATATGCAATATAAAATAGGAAATATATTTTAGAAGTTAAACTATTAAAAAGTGTCTTCCATAAAAATAAACTATGAAGTCAAATTTAATGTTAAAGGAAATATAGAAGAAAAAAATAACAAAATATATTTAAATCACTATTTGTCAGTAGTCATTAATGGACTTCATTCATTTTGTATTTTGTTCCTTAATTACTGAAGAGCATATTCTGCTCTTATTTTCAGATTACCATTGATCTTTCTTGTATGTCTCACGAGATTCTTACTTTTATCTTTTTCTCCAACTGAAAATCAGCCTAACTATAAAAGCTGAGGGCATAGTCTCTACACAAGACCACCCTAACTTTTGACATCAACTGCAAAGTTAGGGATTCCCAAAACCACTCTCAGTTTTGTTAATTTACTAGAAGTTTTCATAGAATTTATATAAAGCAATAAGGCTAGGTCTGCCTGGAAACCAAGTAATCACATGCCTAACATTCACAGAAGCCAGTGTCATTGGTACAGCAGGCTTTTACTTCAATTCCCAATTGGACCATCAACATTAGTAGTATAGTCATCAATAGTAGTAGTATAGTCTTCTGACAAGGCCAGTGTCTCTGGCCACAGTACTGTAGTTCAAGAAATGAGTCCAAAGACCCTAATACATTGCCAGAGTCCCCATCAGTCATTAAATTAGTCCATTCCACCATCACACCATGTGGTCAAGATTCCACTTGGTTTTGTCAGCTTTTATTTCAGTGTGTCAAGTTCCAAAAGAAAGAGTACTCTTGGCTAGTTTTTTTTTTTTTTCCTTTTCAAGCATCTGATATCTTTAAGCCAAGTGACCATCTTATCTCTTGCTCCAGGTTTTCTCAAAGTGACAATATAGTATTGGATTTCCCTTGTTGCAAAAGCCAGTGTTTATTCCTTCACTGTCAACCACTAGTCCAACTTCTCTCAATTTATCATTTTATCCAAACTTTTTTACCTTTATAAGGGCTTTTTGGTTTGACTATTGTGCTAGTCTCTCTTGTCAACAGGGAT
Organism: Marmota marmota marmota; assembly: GCF_001458135.2. Classification (NCBI taxonomy): domain Eukaryota; kingdom Metazoa; phylum Chordata; class Mammalia; order Rodentia; family Sciuridae; genus Marmota; species Marmota marmota. The sequence goes on along the minus strand of NW_026000005.1, from coordinate 44,128,799 downwards.
TCAAGTCTAATGAGTATATCCTGCTTAGTCCACTCCCATGCATAGAGGAGGTATCAGAGGGTAACAGAGAACTATATTGCACAGTTTAAAAGTGATATGGTGTCCAGTGGATGGTACTCCATCAAAGCCTCTATTTAATAGGCCAAGTTTCTATCATCCTTCTGCCTGGCCGTAAAGCCAGATCACTGACCACCACCTATACATTGATCAAAAGCAGCCATAGGAACTGAAAGCACACAATTCAGCTCAAATGATTTGCTTTTGTCTTCTTATGTCTGAGAGGTGGTTTCCAAATAGGATGCTCTCCATTCAACTTGGGACCACTATCCATAAACCAAGCAGCTTATTATTTGTCAATTGAGAATTGTTCCTATGGAGTCATCCAAAAGACAATAGGGTCTGGCCACTGCTCAGGTTCTTCTAAGGTCAGTCCTAGAGAGCAGTAGAGTAGAGAAAGGAGAATAGGGGCAGGGAGAAGGGAAGATCTTGGGGGAAGGGTCTGAAATCAAATTCTATGCATGTATCATTTTGCCAAAATAAACCCAACTACTATGTATAACTAAAATGCTCTAATAAAAAAATGAAATAATTAGAAGATTAAAAAATAAAGTCAGTCCTAGGAAGAAGAAGGCCACCAGTTTACAATTCCTCCTGGCATTCCCCCAGTGGGATGTCCCTGTAATAAACCATTTCCATTCTATTATAGAATTTTCTTTGTCGTGATCTTCTCCATTAAAGTAATTCTCCATAGTATCACCTAAGACATTGTAGGAATTTCAGGTTTCACAGTAAATTCATAAACTTCTTTCTTCGATACTCTATTAAAACCCAATAGCAGATGGTATTGTCTCTCCAGCTGAAGTTTCCTGTCCAAAGTGCTAACGATGTTCAAAAACCACAGTTCGAAAGTTTCAATCATTTCCTTTTACATTTAAATATTTCTTCTTATTGAGTTACACATTCTTGACAGATTTGTTATTTGAGAATTTTTGTTGATTGTGAGTCAGCATTATTGGGATTTCGTGATTGATACACAGGATATGTCTTGGACTTCTGTCTCATGTTGCCAGATCTATTCTAATGGGTCTCTTAAAATAATTGTTCAGATTTAAAGAGCTGTGGGTAGCATTTTGTAGATCCAAGGTACTCAACTTTCAGTCGTAGCGTATCCTTGCCCTGAATAGGCAGTAGTCTGAGAGGATCCTCTTCTATTTCTATGCTGGCCATGGACCAATGGTATTAAAGTCAACTTCTTAGCTTCTCCTCCTCCTCCTCCTCCTCCTCCTCCTCCTCCTCCTCCTCCTGCTCTTCCTCCTCTTTCTTTTTCTTCTTCTTGTTCAAGTAAAACAATGTACTAGAAATCAAATTCTTTTCCAAATGTTAAAATTTCTGGCCCTATGAGAGATGTCCTCATTGCTAAAAATGAATAAAGATTGACAGAATTAAGAGTCCTTAAGAAACTGTTATTCACACCATAAATTCTACATCAAGTGTGGCTTCCATTATGAAGAAAATAAGATAATATTTACATTCATTCATTATTTCTCTACCAAGAGAGACCAAGTATTCAATCTAGAATAGAGAGCTAATTCAGGAGAGCTGTCAAACAAACTGTGAGGGGAAGTGACTCTTTCCAACACCTAATAAGCAATGATAACTACTGTGGGTTATCTGTAGCTAATTACTTTTTATATTTTGAAGAAAAATATAGAATTAGATAACATTGAACGTATCACTTATGTAACTACATGTGATAGATAAGTAGCTAGGCAGATGAAAGAGAGGGAAAAGAGATAAATTAGTAAATGTATATTTAGGTTTTCAATTAACCTTTCTGCCTCTTTCCCCTGCCTATAGTTTAAGACACAGAATATTTTTGATTCAGCCTGACATGCATCTGTTCCTAGGAAGCCAACCTCTTGCCTCTGAAATGAATAAATGCAGGAATAAAAATTTTAGGAATCTTTGTCATAAGGTAGTCCATGAAAAGTCAGAAAAAAAATTCAGTTCTTCAGATTTGTTCCCCAGGAATGAGAACCGGTTTTGTTGCTTCTCACGTGACCATTTTTTATGTTCTGAGGGAAAATTTCAGAGTATTCATGGCTCTCACTTCTGACTAGCAAACTCAGCTTGGAATCCAAGACAGCTCCACCATTACTTTGAAAAGTCACTTAGTGCATCCACATCTCCTTTTCCCCACAGGCTAAGATGGTTAATGGTACCCACCTTGTTCAGTGGTTGTATTAAGTAAATTAAAATAACATAGATACTATGTGCCTGACACAACATAATCATTCCCCAGTTGAAGTGATGATTATTAAGAGATGGTTTAGGGCTGGGACTGTAGCTCAGTGACAGAGCACTTGCCTAGCATCTGTGAGGCACTGAGTTCCATCCTTAGCACCACATAAAAATAAACAATTTTTTAAAAAAAAGGCATTCTGTCCATCTAAAACTACAATTTTTTTAAAAAAATATGATTTAATTTCAACAAATTCTAAAAACAATTGAAAGTTGTCTATAAGCTTTAAATACATTCAAAGTCCTCCACAGTAAGTAGCTCTTGTTATTTTGCAATTAAATCACTAACTTTGAAATCATTTTCTGTAAGTACATAAGCTTGTGGGTTTTGTTTTCTTCCTTCCTTCCTTCCTTCCTTCCTTCCTTCCTTCCTTCCTTCCTTTCTTTCTTCACAGCAATATGCCAACAATGTCTACTATGGTACTTGTATAAAATAGATACTTATTAAATCTTTGCTCAACCTTAATATGTCACAGTTGAGGAATTATAGGTTGGAAAGCTCAGTGCCTCACCAAAGGGCATAGAGTTAATGGAAGTAAAGCCACATTTAGAAGCCAGAGTAAAGTTATAACAGCAATTGGCCATTTTCTGGGTTGACGTCACTGGTTTGTGAATTGTGCAGTCTCACAGACCCCTTGCTCAGGAGGGCTCTGCACTTGGTTTAGAGTCTAAGCACTGATGTTTCAATTTACTAACAATTTTGCAACAGGAGATTCCCACCTTTATGCTTCACACCAAGCCCCACCAATTATGTAGTTGGTCTTGACAATCATTGCGGTTTCATAATTCAGCTTTCAAAATAGATTTGAGGATCCTGGATTGAGAGACGCCTTCCAGATTGATGCCCTGTTGAAGACTTGGGCCTACTGTACACAAGCAGTGGGAGGAAAGGCTTCCTCCCCCTCTGTCAGCTCTTCCCTGCCACCTGAACATGCCTCTTCGGAGAGCCAGCAGGGAAAATTGGGCCTAGTGACAACTGCATTGCACTTGAATTACATTAGCAGCCTCAACCCCCGCAGTGAACTGACAGCACAATTGCTCTCATCAGACACCTGAGGCCATACCTGAAATTGTAGCATTTAGATAATAAATAACATCATTCTGTACATAAATCTCAGCAACCTTCAGCAACTGCCACATCCTCCTGTCTCTAAGGCTCGCTCTCTCCAGGTTGTAAATGTGTCCTGGTCTCCCTCTGCAAAACATCACCAGGATTGTCCATCTTACAGAGCAGCCAGTGTCCAGGTTTCTGCAAGTCTCTCACTGATACATCAAAACAGTGTCAGACTAGAGTTACCGAGGAGATAAAGTAGGGGCCTTGTTAAAACCCATGTGTTAACAGCTGTAGACAAGCCTGGCTATGGTTTGTGTCTAAGCACTCCTCCAAGGCCCACGTGTTAAAGGCTTAGTCCCCATTTTGATGCTATGGGAGGTGGTAGAAGGTGTAAAAGGTGGGGCTAGTGGGGGGGTCTTCTGGTCACTGGGGAAGTGCCCTTGAAGAGGATCATGGATTCTACCCCTTCCATTTTTATGTGTGTCCCCAGCCATAAGGTGAGCTTTGATCCATCACATGTTCCCTAGAATAATGTGCTGCTTTGCCACAGGCCCAGAGATGGGGACTGCCAATTATGGTCTGGAACTTCCAAAAATATGAGCCAAGATAAACCTTTTCTATTTATAAGTTTATCTATACCATGTATTTGATACAGTGATAAAAAGCTGACTAACACAATGGATCTCAAAGCAATGGCCTCCATCAACCTTCTGTATCTGCCTGTATGCTGTAATGATTCCTGGGCCATGGAGACAATAGCTGACATCCCTGGCCCAAATATCTCCCTCAGAGACTGATTGGTTCTGACATTTTCACATCTGAGGTCATTGATGAGCTTATGATATGAACCCCTAAAATCTAGCAATCTCCAGGGCCAAAGAGCAGGTCTAGTCATGCACCATCCCAGTCACTAGCATCCAGTCTGGGTTTATCAGACATTTTCTGGAATCTAGGCTTTGCAGTGATTGCAATATTATGAAGAACAACAAAGAAGAACTGAGATCCCAGTGCTTCCCCACTATTTCATTAAGTCCCACCCCAACCAGACAGATTCTTCCTCTTCTTTGACTGTCTATTGCAAATTCCTTACAGTCTCCTTGCACTTCTCACTGCTCTGCCATGGTTTCCTCTGCCTCCCTTATCTTCAGCAGGAGACTGTAGTTCTTCTTTGCAAGGGAGAAGAAAAACAGTGGGCAGGTCTTCCAACTTCTCCCTCCCATTCTCATGGTGACTTGTTCTAGTGCCTCTCCTGAATTGTGAAGTATTCCCTCTGGAAGTCTGCACATCAGCAAGTGAGTTTCCTGAACTTTCCATTCATAAATAGCCATGGTGGTAGTAACACCACCGACATTCCACAGTAGATGGTTCTCACTCTACCTTCCTCAATTATGTGCAAAAAAGACTTCTTTCTAGACACTTTGTCCATTCTGCCCTCCATCCACCATAACCATTTGGTCCATTCAAATTGCACACCACCTAGTTCTGTACCCATCTGTACAGATGTCGCCACTAGGGTGACCTCCGTGTGATTCAATACAGGGATGCTTTCCAGTCTTCTGTTCCTTCTGATTTCTGAGCAGATCTTGGCACTGACCAGCAGACTCCGCTTCCTAAATGCCTCTTTCCTTGCTTGGCTTTCACTTGTAATATTCTGGCCAATGTCTCGCAGTCTCCTTTTCTAGGTCTACCTCCTCTACACTAAAGCATTTAGGATTCTTCAGGGCTCAGCTTTAAGTAGTTATTTAATCCTCATTTTATTTTTCTGGGTAGCTGTAGTGCATCCTCTCCTATGACTTCATTTACTATTTTTATGCTAATGGATGCCAAATTTTTTTGTTTGTTTGTTTGTTTTTTTTTTTGGTAGGGCAAGTTTATCTTCTGTATTCACATGACCCTAAGTTTTGAGAAGTCTCAAGAAACCTGAAAATCAGTGTGTCTGAAACAGAAATCATGGTCTTTTCTCAAAGAAAAAATTTTTTTTCTTTCTTTAGAGTCACTCGCCTCAGTAAATGATGTCATTTCACTCCATTGCTCTTGATAGAAATATGGGAGTGCTTCTTGACTCTTTCCACTTCTGACCCTCACTTCTGATCAATCACTAAATCATGTTGCTTCTGACTTCAAAATAACCTGTGTCTTTTTTGCATTCAGTGTGCCCACCAACTACCACCTTCATTTTCATGTCACTTACTACAGTAGCCTCCGCCAGGAATCACACACACATGACCCAACCCTTACTTAGGAGTAAGGAAAATGCTTTCTGAATACCAGACTCTGACACTTCCCACTTCAGAACATAACTCAATTTGGTTGCAGACTCTTGGTAGTGGTCTAATGCCCTAATAGGAGTTGTAACTCCTTGGATTATACAGACCCACCACCTACCTCATTGTGTGCCATCCTGATCCTCAACACTCCCAGCAGGGTGGGATAGTAAACATTTCCTGCTTCTCCTTACCTTGGCGCTTCTGCTTATTCTGTTTGTTCATATGTCTCTTTTCCCTAATTTTCACCTGGCTGTATCCTCTGAGTCTCGGAGGCTGATGCTTAAATATCACACCAATAAGCCCATCTAAGCCTTCCTCTAGGTCTAAGCTACATATTTCCATGGAACCTTGGATTTCTCCTTTGATTGCTTGCCACCATTTTAGTAAGTTGCATATCATCTAATCCACTCTCTCCTCCCCTGACACAAAGGATGCAGGAAGCAGGGGTCACATGTGTCTCTTTCATACCTGTGACCCTTGCACTCAGTCTTGCATCCTAAATAGAGTAGAAGTTTACTAAATATTTTTTAAGTGAATGAATGAACAAATGAAAAGTGCAGGGACGAAAAACGACTTTGGAATTTTGTCATTTAAGATGACAAGTTGCCTTCAAGCTGAGCCTTGAGCTTTGGGAAAGAGCAGAGGGAGATTTATATATGCCTTGGAAAAATGAAATATTTCATTTTATGGTTTCATAATGTTTTTCAGCTTGGAAATGGCCTTAGTTTTACACTTTTGAGTGCAGAACTGTGCTGAGGGACCTCTCCAAAGACAAAGCTGTAATAAGCCTACCTGGCTCAGGCAGCCTCTGTGGTGGCAGGTGGTGTGTCTCCCGGATGAGCTGGTTTGTATTACCACTATGCATGCCTTGAAGCCAACTCCCAGGCCTTCCCAAGCTGAGACTGCCCCACATTGGGTCACATAGAGGCATTTGAGGCTGGGTCTTCCTGTCTTTGATGCTTTCCTTTCTGTGTGTACTTCAGGGAGCTGCATGTAGGATTTTTCCAGTTATTTGCTGTTATATTTCCCTTCTTTATTGTTTGTTTTTTTTTTCTTTTGATACTGAGAGAAACAATAGTGATATCACCTCCAAAATGCACTGGTAATAAAAAATAGCTTTAAAAAAACACAGAAATTTTTTTTTCCTTGCATGAGAACAGATGTTAAAAGAATTTGGCATCCGTTATATTTTATGATGTTATTTTTTTCAGATCTTTCTTGAAGGAATAATTAAATAATCAGTGTGAACCTTTGCAGGTTTAACTTGATTTTTGTAATGATGGTGTAAAAGATGGGGAAATATGGTATTTTGCAGTATTGTTTCACCTCAAAAACAAAACAAAACAAACACAAACAAACAAACCAAAAAACCCAGAGGGTTCTATGAAACATATTTCTTGGACCTGAATATACAATGTCTGTGTTCCCAAATCAGTAAAGTGAAAATTAATGCAAATATAGGGGTGGACTACTTAGGAATATTACATATATAGGAATGATTGTCTCCAGGAAACTGCTAATAAATATTTTTAATGGGCATGAATACCCAGATTATTGTAGTTATAGGATAGAACACAGAAAAACAGTTAACATTTTTTTCATCTCTCTCATCTCATTGCTTGCTTCTCCTTTTATTTGTGGGGTGTTGCTCATTCATGATCATGCTTCTGACTCACATGTTCTAATAAAAGCTCAAAGAAAAATACCCCTGTTTGTGGTGTGTGTACTTAAGTGCTGCTCATCTGCTTAGAAATGCTTAAAAAGAAAAAGTAAGAGTTCACATTGACCCATTGTAGGTTCATAAAACCCTGTTTTTCCACCCCCCCCCTCATTTCAAGAAGCCACTCACTGTAGCTAGAGCAGATATCAGTGTGCTCTCTCCAAAGATGACTGAGACTTCTTATGATAATTTCCTATACCATCAAAAGTGTTTAGGATGCAATTGTGTGTTCTGTACTATTTTTCTTTGGCTTCAAAAATACAGAAATATGAACCATAGGCAAGAGCAGGCATTTCATTAAAGGAAAATAGGAAAAAAAAACTCTGTACCTTGAATTAATGATTAGCTGATTAGCCTAGGAAAATGGACCATAATTGTCATGGTTTAATGCAGTTTAATTGTCACCCCCTGAAAGGTTCCTGTGATTAGAAGCTTGGTCTCCAGGAGTGGTACTGGGGGTAGTAGAATCTTCAAGAGGTGGCTGGTGGGATGTTGGGGGTAATAGAATCTTCAAGAGGGGCTGGTGGGATGTTGTTAGGTCAATGGGAGCGTAAATTATTTCTCTAGTGAACCCTGGTAATTTTCATGAGAGCATAGTTATAATAGGAAAAGGTCTGGTTCCCCACCCAGGTCTCTCCACTTCTAGTCTGACTTGCAATCACTTGTTTGTTCCCACACATTCTCCTTCCTTTGCTGTCCATGACATGAGGTGAGACATCCAAGGTACCACCCTCTCCAAGCCTGCACTATATCATTTGGACTTGCAACCTCTAAAACTGTGAGCTAAATAAATGTTTTCTTCATAGATAGGCTGCATCAGATATTTAGTTAAAGTAACAAAAAGCTGACAATTACTAGGAAATTAGATACAATTTTCAACTATTCTGTTGACAAATCTTAATAAAAATGAGAAAGAATTTTAGATAAAAGACAGGAATCCTGTGTATTGTGCTTTTTTTCTCCATCATCACAAGAGTGCCTCTTGCTCATCATCCAGATGGCTGTGGGAGGCAGCAGATTCCCAAGATGTGAGACTCCTTGGACTCTGGTGATTGAAGAGTCCTGAGAAAGAAATTGTTGAAGGGCTTTCCTTGCATAGGTTTGGTGAGATCGTGGGAGGAAAGCCTCTGAGCAAAGATTGTGGAGATATGAGAAAGGACTTGATCCAGAAACCTGTGAATTTCTGGGAACTTGGAGGGAACAAAATTGTATGCAAATGTGTTGGTGTGTGCGCGCCTGGGTATTTCTGTTCTCTTTGTTCTTGGAAAGACAAAACAGAGGAGAAAGATAATCAAGCCCTTCCTACTTCCAAGAACAGGAGACTATGAGACAGCAAGGTCATAGGTAGAAGCATTCCTGCTGCTTTTTTACTGTTAAAGCTTTAGCCCACAGAAGTAGATGGGTATTCGTTTCCACTCCCTCTGAGATTTCTAGTACTTACGGTACTTCAGCAACCAAAGCTGATCCCTAATACGACCACAAGAAAAAAAAATCATCACACATCCTTGGGATCCAAGGATCCAGCAAGGGGACATCACATAGAGCAGGCCCTAGGACAAAGGAAACCACTGGAGAAGATGGTCAAGGATTCAAACAGCAATATACAAAAATTATTAGAACAGCTACAAAAGTTCCAGTTAAAATTTTGAAGGAGAAAATTCAGAAGGTGAGTTGAAACATGGAATGATTGTCTTTCAGACTGAAATGAGTGAAGTGGGGGATTGAGTGGAAGACAATTATTTCACAGTACAGACCAAAAATAGAGAACAGAGAACAAATTGAAAGAAGAGATATGAGTTCCAGAGAATGAAATTCAGAAACTTAGTATCCATACCCAAGAGTTTCAGGAGAAAATTTAACTGTCAGGAGATATACAGTAAATAATCTAATGAATTAAAATGTTTCTTTGAGCTTTATAAAGATAGGCTTATACACAAGGGACATTGCACTAAACTTCCAGAAACAGTAATGAGAAAGACATGTGTTAGTAAGACTCTTGACATCTCAAGGAAAATGGAAAAAAAATACACAAAGTTCCTGATAGAAAAAAATGATCTACCTAAAAATAATTAAATTGGAATCAGATATCTTATCTGAAATATCAGAACTTAAATGATTGATAGGAATCCACTTGCAAATTACTAAAGGAAAAATAAATCTTCCAAAGAAACCTATATCCTCATTAAAAGAAAAAAAAAATATCTGTGAGCAGATGTTGGATTGCAATTAGCTGATGAAGAGAGTTGAACAAGCGCCCCTGTAAAAACACACATCGTTTATGGCTGATTAATCCAACTATCAGTAACTATTTAATTTATATATGAGAGGATGATAACAATCAGGAAAATGGATCATGACAAAATAGAGACTATTATAATAGTCTAGAATAAACTGAATTGTCTTGAGAAAAGTAGGAGTTGGAACAAGAAGAAAGAGGATATAAAAAGTATTTCAAGGTGGGATTGGGAACAAGAAGGAAGAATTTTCTAATCTTTCTTCTCTCATAGAGAAAAAATATTTTCTCAATGAAAATAATGTAATGGTACATTATGGTCATGGATAGTGGTGTGATTTGCTGTTACATACTGGTACATGCACACATCATAGCAATATAATTTGGCTTCCAAAGTGATTGCTGCTGTGTATTTCCAAAACTAATATGAATTCTTCCATATAAGTTTTTCATTCTGTGTCATTTCAATTTTCATTGAATTTTAGTTGTTTGACAATTCTCTACACAATATCCTTCTTGGATTTGATGTTTATTGGTTGAATCTATAGATAACTTTTGAGAAAAAAGACATCTTAAAATTGTTGAATCTTCTTTTACATGAATATGGGTATATCTATCCACTTGTTAAGATAAATTTTAAATTCTCTTGGTATTGTTTCAAAGTTTTAGTGAACCTGTCTTACACATTTTGTCAAGATGACTCATAAGCATTTTGGTGTTATTATAAAATGTAAAAAGGCAATTTCTAATTATTTTAATAACATAGAAATGCATTTGACTTTATTCTTTATTTTATTTTATTTTTTGGTGGTGCTGAGGATTGAACTCAGGGCCTTGTGCATGCAAAGCAAGCAATCTACCAACTGAGCTATACCCCAGCCCCTGCATTTGCCTTTATTATATCAACCATTTGTCCTTTGAACTTACTAAATTCACTTACACATTTGTGTAATGTTTTGTAGATTTACTAGGTTTTTCTATTTAGTCAATCATATCATAGATGAAGAAAGATAATTTAATTATTCTATTCAATTTTGATGCCTTATATATTTTCCCCTTCCTCAGCATGGTGCCTGGGACTCCAGGGAAGTACTGTGGAGAAGTGTAAAGACAGACATCTTTTCTGGCTCCAGGCAGTGGGTAGGAAGCATCCTGTCTTTTCCAGTCAGTACGACTGTGGCTGTGATTTGGGGGTATGTATGTGTGTTTGCTTTTAAGAGTTTGAAAAAGTCCCTTCTATTTCTAGATTAGTTGGATTTTTAATCATAAATGGTACTTGGATTTTATCTGTGAAAAGTTTTTAAACTAAGAATCAATGTTATTGGATATAGGGTTATTTAACATTTATTTTTCTTGAGTGGGATTTGTTGAGCCTCACAAATTTGTAAATTTATGTTTTTCATCAAGCTTGAAACATTTTTGGCTATCATTTTAAAATAATTCTTTTCTGCTGCTTTATTTTTTCTCTCCTGTGACACTAACTACATTTGCTCCTGGCAGGAAGGTCTGCTGCTGGGACCCAGCCAGGCCCAGGGGCCACCTCCTGAGGTCCTTACCTGGCACCTGCTGGTCAGAGGGTCTTCCATATGTGTTGGAGGCCCAGCAACTGGATTTGCTCAGCGGCCTCCTCTGGGCCTCCATGCGATATTGTTAGATAGGTCGCTGAAGCTCTGTTAATCTACATCTTTTCTGTGCTTTTTTTATGGATATTTTGATTGTAATAGATTTGATGTAATTACTCTTTCTTCATCTGTCCAATCTACTGTTAATTTTCTCTAGGGTATCTTCATTCAAGTATTGCATTTTTTCATCTCTGAACGTTTCATAGACATCAATTTATATTTTCGTAATTTCTCTCCATTATTTTATACTTTATACCTTTGAACATATTTACAATATTTATAAAAACTATTTTATGATCATTATCTTCAAACTTCATTAATTCTCTATTTGTTGATCAGTTTATTTGTATTATTTTATTCTTTATAAAGGTACAAATAGTCTTAGGCAGAAAGCAGTTCTTACAATGTGTGACATTAGCTGTTGCTTTTTTAATTGATGTACTTGATCAAGTTGATGAAAATTTTCTCTTTTCAGAGTTCTGAGAGTATTTACTTGAAGAGTTATTAGAATTTGTCAAATGTTTCTTCTTCATCTAGGATGTGATTATGTGAACTTAATTTTGGGCCTATTAATGTGATGAATCACATCAATTGACTGTGGTGTATTATTCTTCTTATACATTATTGAATCTGATTTGTTAATATTTTATTGAGGATTTTTGCATCTAAGTTATCAATTTCTAACAGATATTGGCCTTTTCAGATTATCTAGTTTTGCTAGTGTGAGTTTGATAGTTTCTCTCTTTCAAATAATTAACCCATTTCATCTTAAGTTATCAAATCTGTGAGAATGAGTTATTTGTAATATTGCTTTATTATCTTCTTTTATTATTAATGGGATTATTAGTGGTGGCCTTTCATTTCTGATATCATAAATTAGTGCCCTCTTATATCTTTCTTGATTATTCTAGTTATATATGTATCAATTTTATTAACATTATCAAAGAAACGTCTTTTGTTCTTGGTTTTTACTGTTAATTTCCTGTTTTCAATTTTATTGATACCTGTCATAGTTCTTATTATTTCTCTACTTCAGCTTGTTTTAGGCTTACATTGATCTTCATGCTCTAGTTTTCCAAGGCTAGACTATTGATTTCAGGTCTTTTTCTTTTCTAACACATGCTATAAATTTCCACTTATGCACTGTTGCTTGCAAGGTTAAATTGTACATTCTGGAAGGATGGCGTGTCTGTTTCATATGATCCAAAAATTGAAGTTTTCCAAATTGAAGCATCTATCTTTTTTTTACAGTGTACCCATGATTTGTTAAAATCTCTAATCTCTACATTCATCATCAGGATTATAAAATATTAGAGATATAAAGGGTCAACCCTGCTATAAATATTTTCCAATGATTAAACTAATACCAAGAACAGTAAAATCACTTGCCGGTAATCATCCAGCAGCTCCATCTTCTCTATAACCAATTCCCTTGTGGACATTTGATCCATAATCATCCAGTAGCTCAGAGGCCAGGATTATAACCCAGTCCAGATGTTTTCAGCTCCACAGTGCTCAGAAGCTGAATTGAGCTTCGTTAACATTTAAAAATCTGTGACACCCAGATTATTACAAAATGTGAGCCAAAGCGGTAATAAAAGTGAGGATGGGGACAGGTGAAGTGGATGGCAGATTTCATTTCTTTCTCTCCTCAATCTGAAGCCATCTCTTCAGAAGAGGGAAAGAAATTCACAGACACATTAAAAGGTGCACTGTTCTGGGCTTGGGTTGTGGCTCAGTGGTAAAGTGCTCGCCTAGCATGCATGAGGCACTGGGTTCAATCCTCAGCACCGCATAAATGTAAAATAAAGATATTTTTGTCCACCTAAAACTAAAAAATAAATAAGTAAATTTTTTTAAAGGTTTACCAAACTAATGAATGCAGTAAGGGTCCATTCACCTGCTCATCTCCCATAATATACCTCTACACACGTACTAATTTAAAGAGTCATAATCGTATCCCCTAACCGGGGCCCACAGCACTATCTGTCATATGCAGGGCTCTCAGACTTGCTATGAGAGTCATGACAAGAAGAATTAGTACCTGGAGCCCTGGAGGGGACTGGACAGAGAAGTCAGGGCAATTGGAGACAGAAGAGAACATTGAATGCAAACTTTTTCTAACTGAAGATAGATGGAGGTTTCTATTGTGTCTGTCATTGGCATGGTAATGTGGTAAAGCATAGGTTGGTCAAACAAATCTTATAAACTGTAATATTTACATATTTACTCAAACAACTTTCTGAAGCATTTCCATCTATAAGCCAAAGAATCATTTATTTGATAACAACAGTGATTAAAGTATAAAATATCATACTGACCTAACTTGAAACTGCTTTTCCCAGTAAGACTTTTTATCATATTTTTTTTTTGCCATCTGAATTGGTGGCAAAAATCTTCTGGAATATATAATATATATTTCTTATTCTAATGCATTAAATAATTCAATAAAAAGAAATGAAATGTCTTAAAAATTTAGCAATTTGCATATATGGCTTCCAATTTTCTGGTAGAAATTAAATCAGCATCCTAAGGGAACACTGTGTTCAGTGTTTATATGGATTATTTCAGCCACTTATGACTTTAAAGAGAAAAGAGAATCAGAAATTGTAGAGGATATGGTTTTAAAAGCATAGCAATGAAGAAAATGATAAGACCACTAGTGCTATAAAGGCAGCCATAATCCTTTCTTTCATGGGGCTATTTTTATAATAGCAGAACAGAAGTACTTTTTAATAGGATTCAAAAGGTTTGAGGAATAAATGTTTGGTGCAAAATGAGAACATTTTGAAACATACATTATAGTCAGCAAAAATATAATGCAAGCATAAAATTAATGCTATGGAAACATAACCCATTATGTTAAAAGTGAGCAGTTGCTTCTAATCTTACCTCTGTCTTCTATCAGCTCAGTCAATGCAAGAGGAATGCAGCTTATGAGAGTTTGGCTCCCTCTTCTTCCCTGTTCTCTCTGAGTGGCATGGGAGAAAATCAATCTCATTTCCTTGGGCATCTGCTCTCCCTTTATAAAATGAGTACAATAATGATTTCTTTGTAAATATTGTAGAGATAGGGCATAAACAGCACTTAGGATAAAATCTGCCTCATTGTAAGTGAGGAAACTGTTAGTGTTGTTCATCATTGATGCTAAATCTATACATACATGGAGAAGGAAGAAGACCAAAGGGCTAAGAAGTAGATACAACTGGGTTAAATTCTTCAGTACCTCCTCTTTGCTTTGCGGTTTTGTGAAAATTAGTTACTTTCTCTGAATCTGAATTTCCTTAATAAATTATGGGTTAATGTCCCCCTTTCGCATTATTAGTTGAAGAATGAATAAAATTAAAAGTGGAAACCACTAGTAACAATCATACAAATAGAAAAACCTGAAATAGGTTTTCTTTCTGAATTCTCATCAGAACAACTTAATATCAAATATATTGATCCATTATGAAATTAATAAGATGCATTATAATAGGTTATATTCTTGGCAAATGTATAGATTCATATATATGGAGGTGGATATAAAAGTAGATACACATGCATAACATGCATAAATATACTTCATCTATTTGCATATAATTGCACATTGTCTTTAGAATAAGATGCTATAAGAAAACATAAATAAGATAAAAAGTCCCAAACTGAGAAAATTATCAGAGAAATATTTTACAAACAGAATATAAGCTATAAGTATAGTCCCAGCTGGAGGTCAGCAACTCTAGCATTTCAAGGTCAAAGATGTTGTGTGGTTTCTTTTCTGAAATCAGTGGTCACAGTTTTCTTCATTTGGCTAGTTTCACAGATGTGAGATTAATCCCTTTAACAGTCTCACTGTGAATTCTCATCTGGTTCACTCTATGGACAGGTGGCAACAACAGGAACATTATACTAAATCCTTGATTCTCAGTTAACTTCACATCTTTGTAAATTATCTCAGCATCTCAAGCAACCAGAAGAAGAAACTCCAGCATCATTCAGGCTAAGTGTTTCCTGTGCAATGATGAAAACAGAGAAGGTAGGGGAGGCTTATTTGGATCCCCAGCTGCTTGGCTGTTTACACAGGTCACATATCACATTTTCATACATTATCTTGGCATCTCATAAGATAAGTGGTGTTGTTAATGTTGAAGTTTCTTTTTTGACACTTGTTATTCTTACAGTACTTTTAGGCAAAGCATGTTTGCTTTGAAATTTGTCATGAAAAATACCTTCCTTAAGATATTTTATGTGTATTTACAATTTAATATGTGGAAGAAATTTTTAAAAGGATCAAATACAGTGCTGAGGATGGGAGAAGTTTGGTAAGTACAAAACTTTCACAGACTCTCAGTGACCATAGCACCCTTTGATCCCACATCTCTGATAAAAATAAAATCAGATTTTGTTTGGCAAAACATTTAAAACCCTGCCAAGTGTGGTGGTGCACGCCTGTAATCTCAGCTACTGGGGAGGCAGAGCCAGGAGGATCAAAAGTTTGAGGTCAGCCTGGGCAACTTAGTGATACTCTGTCTCTAAATAAAGATAAAAAAGGACTGGGGATGTATATCAGTGGTAGAGTGCTTGTATAGCTTTATGAGTCTCTGGTACTGCAATCCCAGTACTGCGAAACAAAAACAAAAAGGAAACCTTTTAGACCCACTCATTACTTCAGTTTGTTCTGTTTAAAAAAAAATCCCTAAAAATTTGTAAAATTATTCAGGATAAAAGACTAAATAAAGTGTATTGTGTTTGACCATTTGGGTGAAGTTCGATTTTTTACTATCACAAACAGCTGTTAACAAGAAATATATTATTCAAATCAAAGTAAAAGATTATTTTCTTATTCAGAGAGAAATTAAATTCTAAAATAAAGACTAAAATAAATTCATTTGTTCTGTTTAAAAAGATATCCCTAAAAATTTGTAACTTACGCAAAGATAAGCTCAAACCCCACTCAGATGGCACTTCAGGTGCACACAGAAGAATGAGGGATGGAGAATTGTGTGTTATTTGGTTGAATAAGTATCAAAAGTAGTGATGGGTACTGACTGGGGATGATCTGGGTGCCTGGCGACTTGATTGCATGCCACAGGCAAGCTGATGGAAAGGGCCTGCTGGTCTCCATCCTGCCCCAGGTAGGCGGCTACTCGCAGTCACAGTAAGGGGCAGAAAAGGCAATGGGGGAGCAACAGGAGTCACAAGCACTCACAACCCACATTGACTTACGAAAGCCACCAGCAGAAACTCCAGCATCATTCAGGCCAAGTGATTCCTGTGCAATGATGAAAACAGAGAAGCTAGGGGAGGCTTATTTGGATCCCCAGCTGCTTGGCTTGTCTACACAGGTCACAAGCACATTAGGGAGAGAGCAAGAGGCTGACAGAATCCCATTTGAGTCTTGCCTTGCCCTCCCATTAATTCTCCCAGATGTTATCTTCTGTACAAACTTTGCAAATGCCCCTCAAAATGAAGAAACAGAACGTTCTTCATTTCTCATGGTGCCACAATACAAAAACCATATGACTCTGTCGCTTTATCCTATGCACAATTCCAATCACATTGTCTGACACATGTTCTTCTTTGCTAGCAGGATTGTTATTACTCTAAAGAACTTTTTCATAGATTACGTTCCTACAAAAATGGCACAACATCTAAAATCTGCCTTAATCATGCCACATAGACATCTTCAACAAGATAATTTCCCACACAAGTGACTTAACCTAATACTCATTAAATTTTAATTTTAATAATTTTTAACACAGAAAATTTATTATCAGCATTTTTCCCTCAAGATGTTCAGCGAAAGAAAGGCAAATGAGAAATCAAGAACAATTTTACTATCACATACAGCTGTGAGCAAGAAATATATTATTCAAATCAATGCAAAAGGTCATTTTCTTATCCACAGAGAAATTAATTCAGAAACTGCTGTAAATTCAGCCCACAGATAAGGTTGCTTGGGTACATATATGCAAAATTACTAGCATAGAATTCATTGAATTTTGTTGATAACGGTGAAATTGTCAAATACTTTCAATGAGGTATGTATTCACTAATAGTTAACCAGAGAAATTAGAATATAACTATAAATAGAATATAAATATATTCATATTTGTATGTACATAAATATATATACACTAAGTAAACTTAAAATTTGTAACAGGTATGGCAAGGTGTGGAACATTGCAGAGAAAGTGAATTTTTTTCTGTTTTAAAAGAAATCCCTAAGAATTTGTAAAATTCTTGAGGATAAAAGACCAAAGTGCATTGTGTTTGACCATGTTGGTGAAGTTTGATTTTCTACTTTATGTGAAAGGCTCATTTCCTGAAGATCACATTATTTATCACAAATGAAGCCAGCATTCATGTGAAAAGATGTTGATGTTTTAGTCAGCTTTTTTACTGAGGTGACCAAAGACCTCACAAGAACAACATAGAGGAGGAAAAGTTTATTGGTGCTCACGGTCTCAGAGGTCTCAGTACACAGATGGTTGACTCCATTGCTCTGGGACCAAGATGAAGGAGAACATCATGGTGGAAGGGTATGGAGAGGGAAAGCAGCTCAGCACAGAGCAATCAGGAAGCAGAGGGAGCACTCCACTCACCAAGAACAAGAATATAAACTCCAAAGACACAACCTCAATGACCCACCTCCTCCAGCCACACCCTACCTACCTACAGATACCAGTTACCACCAGGTGAATCCATATCAGGTTTCATCATACGTTTATTAGGTTAAGACTCTCATAACCTGGTAATTTCAGCTCTGAAAATTCTTGCATTGTCTAAACATGAGGTTTTGGGGGACAGCTTACATCCAAACCATAACAGACACCCCTTTTCTATAAAGGTATTTTGCACACTGACTAGTAGTTATATTTTCTTAGAGATCCATCAAAAGAAATATTTAACCAAAGGAGTGCTCACCAGTGAGTTTCTTGCTCTTCTTGAAGTCTTCTTTCTCTTTTATTTTCCAACACTGTCTTAAATGTCAGTTAAGTAAGCAACTTAATTATGGTATGTGAAATAATTATACAGCCATACTTAGAGGAAAGAAAATTAAATGAAACAGTAAAAATGTCCACTGAAGTTGAAAAATTTTGAAAAACCATTTTTAAATAATATTAAGATGTCATAATTTGGGGTCATTTTCTTGTAGTACTGCCAGTGGAATTACTCAGTATACTGAGAAACAAGCTTGGTTAAATTGAGCTAAATGAAAAGTATTTAGGAAGCCATCACATAGGGCCTTTTATAAAAATCATATCAGAATTGAAATGCATTTTAAAGAATGCTGTACTTTATAAATTCAACTAGGAAGATTTGAAACAAAAATTTCTTTTTTGATGCAGAATGGCAGGAGGTTAGGAGTGCAGTCTTTAGAACTAGACTAAGTGAGTTCAGATCTCACTGTGGCTGTTACTCTGTAGGACTTAGGAAAATTCTGAATGTTTTGTACCTGTATCCTCATTTGCTCTATTGAGATAGTAATAGTAGATTCTTTATACCATCCGTGTGATAATCTTCCAACTAAGATACCTAATACATTTGCAATTATGCTTAGAAGATCATGTTTTATAAGTATTGATTATTCAGGGACTGGTATTATGATTATTATACACTTTAAAAAAAATCCAAACAAAATGTATCCTGAATTGTCATGTATATATCACTTTAATATGCAGACCTAGCAAGCAAGATATCATTAATTTATTATCAGAAATCATGTTTCATTCTGATTTTGTCTCTTACTGAGTATGTGACCTTGGCCTTGTCATTTTGTCTTTCCTGAGATGATTAAATTTGTCTCCTGGAGTGAAAAGTAGGATCAGTTCACCTGATTGCCATGCAAATCAAATGTAGTTTACAAAAAAGTAAATATCTATGTTGAAATGTTACGTGCATTAAAAATAGGAGTGATGATAGAAGCACTTATAACAGAAATGGAACTTGAGTGTAAGAATAGTAATTTATGTAAATTATAGGGAGAAGAGAAAAGTAAGAAAAGCTTAATAACAGAAAAAAATGAATATTTCATAAGCAATAATGTTAGCATTTCATCCCATTTTTAATAGTATCTTAAAACTTCGCATATACTATTTCATTTTTTTAACAGCTGCATAAGTGGTATAAGGCTATCCATCGCCTTTTTCAAGTTTCTTTCTTACACTTAGAATGATTGATATTATTGGAGATTTATTCAAATTGATAACATTCAACACTACTTCATTCATTTTAAATTGCAAATAAACAATGTTTGTTACATTAATAAACTCCCTTTGTTCCTGACCTTGCCGAAGGACAGATTTTGTTTTCTTATTATAAATTGTACAGCAATGAATATGCTCACACAAATGCCTTTTGTATGTGCATCAGAATTTTGTCGTGAATAAGGTCTTAAGAATGGATTTGCTGGATTCCAAGTATTGGAAGGTACACTTGTGTGAAATTTTGCCATAATAGTATCTGAAGTGTTCACCTGTTATATTGAGAATAGAAGGAAGAAATATTTTCAAGCTGTATTTTTTCCCCCTGTATGTTTATTCTTAAAGGGAAAGTCACTGCTGAGGCCCAGAGTGATGGACCATGCTCAGCCTCCTTTGCTGTTCCTTTGCATGTTGAATTAATTCACCCTTAGATTTGCTTTCTAAGTATTGGCCGGCAGAGTCTCAAGCCCCATGATCAGCTTTTACAACTCCCAGGACTCTTACGGTAAGGACATTTTACTAAAGATTAAAAAAATACTGATTATAAATTTCTGGACTCAGATCATTCTATTTTGAGCCAACATTTCTCAAACCTTTTGGTCTCAAAACACATTTATACTCTACAAATGACCAACCCCAAACTTTTTATTTATATGGTTTATTTCTTTCAATATCTTTATTGCTATTTTGAATTTAGAAATTAAAACTGAAATATTTAAAAATATGTGGTCATCAATTTATTTTTAAATAGAACTAATAAGCCCATTATATAACATGAATAATATAAATTTATGAAAAAAAATTATAACTTTCAAAAAAGTGATTTAAAGAGAAGATAGTCATGGCTTTCTTTTTCTACGATTTTCTTTAATGTTTGTCTTAATAGAAGAGATTCGATCTCATTTCTGCTTCAGAATTCAACTTTCTATGCAGTGTTGTTTGGTTGAAGTATAAGAGGGGAATTCAATTTCCCAAACAAGTGTGGTTGGGAAAAATAGGAGAATTTTAATAGTTTTTATAAATGGTTGTAGGTATTTTTCTATAATGCTGCACCAAACCTCAATAGTTTGTGATTATTTAAAGGTTATTTTAAGATGGTACCTGAAATCCCATTATAAATTATATTTAGTCACCTTAAAATCTTCTGCTCCATCTTTGACTTAGTATAGTCTTCTATTCATGTATGATTTTTGTAGCTTGATTACATAGGAACGAGCTGGTATATCAGACCTGAGTTACTATCTTTAGAGAGTTCACTTGCAGGGTTGGATAATAAGCTTTTTATAACCTATAATTTTTACTTGAAAGTTCAAATCTCCTTTTGGCAACAAATACCATCATTTTTTTTTTCCTTTTGCTTCATTTTCTAGAAAATATTTTCAGGATAACATTAGTTTGCCAGTTAATTTTCCAAGTAAAATTATGTTCCATTAAAGAGGTGTTAGTTCCCCTGCACCTCAAACAACTGTAGTTCCTTTTCTTTGAAATGTCCATGGAGGGAGGTGAGTGACACACAGCTGTGGCCCTAGGAACTCAGGAGGCTGAGGCTGAAAGATCACTGGAGCCCAGGAGTCTGCCCTGGGCAATATAGCAAAACTCTGTTTCAAACAAAGCTAAACAAAAATTCACTGTACTAGAGTTTGTAGTGGGTATGCTTTAGGCATGGGTCTCGTTCATCCTCAGAATATCAAAATGCTGTATATTTAAGATTTGATATTGAATAAAGTTAACACTATTTTAATGTTTCATTTTCAAGTGAAATTGAGATTTAATAATAAGGGCCTGGTGCTTGTGAACAAAACCGACTTGTTAACCATTACTTCTATAGACTATCTACCTTTTAAAATGTAAATAAATAATATCAGATGTGTTAGTGAGCTATTCAAAACTCAAGACAGTGTTATAGGACAGAATGGACGTGGATTGTGCCTTCACATGGTGTCTGGCATTTCACTGAAAAATTCCTCATGAGATCTCTCTTTTCTCCTCACTTTCCTCTGTCTCACAGTCATTTCTTCTTTAATTGTCTTCCAATGATAGCCTTTTCCCTGTGAAGTCTTGTTCCTCAAATTCCCTCCCGTCCTTATAGAGATTGGTTGAACCCCAAATCCATCCCTTGTAGCCTAGCATGTGACTCTCACCCCCATTTATTACTATTGATAAATCAAAAGCCAGTATCATCAGAAAACATTTTGTTTACTCTAAAAAATAGAGATAGTCCCATCAAAAAACAAGATGGGATTGATTATAGGAAACACAAATTTTCTCTGTCACCTTGGTACATACGACATGAAAGAATTCATCACATGCACAGCAGAGAGGGACTTGATCAGACCACATTGGTGAAGGATGGAGGCCACATGTGGAAGGATCAATGGACACCAGAGCTTAAACCTCCCAGTGATTGATGCCCTAGCCAGTGATCCATCATATCCTTCCTAATATAGATCTTATACAGATTTTTCCCAATAGATATCATATTTGCTTGTATATTGCCCTCTATTTATGCTCGTGATACATTGAAGAGTTGGAGCCAATTTTAAGGTTTTCTTCTTATGGTGTTTCCTTCTCATGTAGATGTATATGTTAAAATTTACCTTAACTTACAAGGGAGATAGTATTTAAAATTTTAACTGAAATGTATCAAGAGAAGAAATGTAAGACACTCTAATCTTTGGTTAAAGATGTGTAAATTGTATTATTGTTTGGTTTTTCAATTGACTTACATATTTTTATAAAATATGATTAACTTGTTTCCTTAATTATTTATTTGGAATATATCTCAAAGGAGAAGGAGGAGGAGGAGGAGGAGCATGGGGAAAAATGAGAGGGGGCATGAGAGGTAGAAGGAGAAGAAGAAACACACTATGATTCTGCTGTAGCTCAGTGATAGAGTGTCAGCCTCACATTAACAATGTTCTGGGTTGGATCCCCAGCACCACAGAAATACAATTAAAAACAAAAAGAAAAGCAAAACAATAACAAGAAAATAAAAACTATCAGAAAAATATTATAAGTAATTCTATTGTCTTATATAAAGATTATCCCCCAAACCAAGTCAGAGATAGAAGTACTTGATCAAAAACAGTTTATCAGGTTTAGAACACGTAGACAAATCTGCCAAGAAAGACTATTGTGCAGTACATCACATTGTTGCCCTGATTATCAGAATTATAATTTTATAATGCCTATAATATTTTGTAAGTATGTTGTGTACATGTGATCCATTCTATAAATGAGTCATTAGTCTCCTAGGGATATAACATCCTTTTGGAATACTTTTATGTTAAAAAAAGATTTACCTTCTCATTTCACTTTATGTATTTTATTGAAGAATCTTAATAAACTTCTATAATTAAAAAGTATTAGCTGAATGTAAAGAATATAAAGGAGGTAAAGAAAAGAAATGATGATTTGTTAAAAAATCCATGTAAAGCACAGGTAACATTAAAAGCAGATGACACTTGAATTACATAACACCAAAAACTAACCAAATATAGTAATGTAAAAAAAATAGCATTTTTTCTGTTTTCCTGGGAATAGACATTTCCACTAATGCTACCTTCTATTCCAAAATGGCCCATTGGTTCTTTATTGAAATTAATCAAATCAACCATCACCCCTTAGTTCCATGTTACTGGATTCTGCATACTTGACTGATAGACAAGTGGATTCTCTAAAGATGTGATGAATGTAATGGAAAATTCTACCAGGAAGCATGACACTCATCATTCATCTCTCTCTCTCTCTCTCTCTCTCTCTCTCTCTCTCTCTGTAAAATAATCTCCAACTGTCAAAATGAGTTTCATATGATTTCTGGTGAACCCTGACTTTTCTCTCAAATGTTCTATCATTATCCATATAAGACACACCATTAAAAAAATTACGTATTAGAATATCTCTACAATCATGAGCCAGAAAGAAAGAACTGGCACATCTGAACTGAGGAGAGAACCTGTTTACAGGAAGACATAGAGGACTAGGATCTAGCAGGGAAAGGTGTGCAAGGAACAGTGAATCAGAGAGCAGCTATTATGACCCTACCCTGCGTGGGCAAGAGTAGGTCACAGGTACAGGTACAGCTGTAGGCGAGGGTCACACAACAGGAACTGTGTCCTCTAGAGAAACACAGCTGACCCACAACAGGAGAGATCCTGTGAAATGGACACCCTAACTCCCACTTCTCCTGTCCTTCAAAGTCCTGTCACTACCTTGGATTGGCTGACCACCGTGAGAAGCTGAAGAGCTTGTTGATAGAGTGTGGGTGTCAGCAGAGTAGACACAGTTTAAGCTTGTGTCTGGGAGGTGACATGTGTACATCACAGACAACTTCTACATATTATGAGCAGTTTTGTCACTCATCTCCTCTGTCGATGAGTTTGGGAGGACACTCAGACAAGCAATGAGGACTCAATAGGTGTTTGGAAAAGCTTTTCTTTGAAACATAAATACTTATCAAATGGCCCATGTTTATCTAGAAAATATTAAAACTGTCTGATTAAATAAACATTTTTAACACCAGAAACTCAGAGACAATCCTACTTCCTGGGCAAAGAGAACACAAAAACATAGGAGGAAGTAACCCCATTAGAGAAAAGGAAGTAAGATCCAACTCATCTCCCTCAAAATCATTTATGGAAACTACACCTTTCTCTTGTCATTAGCTTACTTACAATTTATGATATTTTGTAAGTTAAGGATAAATTCTTGGTTTTACTGATTTATTTGACCATAGTAGACATATTCAGTAATACTATACCAGATTTTACTAAAAACACAATATTATATCTAATTCATTTATAATCTAAACCCAAACATAATTCATACATAAACCAAAGCATATCCACCAGGAATTTTATTTTTTACAGAAATTGATATAAAAATCTACAGTATTCCACATCATATTTTGGGCTGTAACTCTCACCCCATTATTATAGACTAAACTAAATTTCAAGTGTGTGCATAATTATTTGAAAGCACACACAGTGCCTTGTTGCTGTTTACTGACATCCAGAACCTTGAAGATCACTTCAGGATGGAGAAAAAGTAGAAACAAATGCTTTGACTTTAAAGTGGAAATGAATACAAAACTCAGAAGCAACTCACTTTAACTGGAAATGAGCAGATGAAGCTTTCTGACATCATGTACAATAAGCAGTAGAAATTCTACTGAAGTTAAATTCAGCTCTGAAAAGTGATTGTTTTCCTTTCTTGCACCTCTTAGTACATGGCTTGGAAAATTCATTACCATTAACATGACCATTTCTAATACCGACTATTTTTGAACACTTATTATCAGATACTTTGTAATATCCTCCACATATATAATCACATCAAATATTCATAAATTTGATGGGCTCTGGCATTATTTTATCCCTTCTTTTTGTTGACAAACTAAGGTTCACATGTATTAACTTTCCCAAAGTCACCCATTTGGCAAATGGTAAAGTTGGAATCATAATGTATTTTTTGTAACTCAAGCCCATTGTTTTAAGCATTATTTTAAAACTAAACCAAGGTCCACAAATAATACACAGACCTTCCTTGACCTCGGAACAAATTCAATGCTGGCTTTACTGTTCACATTTTTTTTTTTTTTTACTTGTTGACAGAGATAATCAAACATTTTCAATACTGCAACTTCAGGACCTTTTTGGCATTCTCATTTTAAATTCTCTCCCTGAAGCTACATGACTCATCTCTTCAAAATCTCCCCTTTGTTGAAACCTAGAGGAGAGAAAGACCATTTTCAATTAGTTGGAGCATTCCCTGTTCTCTGCTGATAAGATGGTAATGAATAAGAAGTACCTGTGCAGGGGCTTTCCGAGTTGGCAGAATTCATACCCAAGGGCATCTACACCACCAAGAACTTCCAAAGCATATTGGAAAAGTGCCTGAAGGAAAATTTTAAGTACTAGTGGAAAGGATATTTCAAGGAAAGAGATGTGCTGTTCTTTCTACTAATAAAGAGCAAATACTGAACTTCATTAAGCTCAAATTGACTTTAGGCCACTCCTGGCTTTTTTTCTTTGTTTTTATTTAAAAAAAATTTTTTATTTGTTTCTTTTTTGTTATACATGACAGTAGAATGTATTTTGATATATTATACATACATGGAGTATAACTTCCTTCCCATTCTTGTGATATACATGATATGGAGTGGCACTGGTAACGCATTCATATATGAACATAGGAAAGTTCTGTCGGATTTATTCTACTGCCTTTCCTGTTCTCATCCTCCTCCCTTCCCTTCATTCTCCTTTGCTGGATTTTGTTTTAATGAGCCATTTATCTTAGTGAACCTTTAGGTGAGGAACAGCCTGTCCTCTCTTCCTACTCTCTTGCTTTCCCACACTCAGGGGAACCCTAGCAGGGGGTAAGTTCTTTAAGGCTCTTATTTAAGCCCGAGGTGTTTTGAACCTCACGTCCGTTGCTAATGTTAATGCATTCTCAATGTTTGGATACTGAGTTAAGTCTGTAGCAGAAGATTGCTTTCTCATTGTTGGTCTTCTCTATTTTTAAGGTAGGAGATTTACATTTTTTCCTGCTTATAAATAAGTTAATATTATAAAAAATGCAAATTGTTGTCATTTTATTTCACAAAGAGCCAGAGATTTTGTTTTTCTACTTTACTTAATTGCATAAGTCATTACATTTTCAAAGAACAAATACAATCATCCTGACACTTTTTAGTGGCCTTCCTCCTCTTTTCCTCAGCTAAGTAGGCCAAGAACATCATAATACTTTCTACTGCTTCTTGTTTTGTTTACATTTATGGTCACTGAATGGGAAGCAGATTAAACTTTTTACCACTTGGACGGGAATCATTAATGTTAACTCCGTGGGTAACTGTAGTCTCCTGTCTCCATCTGCGACTACAGAACACCTATGGAGGTGTTCCAAGGCAATATCTGTTGCTGTGGAGACATAAATTTAAAAAAAAATCTTATCACCCCAGAAAATATATTCACAAAAGTATAAGAGAAAGAAAAGAGCTGTATTCTTAGATAAGCATAAAACAATAATGTGATATGCATCACAGCAAATCTACTAATCACAAAATCAGGAAGAAATCTCATCTTTCAGTGCAGGTAAACAGATGTGACCCATTACATACAAGTTCTCAAGATAAAAAATTAGTGCTCAAGTAAGAAAATTGACACCATATTTTGTCATGCATAGTTTAACTTATTTTATAATCAAGGTAGCCACCTGTGTTTACTAAATGCCATTAAAAGGAAAATGTGATTTTCTCCTTTTTCTGTGACCTGACCTATGTTTGTAACTGGGAGCCAGGTGCTAGCTGTAATTGGAGTCCTGTCTTACCAGGGGACTGGGAGGGAGGGGCACTATCTTCCTTGATGATTGCAGTACAAAGGTACAGCTCTCAGATTCCTAAGAAATATTCCTGAGTTGTCAAATTTGCAAGATGAATTTTTAGCTTTTAAAAGTATTGACATACATTTTAAAAAGAAAGCTTACAATTACATGTTTTTTCCAAAGTAAATGCTTTAAGAAAAGGAAGGGGGAAATTATCTTCCCTATTTTCAACAGAGAAAATTCTTTTATTCTTAATTTGCATTTGCTCTTTAAAGGGACACAAACCATCAACAAGTAGACTAAAACATGAAAGAAGAAATGAAAGGAGGAATATATTTACAAATAAAAATATTTTAAACTGTGTGTGTTCTAAAGACAATACAATAAGTTAATGTCATCAGGGAGAAACTTTATGTGGCATATCAAAGGTAGCATGGAGGAAGTGACATTTGCCTTGAAAATTGAGTACACAACAGGAACATTGAAAACCAAAAAAGGAGTGAGCACCAAGGTCACCTGAAGGAAGAAGAGGTCTAGTTGCTCAAAGGACACAGACAAGCCAGGGTCCTGGGGTATGCCAAAAAGGAGAGAGAACAGATGAAGCCAAAGGTGGAGAGAAATATCTGGACAAGATCATTGAGATGTCACAGGCCACAGAATGGAGTTTAAATTATATTCTGGTTATGCAAAGGTATTTCAAGCAGAGAAAGAACATGGTTTAAATCATGCTTTAGAAAGATGGCTGACCTGCTGTGTAGCAGATGAACTGTTTTTTAGTGAATGATGGTCTTTGTGGAAGCAAATAAGGAAAGTGTGGAGGCAGAGAAGCAGCTAAGAAGCTGGATGAGGCTTAAATAAGAGAGGATGTTGTAGGACCAGGGTTGCCGCAATAAGGTGAAGAGCAGTGTAACAGGTTTGCAATATAATTAGAATCCAAAGGCCTCAGTGCTGGCTGGGTAGAGCCTGCATCATGCAGGGAGGGAGGGAAAGACTGAAATGAAGCACAGTTTCAAGGTTTGTGGCCTGAAAATTACTGGTACATAGCAATGTAATGGATGAAAATGTTACAGACTGGGAGAGAAGTAGATTTAGGAGGAAAGAATACTCAAGGCCTATGCAGCCTTCAAGGGGCAGTGTAGACAACAGGCAGAATCTGGAGCAGCGAGGGCCTTGGGCCTCTGCATTTCCTGTTCCATGTCTACTGTAGCTCCTCTCCCCACACCGCAAGGCTAACTCCTCGAGACCCCTGTGCACTGTAGGTGATTCCACCAGTTACCAGGGACGGATTCTGCTCCCTCACATGTTGAAGTACATTGAAGGCAAGCATATAAAGCAGTGTTTATTTTAAAAGGGGTAACAGGCTTCTTCTGCCAGGAGGGAGGCGGGGGCCACAGCTGGTATCCTGTATCCCAAGAAGTGAGAGTGTTCTCCTTTTTTATGTTTTAGGATTCCTTTTTTCTCCTGCCCTCTTCCCCTTATCTCTCTCCTTCCTGAGTAGGCCTAGGGGATGCTCAGGGGATGGCCAAAAGGTGAGAAGCAGATGGACAAGGGAAAGGGCCAGACAGAGCAGCCCAGGACACATTAATTAACAACTTTTATAACTCCCTGTAGGGAGGGGCAGTTCCTGGGAGAGTTTACCTTAGCAACAGGTTGGAGCTGGGACAGGTTTTCTTGATAAGGGTCAAGGAAGGGCTCTGAAGGCATTTCAATGCCCTCAGGGGGCAGTCTCCAACTCCTTGACCTGACCTGACTGGATTTTCTTATCTATACTGACTGCCTGTCTAATTCTGGCTTTAGATACCAAGAATATAGGACATTGCATTGCCTACTGAGAGTGAACACATCTCTAATTTTACCATCTCTTCTCCTTATCAGTTTCCAAAGCAGTGTTCCTATGTGCCCTGATATATTGATGAATCTGAATTACAACCAATAAACCAAACTCAGTATCACACCTCCTGATCACGAGGTTCTCTGCCTGGATCAAGCTTGGTTGGCCATCTTTTTTTCCTGGGTGAATTCTTTCCCATTAGATTCCCATTCAGTAGCAGTCCAGCTGGATCACTGTTCTGGGTGTTACAAAGCAGAAATCAAGCTGGCGGCAGGACAGTGGTCCTTTTTGGAAGTTCTGAGGACAAACTTGTTTCCAAGGCTTCCAACCATTCAGGCTGTTGTCAGAACGTAGTTGTATTTCCTTAAGGAAATACGTATTTCTCTATGAGGTCTATTTCCCTAAGAAGTGTCAGCTTGGAGTCATTCCCAGCTTCTAAGGCAACTCCCTTTGCTCAGTTTGTGGCCCCTTCCTCATTTCTAAAATCATCACTGAGTCCATCTCATGTCCCACATCTTTCTGACATCTCCTCTGGCTCCCAGTGTCCTCTTCATATATCTTTCTTTTTCTGTAACCAATTGAAGAACACCTCCTGATTTTAAGACCTCCTGTGATTGGGGATCGAGAGACCCTTTCTATTTTAAGAATCCATACACAGTAACCTAAGTTTCTGCATAATTATCATAGATATTTCCAAGGGACTAGATTCATGTTAAATTGTATATCTAGGGGATGTAATCTTAGAGGGGGGGTTAGAATCCTGCTTGCCCAGTTCTTCAGGTTTGGAGGGTCTTTTGTGTAAAATGACCCACTATTTAACTAGACGAGTCAAATTCAGCAGCTCACATCTCTGTCCCAAGTTATCACAGTAGCTGCAACCATGTACTGTGGCATCCATGTATTCATGTCTTTGGTTATTTATCAAATGTATTTTGAGCTCTGATATCTTGAGCACTAAAGATTCAGCAGCAAATAAGATATGTGGATCTTTTCTCATACAGTTTAAATGTTAAATACAGATTTTGCTAGATATTATTCTACTCTCTTAATGAGACTGGTAGTCAGAAAGTTGAGAAATTTTGACCAACTATTAGACGTTTCTATTTTACCTTTAAATCATTATATGAATATATTTAGGTCAGAGTGTTGGTCACTTGCTTCTTGCTTCTGTTGGCCATTATCTATCTTACTAGGAAGAGCAGAAACATGCCCCCCCACACACATACAATCCTCTTTTTCCTTATTCCTAAGTTTTATAATATGTAGTTAACCTGTCTGCAGATGTTTAAAGGACAGAAAATTCTAATACTTCAAAATAATTTAGCCCTTTAGATATACGACAGGCACCTGGGACACTCACTCTACAAGTGGCAACACCCTCCAGGACTCTCAAAAGATGGAGTTATTGGTCTGTAGGTCATACTGGGTCTACTGAGAAATATAAATACATTCAAATTTTAAAGAGCTAATGGCTAGTTTGAGTAGAGTAGGTGAAGACAAAAAATTATTCTTACTTGTTTTATTATAAAGTCCCTAGTTTGATTCTGGAATAATTTCCTGAAGTGGTGATTCTCCATTTATCCTAGACCCTTTTAAAAGACCCTCAACATTTGTTCTTTTGTATCCGAGTGATACCATAAACGTCTCACATGATTGACATATCAATGAAAAAATTGTGTGTTACACATTCTCGTCTTGAAGGGCAAACTGGTTAGGAGGCCTACAACCTCACTAAGGGTGATTTACCTCTTCTTTTATTGGTGAGTGCTTGGTTCCATTGGGTTCCTTGAAATCATCTACATATTGGAGCTATGGACAGAGGAGCCTGGTAAACCATGAGAACACATGTGTTAGTCTCACTCAGATTGGTGAACTGTTTTGTTTTGCTATTACTGGTGATGGTGCCACAAATACTAGGCATAATTTAATTTATAAGAAAGAAAAGTAAACTGGAAGAGGGTATGCTGAGGGGGAAAGTTTTCTTGGGTTTCTGGAGGCATTTTGCTTTAGCCATGAATAGCTAAGATGGCTTTGCTCACTGTCTGAAAGCTAAAGGGCGTGGCAGAGTCCCATGCTCTGACAGTTGTCTTGGGAATGATGAGTGATTGACTTGTGTATTTAGAAATTTCCTTTCTTCCCTTCATTGAAGTCCTTCAAGGTCACTTTGAAATAAAGGAAAGTACTAAAATCTGGTAAAGTCAATGCTTCACTCATTTTAGCAAACATATATCCAGTCTGTCTAGAATGATCTTGGAATTATTTGAAACATAAATCTTAATACCTTAAAGATAACTCAATATTCATTATATTTTAAAGATATCTTAAGTATTGCTCCAGAGATTAGCGTGAGAGTTTGCACTGAAAAATATAAATAAAACCTGGTGACAGCTGCCCAGGTTCTGAACATGCACATCAACAGTGTCTCTTCTTCCCTGTTTCTGTAGAAGCCAGACAATCCCTCCAGAAATGCAGTGGAATCTGGATTTTGAAAGAGGCAAGAGGGTTGCAAGGGTAAACAGTTAAATAATGTTAATGCTTATCAATGGGGGTCCAGCATGTTTGCTTATTGCATTTTTAATTTTAGATATATTTGTTTATTTTTTAAATGGATAGGAGAGAACATGTTGCTTTTTATCATAAGCATTCAATGGACTATGTAATTATTAGTTGGATTTCTCCACCTTCCCTGCCCATGACAAACGTTTGCAATCATTTATGCACTATTGTCTAGGAATACAAGCTCAGGGAAGGCTTGTGTTCCCAGACTAAGATGAAATTGACTCAGAAATAACTTCACACACACACACACACACACACACACACACACACACTTTTTTCTGCCTTCTGCTCACTAAACACTTGTACTCAAGACTTTTTACAAGTTCATAAAAATAAACAGATCTAATTATGCTAAGCGAAATAGGGCAGATACAGAAAGATAATTACTCCATGATCCCACTTATATGTGAAATCTAAAATATAATGAACTCATAAAAGCAGGAGGAAATGTTGTATGCCAGGGGCTGGGGGTGGGAGAACTAGGGAGATGTTGCTTGGAGGATACAAAGTTCCAGTTAGATGAGATGAATTTTCTCAGAACATTACTGGAACATTATTGTACAGAATGGTGACTGTAGTTTCCAATACACTGTGTACTTGAAAACTTCTAAGAGGATAACTACATGAGGCAATGCATATGTTAATCAGCTTGATTATAGTAATCATTTCACAATGCCTATGCATAATAAAACATCATGTTGTACACTGTAAATATATATAATTTTTATTTGTCAATAGATCATAAAAAATCTGGAAAAACAGAAGCAGGTCCAGAGTGTTTGGGAGATGTGGCTTTGACTGTGAAGGTCGTCCTCAGGATTTTGCTTACACTAAATTGTAGTGCACTTATTGTCTACTGGAGAGGAAAGAAGAAAGCAAAACAAGAGCAGCAAAGAAATCTTGCTTATTTGTTATTCTGTTTTCCTTTTAATACAGAACTCTCCCTCAATTATATGAGGGACAGAGGGAGACCTGTGAGTTCTCACTTTACTATCTGCCCTAGTGATAAAATATCTGTGTAGACATCACACACGGAGAGAAGAGCCCAGTCAGATTTATTTGCATGCAAAGGAGATGCCATTTCTCATATCCCTTTTCCTCTCCTGGCCCTGAGCATAAAGTTTCAGGATATGGATCTATACCCAACCACATTTATCAAGTCAGAAGGAAGGGTCCCACCCCACAACTCAGGCAAGGAGCACTGCACAGTTCCAAATGCAAGATACTAAGGAAGTAACTTTTCACGGTAAGCAGACTCATGTGGGACCTGGGACTTAGTCTCGCATTCATTGACCTCTGCCTCTACACAGCTCCTTGCACTTGTTCACTGTGATCAACAGAGCAAACTGGCCTCCACTCTGAGAGGAAAATCCCTACTTGGGGAAATATTTGCACTTCAATAACAGGAAACAAGATGTGACCTGAGAATTGCTAAAGTACAGGCACAGACAAGGGGGTATGGAGATGTTCGATGATTTAGGACTGGGAACCCCAGAATAAGGCTCATATGCTCAAAAGGTTACAAAGAAGTCATTCCCAGTCTGAGATCAGTGACAAATAAATCAGAGGCATGAAAGCACTTTGGGTGTCCAGAAATTCTCTGTGCCAGCTTAGTTGCTGTGTGGATGTACAGTGCACAGGTATTTGGTGAACCCCTATCTACATATTGCTGCAGAAGTTGTTTTCATGGAGATGAACCTTTTAGATAAAAAGACTTGAGTAAAGCAGGTTGTTCTTATGAATGTGAGTGGGCCTCATTCAGTCAGCTGAAAACATTTTTAAAAAAAGTATTTAGCGGTTGGGAAGGCAAGTTAGCATTGGGACTCCCAAATTTGGGGGTGGTCTAGGAATACTTTGTGGATTAGAGTTATTAATGGCAGAATATCAGTGGAAATTAGGGATTCCATATTCCACCAGGGAACCCCTGGGAGTTACTACTATTTGCTCAGACCACTATCGTAGACCCCACGAGTGCCTTGGAGTTGCTCTAATTTACCTAACAACAGGAGTTCAACATGTTGTTATGTCATCTAGATATTTGACACATGGGCCTAAAAACTAGTTAACCTTAGCTTCTGCCCTCCCCACCTTTCCCATCTCTCTTCCATTTGACTCTCATTCCCACACCCCTGCTCCACAGCTTTCTTGCAGAAGCCACACTTACCACAGCCTACCCTGGAAAGGCTAAGGTGGGTGCCAAGGCTGCTACATCCAAAAGCCTTCACAGAGACTTGAGGAAGAGGAAGGCCTCCTTCCTCAACTTATTCCTGCCCTTTGTCCTGGGGGCTGTAGGAGAATGTCCTAAAACCCTTCTTGAAACCATTTGTCAGCTTCTGCCTCTTCCTCCTCCCTGCAGGATGCCCAGCGCTGTTCCCATGGAGTCTGGAGTCATTCATGGAGGCAGGTCTTATGGACTGTCCTCATTTCTTCTGTCCTCTGTTCCTCCACATTTCATCTATCCTCAGCCAAAACTCCCCTCCCTTGGCCAGGTACAAAGCAGACATTCTGTCTTTCTGACAGTGTGAGGCCTCATCCCTCCCTCTTCCCTTCCACCCCATGGATGGGCAAGTCTGGGTGCTCCCTCCTGTCATGCAGATGGGTTACTCAAACCACCCGAGGAACACTTTCCACAGCCCCACCCTGAGCCACATAAAAACCCCACATCAGTCTCCTTTCCCTGCTCTCCTCAGACATCCGGGACTCACACGGCAGGCTTGCCTTGACCTCCCCCAGAAAGCCTGGGCGAGAACACCCTTCCACAGCCCCCTGGCTGGTGTGTGGCTTCCTCAGGGCTTATTCAGGTTTGGGGCTGGTGTTTGCCCACCCCTCCAGGTTGGCTGTGTGTGTGTGAGTCTCCATTTGCAGCTGCCCTAACACGATGTCACTGTAAATACAGAATAATTCAGCTGATGGACATGAACATGGTCTGCTCTTACCCCTTTATTTGACTTTATTTTTCATTTTTATTTTTAGAAAATTAATAAGCAGCTTAAAAACTCGAGAAGTTGAATAAATCTTTTAATGGAAAAACAGCATCTGGTCCAGTCCCTGCAGTTCCATTACACAAGACATAGGTACTTGGAACTTGAATTCCAACTTTTTTTCCTTTGAAATATTTATCTTTTCTTTCACATAATCTGCTTTAAAGTTAGTTTTTTTTTTATTTTTAGATACGAATATTGACTTAACTTTCTACTATGTATTGGGTCTCAGTAAAAGGTAACTTAATATTTTTATTGGTGTATTATAATTATACAAAATAGTGGGGTTCATGATGATGTATCCATTCATGCACATAACAATGTGACCAATTTCATGGTCCCTACCTTCCCTTTCCCTGTCTGCCCCATCCCTACTCCCACCCTCTTCTGTTCTGCCTTCTATGCTTCAGAATTCTATTGCTACTTAGTGTTAAAGACAGAATTCTAACCTAGTCTAACTTTCTACAAAGTAATAAATATCCCACCCTTGCTATATGTATTGCTGATGGCTGTGGATAATGGGGTTCTGCACTTACAAACACATATGACATGGCAGATGATTACATTCGAGTATTTTGTGCAACATTTAGAAAATGTTAACAAGCTCCTAAATGTCTTCAATCTTGGTATTAAGCATCTCAAAAAAACTGGAAAAAGGCCACGTTGTTTCCAAACAATAAATTCTATTCCCCTGCCCATACACGCTTCTTAAATCTGCCCAAGCAAATTCCTGCAGACTATTACAAGTAAGTAAGTTACAGCCTTTGAGGATTTCCTCAGAATGTCATGAATCATCTGTGGCCAGGCAAGACAATCTGTATTTAGTATGAACACATCAACACCTCAGACTAGAACCAAGAGTTCTGCTGATATGCCTAGCTATTACTTTTAGAAACTATCTCATGAGGAAAAAAAGCGAAAGTTACATGGCAAATTTTAAAATTCAAAGTTAAAGATTTTTCCATTTGTTTAACTGCTAGTTGTATATTTGAACGCAGTTTAGCCAAGAGTGTTCATGAAAGCTAAGAGAGTCTTATAGAATTTTTTATATATATA
>NW_026000005.1:44028159-44093641 GCF_001458135.2 Marmota marmota marmota | reverse complement strand
AAGGAAAGAAAGAATGCATTTTCCAGGAAATATGAATATATATTCATATTTCCTGGGAAATATATATTCATATTTCCTGGGAAATGCATTCTTTCTTTAGAAGACACAACCCCGTCCCTCTTCTTTCTTGCCTTGACTTATTGAAGCGCGAATGTGC
Source organism: Marmota marmota marmota (assembly GCF_001458135.2). NCBI lineage: Eukaryota > Metazoa > Chordata > Mammalia > Rodentia > Sciuridae > Marmota > Marmota marmota. The sequence continues at coordinate 44,093,484 of NW_026000005.1, read as the reverse complement.
TGATGTGAATGGATTCTGCTGAGCTGTTGCAGCAGCCTGGACTATCTTTCCATAGACATTTTATTTAAAGATATTATATAATAATATTTTGCCACTATTCTTAGAGTTTTGTCTTAACTGGAGTGGAACATAATGATAACAAGCTTGACTTCTGAAGCCAAACTTTCTCTATTCAAATACTACTCTGCCCAGTTATTTGATCTTTAGCAAATGATTTATATTCCCATATCATTAGTTTTTCTGAACCACAAACTGGAGATGATGTTGTCATGTCATGTTTTTTTTTTTTTTTTGTTGTTGTTGTTTTGTTTGTGTGTTCTGTTTTGTTTTGCTTTTTGAGACAACGTCTTGCTATTTTGCCAAGACTGGCCTTGAACTCTCAATTCTCCTGCCTCAGCCCCCTAGATAACAGAGATTACGATGCGAACCACCATGCCTGGCTTGAAACTTTCATTTTAGACGAGGATAAAGTGCTGATATTATAGTAATACTGTTGCCAAGAAAATCTCTAACAACTGGATAGAATTAATTTAAAACCAATTAGAATATATTGTAAAGGAATAAAGTCTGGAAGGACTTAAGCAGTCAACACCCCAAAGAGAAGGGGTACCTTTAGGTGAAGAAGGTTTTGTGCACAGCTTTGAAAACTCAGGCTTCTGCTGACATAGCACAAGACACAGAAGCCAAAAATAAAGCACCTCTCTGGAGCCTGTGGCAATTACACTGGACTTTGGAGACAGATGTTAGAGATCATAACCACCAGTATAGTCAGATGGGAGCCTAAGATCCTAGTGGAAAGATAATTCACAATAAGAGAGTAACTATTAGAAAAGCAGTTTGTCCTTGAATTACTAGAAAATCCCTAAGATGTACATGTGAGAAAAATGAAAACCATAGAAGTGCTCAGAAGGAAAGCAGAAAGTAGATACTAAGTGGCTAACTACTTAAGCAGAGTTTTCACAGGGTTACAGTGTCGGAAAAACAGACAAGAGATGAGCGCCAATGAGGACGATTTCAGGATTTTTATAGGAACTGCAACCAGGGAGTACAGGCAAACCTAAAATCAAAAAGCTTCAACTGGATCATGATTATGTGTCTGTTCTTCATCTGCATATTATAAAACATATTTATCCTCCAGATCATCTACAAGTTTTCACATGCAGTGTTCAGGAGCAAATAATAATAACATAATAGTGCTACGTAAGTAAGTGATAATAGTAATTACATGTAATAACACCATGTTGGGAAGTAGAAAGAAAAAGTGAACCCTGACAACAGGAAAATGCAGATATCAGAAACATTGTTGTAGGTGTTCTATCTATTGTTATGATCAGTCATAGATTTTAAAATTTAGGCAAGTGATTTTCTATGTAGAAAAATATGGATAATTTTATCTCAAAGCTGGAAATTAGCCAGGTACAGTGGTGCACGCCTATAATCCCAGAAGCTCCAGAGGCTGAGTCAGGAGGATTGTGAGTTCAAAGCCAGCCTCAGCAATGGTGAGGCACTTACCAACTCAGTGAGACCCTGTCTTTATTTAAATAAAGTACAAAAATAGAGCTAGGGATGTGGCTCAGTGGTTGAGTGTTCCTGAGTTCAATTCCCAGAACAACAACAACAACAAAAAAAAACCCTGGAAATTATTTTTTAAATTGAATTTCAAAACTTCCTACAATACAATAACAAACTGAAAATTCAACATAGTTTTAAGAAAAGATAGATGCAGCTAAAGACAGAATGAGCAAAATGGGGAGTGTATGTTGTATTAGTTTGCTAGGGATGCCATAACAAATTACCATAAAACAAAATATCATGGTTTAAGTGGCTTAAAAAACAACAATTTATTTTTTCAGAGTCTAGAGACTAGACAAAAAAGATCAAGGTGTTGGTATATTTGGTTCTTCTGAGGCTTCTTTCCTTGGTCTGTATACATTGTCCCTTTGTCTGTGTCCTCATATGGTCTTTTATCTGTGTGTAGGTATGCTTATATCTTTTTGTGTATCCTATTATAAGGATACAACCCAGATTGCACTAGGCCTTATCCTAATGGACTCATTGTAAATTAATCACTTCTTTTAGTGTCTTATTTTTAAATTCAGTCTCATTGAATTTATTGACAATAGATTATTAGAAAAAAATCCAGATTGAAGTACAAATAAGTCAAATAAGTTAAAACTTAAAAAGAAATAAGAAAAAGGAACACAAGAACACAGGACATGGTAAAAAAGCAAACAAAAACAAAATAACAGCAGCAAAACTTCTACCACACTTAAAATTTTAGTCCTAGAGGAAAATGAAAGAGCAACATGAAATTAGCAGTATTTGAGCATGTAATGGTCAATTTCTAAAACTCATAATATGATATATGTATGAATTTTTAAACTCTCTTAGAAAGATAGCTCAAAGAAAACACCCCAAGGCTTATCACAGGCAAAAGGCTCAAAACTAAATACAAAGCAAAAATTATAAACTCAGCCAGAAAACACACACACACACACACACACACACACACACTTCAGAATGTATTCATATAGACAGCAAGAGTAAGAGCTGACTTTTCAGCCAAAAATGTAAGAGAGAAGAAAATGCTACAGCAAATAAGTACAAAGTTGTAAGTGCTTATTCTGTTTCTGATTTCTAAAAGATATTATAAAAGATTAGTGTTTTTCTCAAAATGAATGCAAATATAATAGGAATATAGCTAGATAGGTAGGTAAGTGAATAGATGTTACCAAGCAGTGATACTATGTGATGAAATAGTCCATCAACAATTGAAATATTATTCACTGTAATTTTACACATTTAAAGAATAAAGGGAAAACAATGACTATAAAAATATATCAAAATTATTTGAAAAAAGTTTACATACCTTTAATAAAAAGAGCACTAATAGGTTAAAAATAGAAAAGAATTTAAAAAAATCAGATAAAGGGTATTTTCAAAAACCTGAAGCAAATATCCCACTTGGGGATAAAATATTTTTACCCCTAAGAATTGAAGGAGAAAATGGTGTCAGCTATTTCTATTGTAATTTCTAGAAAACCTATCCAATACAATAAGGCAGAAGGACTAAATAAAATATATATCACTTATGGATAGAAGGAACTAGAACTGTTAGTATTCATTTAATCTGTGATTGGATACAATCTGAACATACAAAAGAATTTACTGAATAACCATTACAATACGTCAATTAAGCATACAAAGTCAGCATACCAAAATCAATAACATTATTATAGTTTAGACATATAGAATTAGAGCTTCAAGGAAAACATATTTCATTTTAATAGCATTTCAAACATCAAACAAATAGTAAATAAACCTAGTGAGAGATGTGTAAGATCCCTATATTGGAATATACAAAACATTGATTTGCTCCACTTGTGATGTGGCCAAATAAGGTATTTTCTGAACAATTGTCCTGTAGAAAACAGACCTAACCACTGGTCAGGAGTGGGAGGGGGGAGGGCTGAAGTCACTTGAGTGCAGTAAGAAGCAGATATTAACTGAGACGCAGCAGGTGGAAGAAGAGCTGTGTATGGGGCCAGTTTCCCATATTATAATGGACTTAAGCAGAGGCCAGGCTGCAGGTTGCAACATTCAGGGCCCACTGAAACTCAGGACAACACTGACAATCTTTCTGACTTAAAGAATCAGAGACGGAGTTTTGCTGTACCTGTGGGGCTTTAAAGCCCTTATCGTGTCCAGGTTTAGGATTATTTCTTGCTGATGATTGATTCAACTATTATATGATTAGGAAATGCCTTTCCCATCTACAATACACACTTTATTGAAAGTTGCCCTGGCTTGTATTATTCTTGCTCCCTTCTGGGAGAGGGGCTACTGAAATAGTTAGGCAGGTGTTTGGTTGCTGGAATATGCTGTTTTTTGATCCAGGTTTTGTTCTATGAATGTAGTCAGCCTGGGAAATTTTAGCTATACTCTTATGTATGTAGCTTATGCTCCAATAATATTTTCTAAAAGCTTCCAGTTAGGCCGTTTTTAAAAAGTGTTCAGAGGTGGATCTATAGAATCCAAGAGTTGATGAATCTTGAGAGGTGTAGTTTCCTTGGAGAGCATAAAATCCCAACACCTTATTCTATGGATAAGTTCAGCAAGGTTTAGCAGTGGGCTTAGAAGAAAGCCTGGAACTCAAGTCCTCCCCCTTGGGAGAACTGGCAGAGTCCGGTCATTGGTATAACGAAGGTGTTCCTTACCTGCCTGTTGCCCTGCCCCTTTTGGTTGCTTGACCAAAGCCACAGAGATCAGAGCTTCTCTACCTTCAGTTGTCCTCCGAGCAAGCAAGGTTCTCAGCTGTGTCCTCATGCTGTTTTGAAGGGGCTTTTGGGGAGGCAACTTTCCCCAGGCAAAGTGGTCTCACATGAGTGGGAAAACTCAGGTACAGTTGAGAGATTTGGTCTAGAAAACAGCATTGATCACATCAAATTCTTGCTAACACATACTAGGTAATAATCTTAAGGAGTTTGTTAACTCTTATAGTTCTGGCTGAATTGTGAATTAGGCAATGGTCAGACAAATGTTTGAAAACAAAATTACCAAATTAGGAAACAGTGACCTCAGAGGACTGACAGATCTGGGTTCTGAGAGGGGGAGACAGGAAGCACGAGGTTTGGAAACGGCACCTTGTTGGTATACTTTTGTGATTTTTCAATGGGTTTTAGTCATTTTCCCCAAGAGTAAAGAGATGGTGATACTTTCATGAAAGTCAGACCCTTAGCATCCATTGCACGATCATCATGTTAGGTTTCTTGGGTAGGAAAAATAACCTCTCGCTAGACATAAAACAGAACTGCTGGGTGGGTTTCATTCATCTACCCGAGGGTTGGACTGAATTTTGGCATCCATAGTGACACCAGCTGCTCCTTCAGTGCCATGAGGGGCAGCTGCAAACAGTACAAACTCGGCTTGCTCTAGAAGCAGTATTTCTGTGGGCGGCTGCTATGGGAACAGGACTAACAGTAAGTGCAGTCTGGCCACCAACTTGCCAACTCTATTTTCCAGAACTGAGTTGTCAGGCATTGAAATAAAGTCAGGGGGCCTGAGATGGAAATTCATGAATCCAGAGTCACAAAAGTTTTGTGTAAGAAAATAAAAGTTGGTCACTCGATAAAGGGGAACACAGTCTCAGGACACAGCCAAGATCAGAGCCTGCAGATATAAAGTTTCTAACACCAAACTCAGTGCTAGGCTTGCAGTTGGAGAAAAGGTGAAGTTAGGATAAGGGAGTAGGTGAGGAGATGATACAAGGCCGTTTTAGCTATTAGTACCTCATATTGGCTTTATATTTAAGAAAAAGTCTGGAGATTCAGCTGCACCCCTCCTGAGCAACTCCACTCACCATATGCTATGGCTTCAATGGGATCTGTCCCACAAAGGTACCTGCTCTGGAATCTTGGTCTTCACTGGGGCACTGTTGAGAGGTAGTAGAACCTATAAGAGGGGGTCCTTGTGAAAGGCCATCATGAACACCCACTTGGGATATAAATACTGGTCTCCCAGAGTGAATTGGGTCTTCCAGAAGTGAAAGTTGAGTTGTTATGAACAAGGGAGGCTAGATTCTGTCTACCCTCTTGCTTCCTTTCTCACCAGGTGATCTATATTACTTGCACATCCACCAGCTCACACCGTCTAGCATTTATGATGCAGCCAAACCCTCACCAGAGGCCAGTAGGATGAAGCTGGTTGGACTTTCAGCATCTAAAACTGTGAACTAAATAAACCTCTTTACTTCGTAAAGCATCTAGTCTCAAGTGTTTTATCCTAGCAACACAAAATATGTTAAGATGACATCTGTCTTACTTGGGCTTGATGAATAAGATATAGTACTGTGTGGCTTAAACAAGAGAAATTTATTTTCTCACAGTTTTGGAGATTGGAAGTTCTAGATCAAGGTGCCAGCTGATTGGTTCCTGTTGATCTCTTCCTTCCTTACAGACAACTGCCTTCTTATCACATTCACGCATGGCAGAAAGCAAGAACTCAGCTACCTCTTTCTCTTCTTTTAAGGAAACCAGTTTTATCATATTGGGTTCTGGACTTAAATTTCATTTAATCTTAGCTACATCCTTAAAAGCCATACCTCCAATACAATCACAAGGAAGGTTTGTGGGATGCACAATTGAACATATAAATTACGGGGGTAAGGGAAACAATTATGTTCACAATACCATCTAACCACTTGGAAAATAATTTCTCTAAACCAGTTAGTCTAATACTAGTGTGAATAATTTTCTGCTTTTCATCCTATCTGCGTGGAAAAAGTGAAGAGTAGTTACCTATTTTTCTTTACTGGATGTCCACTCTTATAAATGCCAGAGAGAGGGTAAATAAAATGGTGTTCAGAGGCAGAGATTCCGATTTAGAACATCTATGGTGAATTATGGAAATAGAGATGTATTTATATTCTCAGCAATCTGGTCTGAAAAGAAACAACAGGAAAACAGAAGAAATTAGAAAGTGTTGTTTTCCTTCTTTTTAAAATTGTAGTGTCATGTAACCATCATTTTCAACTTACAAATTATTTTCTAGAGGTCGTGCCATTTAGTCTTAAACTCGTGGTGAAATTGGGGCATTTTAAGATCACAAATTATATAGAATGTCAGTTGTCCAGTGTCCTATAAGGAATGGAAGAATTACAACTTGAAATCAGATCTTGAAACTCAAAGAAAAGACCCTTTGTCTGTCTTAAATTTAAAAATCCTGTCACTAAATTTAAGGAAGTCACATTAAAAACATAAGTCCTTTAGTTTCATAAATTTCATTTATCCATAGGAACAAAGTCTACAGGTCAGCTCAAATGCACATGCTTTTTCTATATGCATGGCTGTTGTATTTTATTGTTTTTTGGGACATACTCAAGAGTGAAATTTTTCTCTCATTCTTAAAATCAAAGAAGACATTAAGATAGATAAATTTAAGTATGGTAGAAAAAATTAGAAAAGGATCCATTTTAATCATTAAATTCTCACGCTTCCTTGACTCTAGTCAGTGATCCTTAATTATAAATCTCAATGGTGATTGTTAGGAAATAAACAAAATTTTAATTATTGGCTATAATAAGAGATAGCATAGGGCCTCCACAGATAGTATCCCTTGTTTGCAGAATTTTTTCACACTAGGTCACACTTATGCATTGTGACAGGTTACACCATTTCCCAAGATGATCTACCATCTGGCCAAGGGAAGAAAGCAAATATGGGTTCTGTTGTTTAAATATGATGTTATTTTCCAGCTGAGAGTCAATAAATATGTTCCAGGTCCAACAAAAACACATAAGTGCCCTTAAAACTCTATCTTTATGTAGATTTGTGCTAACATCATGCACAGAGTAAGGATTAGCAATTTCATTGTACAAAAAATATTGAACAATTATTTTTAAACCATAATAATGAGGATTTATAAACTGAGGCTGTGAAAACTTAAATAAAAATTTTCTTGTTTTTAGTTTGGGGTCAGTATGAATTCATGAGATCTCATGTATGACATTAAAATATATGAAAAAGAAATATGTAAAAATGTCTCTTCATAAAATATTAACACAAGTAAGAATCTCTTGTGAAGGTTTTCACCAGGTAACAATTGCTTTTAACCAGTACCTTGTGTGTGATGATTCTTACATGTATCTTAGAAACAGAATATAATGTTTTAGAAATTTTTTTCTATCAATGAATGTCTTTAAAAATGACATTCCAGTTATTTTTGAAACAAGTGTCATTATTTTTTATTCTCAAATTGTTTGTTTTCTCTTCCCAATTTACAAAGATGCAACCACATGAAAATTTGAAAGCTTACTGAGGCAGGAGAAACACAAGAGAATATGAAACGACAGTAATTAGAGTTAAATTGTAATATAGGCCTTGAATATTAGGTGTGCTTTAAGCATCAAGATGTATTGGGGCAAGGGGTATCCTGGGTACACAACATCATCAGTCTGGGATATTTAGTTCAATTTCCTTTAGTATTCAAAGGAATCTCATCAGCCATGGATTCCTTGGGTGCTTGAAATCATTGTCTACTGGCTTTCAAGAGGCCCTCAGAACCTTGCACTCAGCTGTGCCTCGCCTCTGGCTTCTAAGAGCTGGAAGAAGGAGGTACAGACTAGTGTTAAGAAAGCTGAGAATTCAGATTACCTGACCAACTTTAATGGCTCCTCCTCTTGCATATTTTTGAGCTTATGCAAATTGCTTATATATGTTTACCTGAGGGTTCTCATGGACTACCTTGGACTAGAAAAGGATAGGAAATCAGGCCAAAAGGAAGGCTACCATATTGCTGGCTATGCAAACTCATTTACCAACACAAACACACTAGGTGGTTGAACTCAATAGAACCTCAATTCTGTTATTTACTCTTTATGGCAATAACCATTTATTTAAATAACACAAGGCAACACAGATGCCAGAAGTTTTTAATTTTTTCTCATTGACCAAATCACTGGGAGACATACCGGGTCTACGGGGTTCACAGACTTAAGGCTGAGTCAGTTCTTAATTGAAAGCCCTCTGCTTTTATCATCAAATCATCCACAGATATGTCCTTTGACCTTCCCTCATGAGACAGACAGAAAATAGGTTTCTCTGACTCTAGAAAGTGCCTACTTTATTAACATCAAATTAACTCAATCAACGGGACGTTGCATATTTATGAATAATTGAGTGTCGTTTCACTAAACCCAAAATTTGTACACAAGGTAATCGTAAGTATGATTAATCTTCATCTTTATATTATTTCTGAAATCAATTCTTAAGGATTATTTTTCTTCTTAAAAACTGATAAAATGGAAGTGCAGCATTTGTACTCTCAATATATCTACATGCCAACCACTGTTTTCTTTATAAAACTCTTTTAAAATGTGAATTAATTGTAACTCACAATATCATGTGACCATGTTGTATTACATTACATGTTACTGTTTTCCTATACTATTACCCACTACATAAGAGCTTATCTTTTAATTTCTCATTTGTTTTAAAGCGACAAAACACACTATCTTTCTTTGAAGGCGATTGTGAATACTTAATGGGATAGTACAGTTCATGCTCTTAGGAAACTGGCCGTCCATAACAACATCCATTAAATCAGCACACACCAATTTGTAATTTAAAGTTCTAACATGAAGTTTAAATAAAATAACAACAAAAAGGAAGAGGTTTCCATGGTGGCTTATGCACCTTAGTGTCCTCCTTTATATTTGACCAGCTCCTGGGCTCAGTTCAGGGAACTCCAGATGGCTATTGCCTAAAGAATGAACAAACAGGACAGTTGATCCTTTAGGTCATTCATTAATATCATCCAATGTCACACCAAGAAAAAGAGTAGTGAGAAATGTTGAAAGCCTTAGCCAAAATGGAACTAGTCACTTGAAGTTTCCCATAAACTACACTGGATTTAAACAAAGGCAATATTGGAGATGCCCATGACTCTGTGTAACTAGTGTATCACGTTTAAGATTTTAAAAAAAATTTAATTTGCCTAATAATGATATTTCATGATACTAGTTTTATTCAAGCCGTATTGTTCAAATTAATGTCTAATAATCACATATACTTTATTCTTGTTAGAAATATTTTTAAATAATAGAATTCACTGTACAGATGGAGTAAGAGGTTATATCTGAAAAACATTAGAAAACTGACCAACACACTTTTAAGCTATTTGTGTGGGGTGAAAGTAGATAAGGAACAACAAAACACATCACAGAGGAAAATTACAAAACTTACCTGGTCTTTATTAAAAGTTAGAACTTCAAAGACAGAAAGGGAAAGCACAATATTTTAAATAAATCTGCCATAACTCTTAGAAATAGAAGGTTAATAATCAAGCAAATCAATTGACTATTAAAATTGACATTTCCACATAAAACAGGTAAAAATAAATAAAAGGTTAACAATTGTAACAGCCTAAAACAAACAGAAAAGTGGCATTAAAATTATTGAATAATTAAAAGAATACAGATCATGATAACATTTTCACCTATCAAGTGACTGGGTTTTGAGTAAAAAAAAAACAAATTCCCAGTGATGGTGAGGGCAATGTTAGTAGATATTCCTATTAATCCTTGAGAGAATGGCTATGATTGTATCAGATATCAGAATAAAGAATAATACTCAAGATAAAAAAAGTTCATTTTATAACATTAAATTATTCAATTCATCAGGAAGACATAATCATCTCAAAACATGTAAATAGTTAATAACAGAGCTTCAAAATATGAGAAGTAAAAATTATTAGAACTTCAAGGAGAAATAAACAAACCCACAATTATAGTTAAAATTTTCAATAGTGTTTTCTCAATACTTTGTAGAACAAGAACACAGAAAATACATGAAAACCTGGAAGATTTGAATACTATAACTTTATAAATCTAATGGCCATTTATAAAGCACACCAACCCAGAAGAGCAAAAGTCATGTTGTTCTCAATTGTACATAAAACATTCAACTGAATGATACATATACTGAGCCATAAAACAAGTCTCAATAAATTTAAAAGGTTGCAATTAATGCACATGTAGACCACAATGGACCATGATAAAAAGATTCTTAAAAAATCCCTAAGTGTTGAGTAAACAAATATTACATATCCAAATAGCATGAATCAATCTCACCAGCAGAAAATTCTCTTCAAAATATCTGACTCAACCAGAATTCCTTTTTGGCTAAAACTTAAATGTGATGGTTGGAGCTTTAGACGACATTGTGAATCCCCTAATGACCTTGGAGATAGAGGCCAGGCTGCGCCTGTGGATGAGCTGAAAGAAATGGATCTTGAGCTTGATGGAAGTGTGCTGGCCTCCAGTCCTGTGGCACCTTCCAGTGGTTTCCTTTTACAGTAGGACTACGGTATGAATAGGTCTTCAAAATGCTTAAAAATTCACTAGTAGATGATGTTTAAATAATAGCATATAGACAGGTTATCAGTGTAAACAAATGATACTGTTTTATGACCAATGGGGAATAATCTTTATTATGTAGTACTTAGTAAAGAAAATAAAGTATAGAGCCATGTGTATGGGAGGTACCATTTGTGGATACACTCATTTAAACAGAAGCATAAATACATATACATATGTACATATATGTAATTACGCAATCAGCAGCCCACTCTACACATCACAGATACACTGGTCAAAGATCACATGACCATACACAGGTACAAAGACACACATACACACACACATACACACGTATATGTTTACAAAATTTCTGAAAGAATCCTCAAGAGACTGTCTACTACCAACAATAGCAACGTGAAGAGTTTTTTTCGTGTGTGTGTGTGAGATTATTTCTCATTATTATGACAATTTCAAACTCAGGCAATGGCAAAGCTTTGAAGAGTAGCCAAAGCCATAATGTCAACAAAAAATATTAATTCCCTTATTTTTTACAGAAAAAAATACTAGTTCCTTCTCAACATTCCTTCTTGATTGAAACAAATGTTGTTCCTGTTGATCTAACTGCTACCTATGTTTACTCTCTCTTGCTGATTCTGTCATAGGGTGTTTCCAAAATGGCAAATAAAAAACAAATAAGTAAAAGTAAAACTGAAAATTTGTCAAAGATGTAATATTTCCTAAATTAATGCAAATGCGAGTGAAGGTGGTTGAGATCCATAGCAATGCCATGATCAGCACTTAAAATGGTTTAAATACCCAAAGGGAAAGAGAAGGTCTCTAAAGAACAGGTGAAATTTAAAAATACATATTAGTCAAATCTACTCATGTGGCATTTTACCTTGAAGGGTAAAAGGTAAACTAAAAGATGGCCTCATGAGCTTTTGTAAAATGTTGAAGTAAATATTGCTCCAAAAGGAAAAGAGGCAACATATGATTCATTTGAATAATTAATACATTATGAATAGAACTATAATTATTATTAAATACAACATACAGCATATATAGTTTTCAAAAAAGTCAAATTTCTCATTAATATATTGCTGCCAAATTAAAGTCAGGACACAAAATTAAAATCAAATTTAATATAATGAAAAAAAAATGTTACTCTAAATATGTTCCCTTTATGTGTCTTATGCATGAGGTATTCTTATACTAAAAATATTATTTGCTGTCTGTCATTCAAATTTAACTGGGTGTCCTGCACCTATATTCGCTAAGTCTGGCAGCTTAAATACAATCCTATGTTAGTCCCAAATTTAACTGGATTTTATTGAATCATTTTCTTAGGACAAATTGTCTCAAGAAAATAAAAACTTTATAAATTGTATTAGAAGGCTGGAATGAAATATCTTCAGCTCTGTTTTTAGTGGGAACTTTTCTTATTGTCCACATTCTCTATAATGAATAAGTAATACACTTAAATTCAGAAAAATGGAGCTTAAAGCAAACTAACAAAACAACATGATAGACTAGTCAGAAATGCCTGGGGCCTAAAGGGAAATAGTCCAATTACGAAGACGACATGTCCAAAAAGAAGGGAAATAAAGCTGAGGCTGGGTGAGTGGCAGGGGAAAAGCAAGCACATTCTCTTTTCATTTTATTGCATTTTTGTTGTGGTTTCAGGGATTGTTGGTACGAATTCTCTGTGAGTTCATAAAATGCTTTTATGCTTTCATACCCTGATAAAGGGAGATGCAGAGTCAGTAGGCTGATGAAGAGCAGCCCCGAGTGTGAGCATAAACAGTCAGCAAACAGTAAAATTGGTATGGATCAGTGTATTTTTTAAAAAGTGTGAGCATTAATAAAAACATTTGAGGGAAAATAATCATATAAAAAAGAAAAAATGTTTGTAAGTATTTTCAGTGATTAAACCCTGTTTTAGATATGTGATTAATGTTGATCATTTTGAAGTAATATGTGGCTTCCATGTGTGCCTACGATTGTGCTTGTAGTAGAAGACATGATTGAATTAATCGAATTAATATAATTGATTTAATCAGGGCTCTCCAGATGACTTATCATATTATATATACTTTAACCTAATCAGTGGATTAATCCACGATGGATAACTTGTTGGTAACTATCGGCAGGTAGGGCGAGGCTGGAGGAAGTAGGTACTGGGGATTTACATTTTGTCCCCGGTGAGTGGAGCTCTCTGTGCTTTCTGATTTTCATGTCCTGAACTGCTTTCCTCCTTCAGGCCCATCCTCCACCACCTTCTGCCTCACCTTGTACCTAGAGCTATAGAGTCAGCTGACCATAGACTAAACCTCCAAAACCATGAGCCACCAGGAACCAAGATAAATTTTTTCTTCTCTATGTTGTTTGTTTTAGGCCTTTTGGTTACATCAGTGAAAAAGCTGCCTAAAACAGTGTGACTGAGGAATAAGCTAAATAGACCTTCTAGCTTCACTTGGTCTTAATTCACTTAAAGTTACAAATTGTGGAGATCATACAGCTGGGCAATACTTTATTAGTTTCCCACTAGCTTTGCTATATATAACACTTCTGACCTAAAAATAAGTAAACATGAAAACAGTTGCCTAGGTTACTTTTCAGGAACTAAAAGACCATTTTTGCTGAAAACACTGATTCTTCACTTGCGCCTGCAGATGTCTCACGGGTGACTGGAACAAGATGAATGGCCTGACATCCCTGCCTTTATATTTTGTCTGTCTGCTTTGCTGCCTTAACCTTTGGGTCCTGCCATGACTAGAAACGCTGGACCAAAAAAGAATTGATACCCAAGTTTTTGGAAGAGCTCCATCAGTTCCAGGAGAAGACATAAATATCCCTCACTTCATTAGCCTGTCTTTCTTCCTCTCTATTCCTTTTCTGTATCTGTAACCATCAACTCCACAGGAGATGAGGAGTTGATTTATGAGGGAGCTCCTGCTTCCCCGTTCATTGACCACTGAATTCAACCTTCCTTTCTCCCCAACACTTGTATCTCAGATATTGTTTTTTTCTGTAGGTTGAGTTTCTAGACCTGGGTTTGGAAACAAGAAGAGATATACTAGGGAAATTGGTTCATGTGACTGTGGAAACTGATAAATCCTATAACAGGCCATCTGCAAGGTGGAGATCCAGGAAAGCTGGTAGCATGGATTAGACCAGTTCAAAGACGTCAGCAACAGGAGAGCTGATGGTGGAAGCGCCCATATGAGGAATCAGGCCTGAGAACTCAGAGGATGGATAGAGAGTGTTGGTGCATGACTTAGATTCCAAAGGCCAGAGAACCTGGAATTCTTCCATCCAAGAGCAGCAAGAAGGGTGCTCCAGCTCCAAGACAGAGCAGGCAAATTTGCCTTTCCACCACCTTTTTCCTTGTGGGATGATGCCCATTTATGTTAGGTGAAGGCAAAATTTTCCCTTGCTCACACAACGATCTCTGGCAGAAACATCCTCACAGTCACATGAAGAAATACTGTTGTATCAATAATCTGGGGATCCATTAATCCAGTCAAGTTGATACCTAAAATTAATTATCACACTCATCAACATTTGCTGAATTTGATAATTAAATAAATTAATGAAAAAATTTGCATAAAATGAGGTGTGAAGGATGTTTTAATGTTTATATGGCTGCTTTGCATCTTATTCAGTATGAGCCACAGGATCTCGGCTCAGCATGATCAACAATAAAAATAAGACATATAGCATTAGGGATCCTTTTTATTCTTATAGTTTGCAGATGGGATTGAATATGGAAAAACAGCATCTCAATTACACTCATGAAATATCATGAATGTCTTTGAAACTTGACAAGTTGTTCATGTCATAAAAATCTATGTGGAGCTTTTAACCCATTCTCCAGATAGTTTCTCTCCCGTCATCCAGTACTAGGTCCACCATTTTTGTTTTGCTGCATGGTCATGTTTCACACTTAGAGTCATAGACAAATAGGCTTATTTTAAACACCTTGGTTTTCATTTTCCCTTCTAGGGAAATAATGTATTTTGTTAGGATCATCAATAATTGTGCTGGTGCCCGTGGCTGGTATAATATAGCTGATACTACAGAGACTTGAAGAATTGAAGTTAGAACATATTGTACTTGAAAATGTGAGTACAAACTCAAGAATAATGGTTATTGTGAATTTATATTACTTTCTACAATGGATTTTTTCATTTACTTTGTGCTCTCTCAAAGTAAAACTGATTCCAATTATTTGAGCTGCAAAATATATTTTCTCAATTAAATTTTAGTGAACAAACACCATGTCAGAAATTGACCAAAAGTAAATGAGAATATATCTTTCTCCATCTTAATTAGCATCTGTCCCTTTTAGGTAGTGATTGCATAAATGTAAAATGGGAAAGTTTTCACATTAGTCTTAAGTGTTTTAAAATCATTTATATATTGAATTTAGCTCCTGCTCTTAAAATGTCATGGGGAAAGAATAATCTTTAACTGGGTTCAAATAGTATCCTTTTTTTTTCTGCTTTGCTGAATATTTTATATGGGTCCCTTGGAAACAACCTTTCAAAAATAGCATTAGAAAATTCATTGCTTTGACTATTGCTAACAGATTTTCTGCTGCCTTTAACTCCTTTAAAACCCACCTAAAGAAAGAAATCCACAAAATTGTCCTTATCTCAGGCTTCCCAACCTTGTTTTGCTCAGTCTTTTTGTCCCAAGCATTCCTAAAAATAAATATTTGTTCTTTGGGACAGCTTTGAGGTTCAATCCATGCTAGGCTATAGACTAGAAGAAGTCAGTAATGTCATCTCCTATGAATCAGAATATGTCCATAAACCAGGAGTTTTCCAGAGAGAAAACTGCCTAGACATTCCTTGAGAATAGATGATTATGGAGATTGTCAACAGTCTTGCCTCTGAATATGCCCATTAGATCCATGAAACGCATGAAAAATCTTGTCCTTGTGAAATCCGAAAAGTAAGATCCCAAGGTGAGCCCAACAATAGATACAGGGAACAGTGAGGTGATGTTTGAACCTATATCCTCAGCAGCTTTTGCATGAATTATATTTTTTTAGTAATCTGAATTTGAAACTTATAAACTTAATATTTGTTTTAGACTGTACCTCTAGTCTATGATAAAGTCAAATATAATCTCAGCTCTATTTGTTTTTTCTTACATGCACTGAAGTAATGTTATGGAAAGATTTATCACCTTCCTACTCAGGAATTAATGATGTATGAAGGATTTAATAGCCAGCAGTACCCAATCCTCTTGAGGATCCCATGTTGAAATAAAAGCTGTTTTATTTTGAAAATCTGTTGCACTATAAGAAATGGCTATGCCTAGGGTGTTTTTTGTGTCACTTTAATCTATCACATAAATTAGTTTTTCAGACAATTTAAGTTATTTTAAAAATAGAGCTATCTCATAATGAAAGAGAGTTGACTTTTAGAGGACCCTGGGTCACAAGGAAGAGCTTAAAGGGAAGATTGAGGGGTCCATGGTCAGCAGCTCTGAGAAAGGAACAACCTCATTGGTGGTCAAAGGTTCAGGGAAAAGGACATAAGAAGGCGTAAGGTAGAAAAAAATGATGGTGAGATGATGACCACATGTGACACTTCTAGGAGACAATGTGACAGTTTTACAAAGTATAAATGTGTTTTCAAGTGGATAAAAAAATTATCTTCTTACTTTCTTCTGGTAGAAAATGGCATCTGTTAAAATCACCTGCTCAATTCTTCCTAACAACTCAATGAAACAAACAAAATGAAACAAAACAGCAACAACAAAAACAAGCCCTTCCAACACTCAGAAGTAGGATTGGGAGTGAATCATTATCGAAAATCTGCAGGAAAATTTACAGAGAAAATTTACAAAATCTATGGTTAGTGAATGGCACTCAAACAAGGCATGCCCTGGATGACCCTGGTGTGATGTGCTCTAGGGCAGAAACAGAACTTCCATCAAGAGAGAAGGAAGGAGTCTCACGCCTCCTCCCTGCCCATGCCCTGCCAGTGTAAACCCCCAGAACTAACCACATCCCACAGTCTCAGGCACTCGAGGAGTCAGTGCTAAAACTTGTAGGCTACATACACACATACACACACACACACACACACACACACACACCCCTAGCACATGGACTGAGGGTATCAGTAAGTGGGCTGAGTACAAACTGGGTTGATTCACAGGTTATGTGGGTACAAAGGCTGGTCAGCAGCTGCTTCTGCAGCCATGCTCCCATGGATGGGTACAGAAAACAGAGCTCCCCAGGGGGTAGTTTGCTTTGCAGTTAGCAACTCTCTTTCATTATTTCCTGGCAGGCAAGAAGGGTGCAGTTCAGCGTATCAACTCCCCTAACAGTCTGGCCTGCTTGGGTCAAAGCTGAAAAGGAAGAGACTTCAGGGCACTTGTGTCCCATATACCTCCCCTCAGCTGGTGGATTCTAAAGTTGAAATCAGTGAAAGTGATGACTCTACATTAAATATCTCAACAAAGAGATACTTTAATCTTTTTATGAGTCTTGTTGTATTTACTGTTTTGTAAATTATTTTATGGTATCTTTCCCCCTTTTATATTTAATTATATGTATTTTCAATTAATTGAATTTTTTTCTTAATGCCTCATTTCCTTCTTTTCATTTTTATTCCTCCCCTTCTCTGGTTTTCTTCTTTTCCTCATTTTTTTTTTTTGTGTGTGTCTCTTAACCACACTCCGTTGTTTATCTCAGCAAGGATATAATCTCGATCTCTGCATGCATGTTATTGCATTGTTTTATATGTAAACAATTTTAGATGTCTTCATTATTTGTTTTTACATACATCTATTTAATCAGACTCATCTTTTCAATTAATTGGATTTTTCCTGATACCTCTTTTCTTATTTCACATCTCTATTCTTTTCCCTTCTTTTGTTTGTTTCTCTCCGATTTTTCTTTTCTACCTCTTCTTTTTTTTTCTTTCCATCCTTAATAACTTAGCATTAAGCATACTTTAATTAATGCTTAATTTTCAGCTTTATCTAAATTATTCTTTAACTTTCTATTTTATTATTAGAATTGTAACATTTATTAATAAAACTTTTATTGTATGCTGATATACGGTTCATTCTTAATTCACCACTGTAACTAGTGGTTATTCTCTTCTGACGAAGCAATTCCATTCTAATTTGGTGCTTTGATGCTGGCATATACTCCCAGATATAGCTCAGTTGGTAGAGTGCTTGCCTCACATGCACAAGGCCCCGGATTCAATTTCCAGCACCACACACACACACAAAAGAGATACATGCTCACATAATAGATGAAAACAAATCCATCCCAACAGATGCACAAACAACAGGATAGAATCACAGGAAACATGGGAAGCAAGCCAGCAATGCTTCCAAAAGATCATAACTCCCCTTTAACTAAATCCGTACATGTTGAAGTGGATGAAA
Source organism: Marmota marmota marmota (assembly GCF_001458135.2). Taxonomy (NCBI): domain Eukaryota; kingdom Metazoa; phylum Chordata; class Mammalia; order Rodentia; family Sciuridae; genus Marmota; species Marmota marmota. Next base: position 44,075,207 of record NW_026000005.1, on the reverse strand, counting down.
TGCCAGAGGATGAATTGAAAGGTTAATGCTACAGTGATCAATAAATGTAAAGGAAACTAAGGGAGGAAATACAGGTAATAAAATGACATTTCAATACAGATATAAATTCTAACCAAAAAACACAAAAAGAAAATATGGAAATGAAAAATTTAATTATTTTTTAAAAAATTAAGTGAAGAGTATCACCAACAGACTAGATCAAGCAGAAGAAAGAATACAGGGCTTAAAGATGAGGTGGTTGATAAAGAACACTGAATGGTATAGAAAAAGTAAGAAACTATGAGTAGAATATACAAGAGTTCTGGGACAACATTAAAATAAAACAAATCTCAAGATGTATATGTCTTGAGGAAGGAGAAAAAAACAGGCTAACTGCATAGAAAACACTCAGTGAAATAATAACAGAAAATTTCCCTAATATTTGGAATAAAATGAACATGCAGTTTCTGGAGGCTCATAGAACTCCAAATAGACAGGATCAGAAAAGAATATCTCCATAAAACAGTATCATTAAATGCCAAAATTTTAGAAGAAGCTAAGAATCTTAAAAGCTGCAAGAGAGAAATACCAATCACTTATAAAGACAAACCCATCAAGAAATAGCAAATTTCTCAGCAAAATCTCTAAAGGCCAAGGAAAGTTTTAGAATGATATGTTTTAAGCCCAGAAAGAAAACAGCTTTTCAAGATAAGCATAAACTAAAGGATGTATGACTACTAAACCAGCATTACAGAAGATACAAACTGTAATCCTTCACATAGAGAGGAAGATAAAAACAACGAATTGAGCCTGGAAAAGAATAAATCAGACTACAAGAATAGATAAGTAAATGAGAATTAGGAATATTTCAAATATTGGAAATAAAACAAAATTGCTGGAAATAACACCTACTCTCTGTAATAACAGTGAACATCAATGGTCTCATTTTTCCAATCAAATGACAAAGACTGGCAGATAGGATTAAGAAACAAGAACCAGCTATACCATTGTCTCCAAAAAACACATCTCAAAGGCAAAAAACATTCACAAACAGAAAGTGAAAGAATAGAAAATGATTTTCCAAGCAAATCAAATCCGACAGCAAGTAGGAGTAGCAATTCTCATATCAGACAAAGCAGAGACAAAGAAAGAAATGACATATATGTAAATCAATGGATGTGTAACTGATGTGATTCTGTAATCTGTATATGGGGTAAAAATGGGAGTTCATAATCCACTTGAATCAAAGTGTGAAATATGATATATCAAGAACTATGTAATGTTTTGAACAACCAACAATAAAAAAAAGATAAAAAAAGAAATAGAACAAACAAATAAAAAGATATAACAATTGTAAATATTTATGCCCTGAACTTTGGTATACCCAGTTTTATAAAACAAACACTGTTCAACATATAGGAACAAAAAAGTCCCAATACAGTCCTAGTGAGAGACTTTAATACAGTAATCTCACTAGTAAATTGGTCAACAAGACAAGATTAACAAAGACCCATGGATTTAAACTATAGTATAGATCAAATGGACTTAAAAATAGACATCTATAGAATATGTCATCCAACAAGAGGTGAATATATTTTCTTTAGATTCACTCATGGAACTTTCTCCAAAATTGATTATATTTTAGTCAAAAGAGAATTTTATAAAGTAAAAAAAAATATATATATTTTTTAAAACCATAATGGAATGAAAGTAGAAACCAATAGGAAAAAGAATACTACAGACATTATACAAACACATAAATATTGAACAATAAACTTTTCAGTGATGAACAGTCATTGACAAAATAGAAAATTTTAAAATTCTTAAAAATCATACAAAATGGAAATATTACATGGCAGAGTCAGTGGGACACAACAAAAGCAGTTATAAGAGGTAAGTTTATAGGTAGGAGGGCCCAGTATTTATCAACAATCAGAACGATATCAAAGAACTCAATGCTGCACCTATGGTCTTAGAAAACCATATGTCATAAACTCCTCTTAAATAAAAGAGGAAGAGAAAAAAGAAGAATAAACTAAACCTAACCAGGAGAAGGAAAGACGTGATAAAAAAATAGAATCAAAATTAATGAAGGAGAGAATAAAATAAATACAAAGGATCAATGAAACACAGGGCTGGGTCTTTGAAGAGGTGAGGAAGGTTGATAAAGCCTTAGCCAAACTCATTAAAAGAAAGTGAGAGAAGCCCCAAATTAATATCATTAGAGAGTAAAAGGGCATATTACAACAGACATCCCCGAAATTCAGAGAATGATCAAATACTAATTTGAAAAGGTAAACTACAATATATTTGAAGACCTAGAAGAAATGAATAAATTTCTGCACACATACAAAGGATATAGAAAACCTAAAATGATGGGTAATAATGCAAAGAGATTGGAACAGTAAATTTTAAAAAGCCTCTTAAAAAAGAAATCAAGAAAAATATCCAGCTCACAATAGTTCCAACAAAAAATAAAGAAATGTAAATAAAGCATGATATATAGGACTAAACCTAACTTAGGATTTGAGAGTCCTCTATAATGTAAACTATAGAACCCTGAAGAAAGAAACTGAAGAAGACATTTGAAGATGAAAAGACCCCCCATATTTGTGGATAGACAGAATCACTACTGTTTAAATGGCTATATGATCAAAAGCAATCTACAGATAAATCAATATCAATGCAATCCCCACCAAAATAGCAGTAATATTCTTCACAGAACTAGAGAGAAATCATAAAATTCACATGGAAAAACAAAAGACTCAGAGTAACCAAACAATTCTGAGCAAAAGGAACACTGCTGGAGGCATCGCAAAACCGAATTTGAAAACATATTATAGAGCCATAATAACAAAAATAGCATAAAAGGAGAGACATAGACCAATGGAATAGAACAGAAGACAGAGACAATCCCACACAGCTATGGTCAGCTGAGTCTTGACAAAGGTGCCAAAAAACAGCCTCTTTAACAAATTGTGCTGGGAAAACTGGATATCCATATGTAGAAGAATGAAATTAATACATCCCCATCTCTCATCCAGTACAAAAATACATTCCAACATTCCAAATGGACCCAATATCTAAGTATAAAACCAGAAACTTTGCCACTTACATAGAAATAAATAGGGGAACCACTTTAACATACAGGCAAAGGCATTGACTTCCTCAACATGACACTAATTTCTCAAGAAGTGATAGCATGAATCAGTAAACAGGGTGGTACCAAATTTAAAAGCCTCTGTGAAACAAATAGCACAATTAATGAATGGGCAAAAGAACTGAACAGATGCTTCAAACAATGTACAAATGACCAACAATTACTCATACAAACACACAAAGAGTTCAACACCATTAGCTGTCAGGGAAATGCAAATTAAAATTATGTTAAGATTCTATCTCACTCCAATCATCAAGCATACAAATAATAAACGCTGGTAAAGATGTCAGAAAGAAAAGGAACTCTTATACACTGTAGGTGGGAATGTAAATTAGTACAACCACTTTGGAAATAATTATGGAGGTTAAGAAAAAAAAAAAACTAAAAGTGGAACTACTATGTGGCCCAAGTATACCTCTCTTTAGTAATTATTCGAAAGTATTAAAGTCAGCATACTTTAGAAATACATGCACCCTCATATTAGTTACAGTAGGATTCACGATTGCCAAGTTAGGGAATCAGCTGAGGTGTCTGTCAACAGATGAATGGATCAAGAATACACATGCACAATGGAGTTTTATTCAGCCATAAAGAAGTATGGAATTATGTCATTTGCAGGAAAATGAATGGAACTGGAGAGCATCACGTTAGGTGAAATAAGCTAGACTAAGAAAGACAGACAAATTTCTTATTGTACCTTTTCTCATATTTGGAAGTTAGGAAAAAAGGACATCATGAAAGTAGAAAGGAGACCAACAGAGTGGAGGAAGGGGACCTGGGGAGCAAGGAGAGGAGAGTTGGGGGCAATATTGGGTAGCATGATTGATCAAATAATATCATGTGCATGTACCAATTCATCACCCAAAACACACACCATTCAGTAATATAATCCAGTTAGAACAGAATCTTGAGGGAATTCTACTCCAAAAAAAATGTACTTAATGGTAAAATATTCAATGCTTTCCCATGAGATAAAAATGTTGCTTCACTTACATTTGACGTCATATTAAAGGCCTTATGTATTGCAGTCCTATATACAAGCCATAAGTAACCAATATATATTTAAAATATGACCCACTAAATAACATGAAAAGGAAACATCCAAATATAAGATTACATCTAAAGAAAGGCAAGATATCTGCTTTTGGGGAGCAGGTATAAAGCTGGAAATAGTGTCTGTTAATAATAATAAAAAGAAGAACTACATTCTGTAGTATGATGTCAAATGTAAGTGATGTTTGAGTTCTAGAAGGATCTACTCAATGCTGGAAAAATGAAGAACAGACATTTCTCCCCTTTAGGTCCTACTGCCCTTGTAGCCTCTTCACTCTGCTCTCTGACTTCTTGGTGGGGCTGCTCTCTGTTGGAGACCCGCTCCCTTTAGTGCCTGTGAATTGGGGAGCCCCTCAGGGTAGCCAGCCATTTCAATGTGGCTCTCACCTGGGGTCTTCCCCTTCCTTCAAGGTTTGCAACCACTCTGCCTTTCCTGGGTCACTCTTCCGTACCTTTAAATAGTTCCTTTTTCTGTTGTGCCCAAAGTTTCTAAATGCTGTCAGCAGGAGGGTAAGTTTGACACATGCTACTCAGCCATCAGGACTCTCAGTCCCGGTGCTGTAAGTACTCAAATCACTCACTGAGTGTGCTTGCTGCCGCTGGACTGGTAATGCCAAGTTATTTACTGTCCAGTGATTTCATCAAGTTGGCCCCCACGGACACATCTATTTTGTCACTCATTTGTTTGTTTTCAAGCTGCTTTAAGTAAATAGCTGGAGACAACCCAAGGTCAGCCTGTAATTTAAAAGCCTTTAGCCAACATCTGAGGTGTTTTCAAGGCTCCTGGAGTTTTTTCACTGTGTAAATACTGACTTAAAATTTGATTGCATTTGTTGTTGCTAAGTCGTGAAGATTTTTATAACCTTGGAGCAACTGTCAAAATTTTTCGAGTCAATACTTCTAACAAGTCTTCTGCTCTGAAAAGTTCCTAGCCAAAAAAAAAAAAAAAAAAAAAAAAGATAGCTCTCTATCACATCTTTTTCCATCCACATTAAAATATTCTGATTACTCTCAATATGCTTTCGCATATACAAAAGTAAAGCATAAAATTTGGTGAGGAAATTCTTTTATTTATTGTGTATATATTAAGCACCTGATCAGCACAAAGATCCGCAGTAAAATAATGTGTTTGTATCAGACTCTTCTTGATTAAGAATATTGATTTAGATATCAAGATTTCATTAACATTATGTATGAAATATACAAACAATATATCTACTCTCAAAATGAGAGTAATGTCCTAAGAATATTACCTTATGCTTTTAGGTCCTATCGACAGAGGAATTTCTTCCCCATTATGTTTTTCAAATTGTGCATTTGGAATACAGACACTTTATTCTAAACATAGCTTTAATGGCATAAGAAAGATAATTAGGATAATTAAGAAAGATAGCACACAGAGATAAATAATATATGCAAGCTATTAATAAGGATCTAAAAATATGGAAGGTCACTAAGTCATCTAATGTTTCCATACCAATAGTACAGATATTTCTACTTGTAATGAAAACAGTAAACAAAGTCACATAAAGAGGATATTAAAACTTTATTCCGAAGAATTTGATATATTCTATGATACTCTTAGAATGGGTACCCTGATTCTTAGACAAAACAAACATACGAGAAACAAACTATTAGAGAGGGCTGAGGATGTAGATCAGTTAGAGTGCTTGCCTCGAATGCACAGGGCCCTGTGTTCAATTATTGCATGTTAATCTATTTTTAAAAATTTTAAGGAGATAGAAATACTAACTACTCTGATTTCATCATTACATACTCTGTATACATATATTGAATAACTGCATAGCAACCCATAAATTTTTACAATTTAAAATAATATTTTCAATTTAAAAAAATTTTTTAGAGTATTTTATAGATGAGACCTGAAAACCTGGAGATCGAGACATGCATTGAAATTTTTTGAGATACTTTGTGTAATTTTAAGATGAACTTGTAACTTATCATTTTAATTAATGAAACCCACATTTTCTCAGCACATGCAAAATAAAAAATATGAAAATGTAAAGCCATGAATGCTCCTCCACAAGATCTCACAGCCTAAAAGGAAAAGCAGATATGCACAAAAGACAAAGGTTATCAGAGAAGAAGAGCAGAGAAGACACAAGTTAACTTTTGCAGAAGAAAACCCAAGCCAAGTTTTCCCAACGGGAATGAAAATTTAATTTATCTTTAAAGGTTAAATAAAGTTCAGTAAGAGTAAATGGAGATGGGAGTATGAGAGTAGCTAGACACAAAAAGCACATGGGAAATGGGAAGGCAGAAAACATACAGGGTGTTAACTACAAAGGTGAGAAATTCCACCCAGAGCCACCTGACACTAGATAGTACATAGGAAACGGAAAAATTACTAACAGAAAAAATTCTCATTATTAGGGCCCTAGTACATATTAGACTTTTGAGTACATCTCAAATGTACATAGATCAATAACAAAATGTTTGACTCATCCTATGTGGTAGGCAGAATAATGGCCACCAAAGATATATCCACACACAAATTCCTGGAAATCTTAAGTGTGTTATCTTACATGGCAAAAGATACTGATGTGATTAACAATCTTGACATGGGGACATCAATCTGGATTTTTCAGATGAGTCTAATGTAATGATCCTTATAAGTGAAAGATCAGAGTGAGGCGGTATGAGAAGGACTTGATGGACAATTGCTGCTCTTGAAGATGGAGGCAGGAACAAAGACCCAGGGGATTCAGGAGGCCCTTGGAAGCTCAGCAGCCAGTGGAACAGATTCTCCCCTAGTTGCCCCATGGTGTCTGAGTTTCAGCCCAGTGTGACTCGTTTCAGACTTCTGACTTCCCAAACCGTAAGATAAAAAACCTGTACTATCTTATAACACTAAAATTTATTTTAGCATCAATATAAAACTAATATAACCTGCAACAGAGAAAGGGAAAAAGGAATTATAGTGTAGAAAAAGATAGGGAGGACAACTGAGAGATACATTCAACTTTTATTTTCAAAAGCATCCAAAGATTTCAGACAAATTTAATTCTGTCTTGGTTGATAAATTTATCTTATTTTTATGCTTCCCAGAAATTCAGAATAGCTGTGACCCGCATATCTTAAGAGCCTGAGGGAGTCCTGATTTCAATACTAGGAGAGAGAGAGAGAAATAGGGATGGAGAGAGAGAGGAATTCTGATTTTTTTTTTCCAAATTGGGTGATAATTTCATAGTTTCCTCCAAGCATCTTGGAGCTGTGAAATCACTGTCCCAAGTTTAAAAGAAGTACAAAATACACCACGAGGTTGATGAGCTACTCTTCCTGGAGAAGGAAGGGCTCTACATTGAATTGTTGCTTACAGTGGAACCAACTGAAAACTCCAATTTGAAAAGGCAACTGTGGTTTCCAATTAAAATGGGAATTATTCAAGAAAAATGCACATTAATATAGAATAATGCAGGCTATATAAACTCTACTTACTTTAAATTGCAACTAACCTTCTAATACAAGACAAAGAGTAGATTGATTCATAATGTCAGAATCTGGGTTTAAATAAATTCTTTACCTTTCTCAAGCATCTAGGGAGCAACAGTGGGTCGGACCGTTGATTCAATATAACATCAGCATCAGCTGATGGGCTCTGATGATTCCCTCTTAGGTTTCTTTCTTTTTAAAATAAAACCCCCAAAGTTATTTATAAGATTTAGGGGAACATGGCCCCCATATTAATTCTAAGAAAACTTTTGTTATTTTAAACCAAACCAAGGTTTATTCTTCTGGTAATTAGTTTGGGTCCAGGGTCAAATAACCAAAATTGACCATAATCTTCCACTCCTCTGATAGTTAATACTTGTGATAGTTAATTTTATATGTCTTTTTCACTGAATTAAGGGGTACCAAGGTACCTTTCAAATCATTCTTTTGGGTGTAGCTGGGAGGATGTCTCCAGAGGAGATTGGCATTTGAATCCGTGGACTGAGAAAGGAAGACCTGCCCTCAGTCCTCACCCACTGTGGGCAAGTGCCCTCCCATTGCTAAGGTCTCAATAGAGGAAAACAGCAGAGGAAAGGGGGATTTGCTCTCTAATCTTCTGGAGCTAGCAGATCCTTTTTTTTTTTTTTTTTAAACACATGAGCACATTAGGTTCTTTGGCCTTTAGGCTCTAGTCTTGTACCAGTGGCCCAGCACCACCAGGTTCTCAGCTCTTTGGCACAGGACTATGAATCACCCTACCAGCTTCCCTTATTCTGATGCCTTCGAGCTTGGACTGAACCAGCAGCCGGGTTCTCCGTTTCTTCAGCTCACCCGTAGCCTGCCACGGGCCTTTCCACCAGGAGAGCCAATTCTCTCAATAAATCCCTTCACATGTCTCTCTCTCTGCATTCTATTTGCTCCGTCTCTCTAGAGGACACTGAATAGCACTCTGCAGAAGGCTTATCCTGACAGCAAGGGGAAGAAGCTTTAAGACAAATCTGTCTAAAACAATAGCAGGCAGGCTCTTAGCAAAAATGGACTCATTGCCTCCCTTACTGAGGTTAGTGAAATGTCAGGGAATAGATTTCCCAGAAGTCCCGCCTTTCGGGTTTGAGATTACCTTGATATCTTGGAAGCAATTTAGTAGAAATAATAGTCTCTTGACTTTTTTATCCCCCATGGCCAAGATTCTACTTAGTTGGTATCTTTTAAAAATATGCCCCATTTCTGGCTTCCCAAGTGTGGTAGACATAATAATGGCCTTCCAAAGATGCCTATCTTATTCTCTAAAACTTGTGAAAAATGTCACATGACCTGGAAAAAGACAGTTTTCAGTGTGATTAGAGATTCTTGAGGTGGGAAGATTATCTCGGATTATCTGAGTAATCCCAAAGTAATCACAAGAGTGCTTATAAGTGAAAGAGTCAGAGGAAGACATCAACAGAAGCAGAAGTGAGTGACAGGAGAAAACAGCCACAGCCAAGAGGGCAGGTGGTCTCTCAAAGATGCCAAAGCCACAGAGATGAATTCCACTCTGAAACCTCCAGCAGTGCCAACTCCAAAAACATTGATTCAGTCCAGAGAGATCCATTTCAGACTTCTGACTGCCCATAAACCTGTGCTGTTTTAAGTCACTGAATTTGTGGTAATTGGGAATTAATATTCCTAATATACCATATTTCATTGCTAATTCGAGTCCACATTGCTCTGTTTGGTTCTCTTTCCTGAGCTCCTCCAACTGCATCTTTGTTTCCTCAGACCTGAAAACCATTACTAAAATTGTAAACTCAGAGAGGCTTCAGGATTTTCCTGTCACAGATCTAGTCCCTCTGAACAGAGCACATTTGTGCAATGAATTTCCCATTCTGAACCCTGAGGCTAAAACTAGCAGATCTCAACTTGGCTGTACAACAGAAGCTTTTAACGCTTTCTTGAACCTGGAATGTTTTCACAAATGCTGATGTCCAGTTTCACCCCATTCCAATTAATCAGTGCTATGGTTTAGACATGAGGTGTCCCCCATAAGCTCAAGTATGAGACAATGTAAGTTTAGAGGTGAAATGATTGGATTATAAGATCCTTAACTTAAGCAGAGCACAAGGCCATTGGAATCAATTTCCTGGCTGATGACCATAGATAGGTAGGGTGTGGCTGGAGAAGGTGAGTCTTTGGGGACATGCTTTGGGGTTTATATTTGTTCATCTCAGCTTCCCGATAACAATGTCCTGAACAGCTTTGCTCCAGCATGGCTTTCTGATTTGATATTCTGCCTCACCTTGAGCCCAGAGCAATGAAATTGGCCATCCTTGGATTGACACCCCTAAAGCCATGAGTCCCAATTAAACTTTTCCTTCTCTAAAATTTTGTCTGATTTTTTTTTTTTATCACAGTGGTGAAAAAGCAGACTAATGCAGAATGTCTGAGTAGAACTCAAGCATCAGCATTACTTATAACTTCCCAGGTGAATTTAGGAGCATCCAAATTTGAGAACCACTGGCTAAACAACTCCTTATCATTTATTAAGAAACAGCTGAATCACAACCTATTTCATAGAATAGTCTAAGTGCCTCAATCCATTTTTTCCTGTAGTTGGTGCAGTATACACCAAATTACTCCAGCATTTGTAGCAAAACCCAGAACCTTAAATGCAGCATTAAGTTCTTAAGACTAATATAGCAATAATGCTGATATACCATAATTATGTAGGACCAGGGAGAATGGGTGAAAGGTATACCAGAAGTTCCTGTATTATCTTTGAGTTTTATGTAAATGTACATTTATACCAAAATTTAAAAATGTAATTAAAAACAAAATCTGAACTGATAGTTCCATAGTGTCAGCTATATCAGATTTTCCCCAGTGCAATAGAACTTTGGCCATGAATATGTCTGAACAGATCTGCTATCAATTGCTATTTCTATTCATAAAAGAATTCTAATTTCTTAAGAAATTGGATAGCTCTCAGTGGTGTATTAACTAATCATTTAAATTTGCTTATTTAAATATGAGCTTTTTAGATCAATTTAGCAAAGGTGCATAATGTTTCTTTGTTCATATCAACTGCTGAGATTCTTTTACAACAAACCACGTGGTCTCATGGCACTTACAATTACAAAATCTCTTTAACTTTGTGGTGATTGTTCAAGAGCACTCGAGCTTAGGACTGGTACAGCATCTTCCTTTGACATTCTGTTAAAATACCCGAATTGTTATGTCCTGCTCATTTCCAAAGTGGGTTTCTCCCTGGTTGTCTGGCTATACTTTGTGTCACGTTAAAAATAATAGTAACAAAACAAGAACAATAATAATTTTAAAAGGAAAAGAAAGAAAAGAAGAAACTAAAAGCCATATGAATTAGTCCTGAAAGGTTGACAGTAGGTGGGTATCACAGGGCACATCACAATGTTCAGAAGTTTCCTGAAATTCTTGGACATCCTTCCTGCCCCAGGGATTCTTACCTGTTAGCACACTCTCTGTTGTGAGATTCTTACATTCCCACCCATTAGATGGTCCAGTCTACTCTCTTTCTCCGTAAGGAAGGAGCCCTCCCAACCACACCTTATTCATGAGCTCCCACTTGTGGGAAGAGTCCCCAAAGCCCATGCCTGCTGCTTTCCCTAGGAATATTAGCCCACTACAATTCTGACTGCCTCCATACCCTTATCTTGATACTTTCTGGAAATTGGGGTCACCTTGCCATGGGAACTATATAGCATATGGGAGATGTTAATAGAAACTTTAGTCTGTTGAAATAATCCACAGAAAATAATATTTAATACCATAAAGACTACTTCTAACCAAAGCAACATTAAGGAAAGTATAATTAGATTTAGCAAATAAAAAATATAGAACATCCAGTTAAGTTGGCATTTCAGAAATACTTAGTTTTAAAATCAGGCTGCATTTACACCGAAAATACCATTTGATATTTACCTGAAACTCATATTTAACTGGACATCCCATGTCTTCTCTGGCACCTCTCATCGTCACTCATGCTCCAAAGAATGCCTTTCTGTGTAGATCAGCACACAAATCCCAGAATCATATTGTGGTTTATCTTTTTAAGAGGCCAAGAGTGGATGAGTGACTTTGTGTTTGTCAATGGCATCAATGACAGGAGCAATGCCTTTTCATTCTCTCATGCCTTCCACAGGTCTTTCCATAAGTGCAATTTACTTTTGATGTTTATGAAAATATGATAGCAGTTGTGAAGAAAAATAAAATTCCTATTACCTCCATAGGCAGGGAAGACTCTGTAGGAGAGAGGAGAAGTTGAGGACCAACCAACAGTTGATATCACAAAAGCACAGCCCAACTTTGTTCTAAAAGTAGGATGACGTTATCCTCCATGTTTTCCTTGCATCCTTAATGATAGATTATTCCTAAATGTCTCAGTGAGCCTTTTCACCACTGTGACCAAAAGACCTGACAGGAACAATTAGAGGAGGAAAAGGTTGTTTTGGGTGCTCACCTTCTATAAATGGCCAACTTCATTCCTTGGGACCTGAGATGTGGCAGAACATCAGGGCAGAAGAGTGTGGTGGAGGAAAGCATCTCAGGACATCACACCAGAAAGCAGAGAGAGATTCCTGCTCAACAAAGATAAAATATAAACCTCAAAGGTGTGCACCCAGTGACCCACTTCCTCCAGTCACACCCCACCCTCCTACTTACCACCAAGTTCATCTTTTTCAGAAGATTAATGCACTGATTAGGTTAAGGCTCTCGACGTCTCACCTCTAAGCTTTCTTGCATTGTTTTTCACATAAGCTTTTGGGGGGACAGCTCACATCTAAACAATAACACTAAAAAAAATGACTTGTCTGAAGTTTTCTAGGTAGGAAAATGCTGTATGGTTGTAATGAAAAGAAAGACCATTGAAAAGTGGGTCATCACATGTGGCTGCGGCAGGTAACTTCATTCTTTGGACTTCAAACATTCACAATTTGAGTTTTCTGCTGTTGATGAGAGTCTGAATGTCCTGTATTATGAGTTTTTAAATTCCACAAGCCATTTCTCAGAACTTAGTGAAAACTAATCAAAATATAAAATAGTATTTCTCACCTGCAACAATTCTTTTATAATTTTCTTTCATGAATATGATGTCCTACCCAGACATTTCAATACCCTGGGATAAGTTGGACTTCTGCCTTCTTAACTTTGGCCTGGATTATCCTTATTCATCACCAAGCTCTGAGTTCAAGCTTGCTATTTCCATGTGAATTATCAAACAATCCTCATCTTAATGTTGAGGAGCAGGAAGGACAAGATATAATCCACAAGGTCATGCTTCCAATGACTTACTTCCTTCTGTCACCTACCTACACTTACCATCCAGTACAGTAGCCCTTTATTCTTTACTATTTAAAGAATAAATAAATAGTTACATCATGACAAAATAGGTAAGTAAGCTTAGGCAGTAATAGTAACAAAACTTCTTGAGATATGCAAAGACTTACAGTTAGTCTAGGCTTCTCTGTGAACTACTTCATTAGATACTCATAACAACCTTATAAAACAAATAATCAGTTATCATTATAGTCATTTAATACATGAAGACACAGGCTAAGCATGGCTAATGGCTTGTGCCTGAGGCTATAACATTAATGAGAGATGGGCATTGCCTGGACCAACACTCATTAATTTTGAACACTAGCCTGTATTTGCTCTAATATTTGCAGGGGAAAATTACCAAATTACAAGTAAAACATATGAATTATTTTGAGGTTAGGGAGAAACTAGTTTCACTCCATTGGATAAAGAACTTGATGAAAAAATATTCTGTTATGCAACCTTTAAAAGTAAAAACATAATATTCTTGGTAGAGCCTCAGAGTTTACCATTATTCTAGGAATCCACACTTTAGATAGCAATGGACATTCACAATGAGAGCCACAACAAGCAGCACAGGGGTCAATTTTATAAGGACACAGAATTAGAAGTGTGCATTCAGTGATGCCTCCTCCAAACCCCTTTCCCTAAAATAACTCTCAATTTCCTCCAAATCTCATAGCACACAGCATTTCTCCAAGTACATTAAAGGCACTCAATTTCAGGTTTTTTAACTTTGGGTGTACACCTGAATCATGTGTTGAACATTTTAAATAATATATGTTCTTGGTATCTACATTAGATCAACTAAATAAGAATATCAGAAAGTGAAGGCAAGATGTTCATATTTTAAAAATGTTTTTAGGCAAACTTTATGTACAGTTAGGTTTAGTAACTATATTATAAATTTACAATTAACTAATTTAATTCAAGCAGTGTTTATTGAGCAACTACCATAGGCATAGACACAAGAATATGAATAACATATAGGAATTTTCTCCAAAGAACTCATGGTTATCTAGGGAATAGATTCTTGTAAACAAAAGCATTAGAAAGGCAACAGTAATGCAACTTCCATTATAGCAGTAGTATGCAAGATACTGCATATAAGAATAATAATGGCTACACTATAGAGTGATGACTGAGGGCAAACTATGCCTACAGTATATTCCATGTTAGTATTTCATGTAATAGAGTGCTACACCATATAGTTACTGAATCCTGTGAGTTGGGATCATAATGCCCATATATTCTTCTTCTTAAATTCTAATTTTTATTTTCTTAAGATTTATTCTATGTACTTAAAAGAAAACCTATGGGTTGGGGTTGTGGCTCAGCAGTAGAGCACTCACCTAGCAAATGTGAGGCTCTGGGTTCAAGCCATAGCACCACATAAAAATAAATAAATAAAATAAAGGTGATGCTATGCCTGGGTCCATCCAGCCACCAGCAGACACCAGCTGGAGCTCAGGCTCTGGCACAGAACCACCTCTTCTGACCGGCAGACCACCGTAGGAGCTCAGGCCCAGCCCAGATCCACCCACACTGACATATGTGGGACCCAGGTCCAGGTTAGTTCTGAGTTTGTTTTACCCCCACCCCAGCCTGGGAGCCCAAGCCTAAGCCACTTCCATCTTGGGACACTACAGACATCGTCATAACCTCCACCACACAGAGGCCCCTACCTTTTGACAACAGACAGGGCCTAGAAGCAGCTGCATCTCAGAGCAGGCATCCCAAAGACAGTGTGAGGCCCAACCTTTCATCCCCATCTCTGTAAGATATTGCTTCCATCTTGGGGCACCTTCACTATTATCTTGAGTTACCTGGGCAATTGTCACCACCAACTTTAGATGCAGTAGCATCCATTGAAGGACACCAGCAGGGTCTGGAAGCCCAACATCAAGGTAAGGTACAGACAATCTGCACAGGTAATACAAGAATATAGGGAAGAAACTGTAATATCTCAGATCCACACTGCAAGAAAGGAAGGCACATAGACAACATGAAAAAAATAAGGGAGGAAAGAGCCCCAAACAAACCAGAATACTACAATAACAGAACCCATGGACAGCAAAGTTGATGAAATGTCAGAGAAGGAGTTCAGAAGGTTCATAATTAAAATGATCTGTGAATTAAAGAATGACCTAAATGAGCAAACACAGGCAAAAATTGATCACTCCAACAAGGAGCCAAGAGAGCAAATACAAGATTACTTCAAGAGAGAGAGATAGAGACTCTAAAAAAAAATCCCAGTCAGAAATCCTTGAAATGAAGGATACAATAAATCAAATAAAAAACTCAGTAGAAAGCATAACCAACAGACTAGATCACTTAGATGAAAGAACGTCAGATAATGAAGACAAAGTATAAAATCTGAAAAATAAAGTTGATCACACAGGGAAGATAGTAAGAAACCATGAACAGAACATCCAAGAATTATGGTACAGCATCAAAAGACCAAATATAAGAGTTATTGGTATAGAGGAAGGCACAGAGTTTCAAACCAAAGGAACGCACAATCTCTTCAATGAGATAATATCAGAAAATTTCCCAGGCATGAAGAACGAATTGGAAAACCAAATACAAGAGACTTACAGGACACCATATGTAAAAAATTATGACAGACCTACACCAAGGCACATTATAATGAAAATGCCTAGCATAAGAATAAGAATAGAATCTTAAAAGCCGCAAGAGAGAGGAATCAGATCACATATAGGGGAAGACCAATTCTTATCTCAGCAGATTTTTCAACCCAGACCCTCAAAGCCAGGAGATCATGAGAAAACATATACCAAGCTCTAAAAGTAAATGGAGGCCAACCAAAAATCTTATATCCAGCAAAATTAAGCTTTAGAGTTAATGATAAAATAAAAACCTTCCATGATAAACAAAAGTTAAAAGAATTTACATCTAGAAAGCTTGCATTACAGAACAGCCTTGGCAAAATATTCCAGGGACAGAAAATGAAAAACAAAGATCAAAATCAGCAGGGGAAGGTATTACCCTAAAGGGGAAAAACTAATCAGAGGAGAAACCAAGTCAAACAAACAAAACCAAAAATAAACAAAAATGACTGGGAATACAAATCATGTCTCAATAATAACCCTGAATGTTAATGGCCTAAACTCATCAATCAAAATACATAGACTAGAAGACTGGATCAAAAAAAAAAAAAAATGGACCGAAAAATAAGCTGCCTCCAGGAGACACATCTCATAGGAAAAGACATCCACAGGCTGAAGGTGAAATGTTGGAAAAAATGGATAGTGGAAGCAAGCAGGTGTTTCCATCTTCCTATCAAACAAAGTAGACTTCAAGCTGAAGTTAATCAAAAGGGATAAAGAAGGTCACTACATAGTGCTCAAGGGAACCAGACACCCACAAGACTTAACAATTATAAATATATATGCCCCAAACAATGGAGCATCTATGTTAATCAAATAAACTCTTCTCAAGTTCAAGAGTCAAATAGACCACAACACAATAATTTAGGGTGACTTTAACACACCTCTTTCACCACTGCATACATCTTCCAAACAAAAGCTGAACAACAATACTATAGAATTCAATAATGCAATCAATAACTTAGACTTAACTGACATATATAGAATATTCCATTCTTCAATGAGAGAATAGACTTTCTTCTCAGCAGCACATGGGTTTTTCTCTAAAATAGACCATATATTATGCCACAAAGCAACTCTTAGCAAATATAAAAATGTAGAGATACTATCTTGCATTCTATTAGATCATAATAGAATGAAATTAGAAATTAATGATAAAATAAGAAATAAAAGCTACTCCTACACCTGGAGACTAAACAATATGCTACTGAATGAACAATGGGTTGCACAAGACATCAAGAAGGAGATTAAAACAATTTTAGAGGTGAATGAGAACACAGATACAATATATTGAAATCTGTGGGACACTATGAAACTAGTTCTAAGAGGAAAGTTTGTTGTATGAAGTTCATTCCTTAAACGAAGAAAAGATCAACAAATAAATGACTTAACATTACATCTCAAAGCCCTAAAAAAAAGAAGAACAAATCACACCAAAAGCAGTAGAAGACAGGAAATAGTTAAAATCAGAGCTGAAATAAATGAAATTGAAACAAAAAAAATTGACAAAACAAAAAGTTGGTTCTTTGAAAAAATACATAAAATCGACAGACACTTAGCCATACTAATGAAGAGAAGGAAAGATAAAACTCAAATTGCTAACATACATGATGAAAAAGGAAATATCACAACAGAACTAAAGAAATACAGAAGATAATTAGAAATTATTTTGAAAACTTGTACTCCAATAAATTAGAAAATATCAAAGGCATCAACAAATTTCTAGAGTCATATGACTTTGCTCAAATTAAATCACAATGATATACACAACATAAGCAGATCAATTTCAAGGGGTAAAATAGAAGACACCATCAGAAGCCTACCAATCAAGAAAAGCCCAGGACCGAATGGATACACACCTGAGTTCTACAAGACCTTTAAAGAAGAACTAATACCAGTACTCTTCAATTTATTTCAGGAAATAGAAAAAGAGGGAGCACTTCCAAGCTCATTCTATGAGGCCAGTATCACTCTGATTCCAAAACTAGGCAAAGATACATCAAATAAAGAAAACTTCAGACCAGTATCTCCAATGAACATATATGGAAAAATTCTCAATAAAATTCTGGCAAATTTAATACAAAAACATATCAAAAATATCATGCACCATGACAAGTGGGACTCATCCTAGGGATACAAGGTTGGTTCAACATACAAAAATCAATAAATGTAATTCATCACATCAATAGACTTAAAAATAAGAATCATATGATCATCTCAATAGATACAGAAAAAGCATTTGACAAAATACAGCACCCCTTCATGTTCAAAACACTAGAAATAACAGAAAGATATCTCAATATTTTTTAAAAGCTATCTATGCTAAGCCTGAGGCCAATATCATTCTAAATGGAGAAAAATTGAAAGCATTCCCTCCCTCTAAAAACTGGAACAAGACACAGATGCCCTCTTTCACCACTTCTATTTAACATAGTTCTTGAAACACTGGTCAGAGCAATTAGTCAGACAAAAGAAATTAAAGGGATACGGACAGGTAAAGAAGAACTCAAATTAACACTATTTGCAGATGATATGATTCTATACTTAAAAGACCCCAAAACTTCCACCAGACAACTGCAATAACTAATAAATGAGTTCAGCAAAGTAGCAGTGCACAAAATCAACATGCATAAATCAAAGGCATTTCTGTATATCAGTAACAAATCCTCTGAAAGGGAAACAAGGAAAATTATCCCATTTACAATAGCATCAAAAAATAAATAAATAAATAAAATACTTGGGAATCAACTTAATGGAAGAGGTGAAAGACCTCTACAGCAAAAACTACAGAACACTAAAAAAAGAAATTAAAAAAGACCTTAGAATATGAATAGATGTACCTTGTTCTTCGATAGGCAGAATTAATATCATCAAAATGACCATACTGCCAAAAGCACTATAAAGATTTAATGCAATTCTGATCAAAATCCCAATGACATTCCTCATAGACATAGAAAAAGCAGTCATGAAACTCATCTGGAAAAATAAGAGACCCAGGATAGCTAAAGCAATGCTTAGCAAGAAGAGTGAAACAGGTGGCATCACTATACCAGACCTTAAACTATACTACAGAGCAATAGTAACAAAAACAGCATGGTATTGGCACCAAAAGAGACTGGTAGACCAATGTTACAGAATAGAGTATACAGATACTAATCCATATTATCACAGTAACCTTATATTTGACAAAGGTGCCAAAAACATACATTGGAGAAAAGATAGACTTTTCAACAAATGGTGCTTGGAAAATTGGAAATCCATATGTAACAACATGAAATTAAACCCCCATCTCTCACCATGCATAAAACTCAACTCAAATTGGATCAAGGACCTTAAAATCAAACCAGAGCCACTGCATTTAATAGAAGACAAAGTAGGCCCAAATCTCCATTATGTTGGATTAGGCCCCAACTTCCTTAATAAGACTCCTTTAGTACAAGAATTAATATCAAGAATCAATAAATGGGATAGATTCAAACTAACAAGCTTCTTCTCAGCAAAAGAAACAATGAGTGAAGTGAATAGAGAGCCTACTACTTGGGAACAAATTCTTACCACACACACATGAGATACAACACTAATCTCTAGAATATATTAAGGACTCAAAAATCTTAACACCTAAAAAACAAGTAACCCAATCAATAAATAGGCCAGGGAACTGAACAGACACTTGTCAGAAGAAGATATACAATCAATCAACAAATATATGAAAAAATGTTCAACATCTCTAGCAATTAGAGAAATGCAAATTAAAACTACTCTAAGATTTCATCTCACTTCAATCAGAATGGCAGCTATTAAGAATACAGACAATAATAAGTGTTGGTGAGGATGTGGGGGAAAAAGGCACGCCCATACATTGTGGGACTGCAAATTGGTGCAGCCAATATGGAAAGCAGTATGGAGAATTTTTGGAAAACTGGGAATGGAACCACCGTTTGACCAAGTTATTCCACTTCTCTGTCTATACTCGAAGGACTTAAAAACAGCACCCTCCAGGGACACAACCACATCAATGCTTTATAGCAGCACAATTCACAAGAGCTAATCTATGGAACCAACCTAGATGCCCTTCAGTAGATGAATGGATAAAGAAAATATGGTATATATACATAATGGAATATTATTCAGCATTAAAAGAGAATAAAATCATGGCATTTTCAGGCAAATGGATGAAGTTGGAGAATATAATACTAAGTGAAATTAGCCAATCCCCCAAAAAACAAATGCTGAATTATTTATCTGATTTAAAGATGCAGATTCATAATATGTTATGGAGTTGGGGTGGGAGGATTAAATGAACTCTAGTTAGGGCAAAGGGGAAAAGGGGAGGAAGGGGAAGGGATAGGCCATAGGGGTGGGAAAGACAGTGGAATTCAATGGTCATAATTACCCTAAGTACATGTATGAAGACATGAAGGATGTGACTCTACCTTATGTACAACCAGAGATATGAAAAATTGTGCTCTATATGTGTAATATAAATTTATAATTCATTGTGTTGTCAAATATAACAAATTAAAATTTTAAAAAGAAAAGAATGTGAAGAACTAAAGTACAGTGTCAGGTCAGAGCTTATACAGTTGACAATAAAGTTGATCCTAGAACTCATGTGTACTATACACACTGGCATACATAAACCATATCTTGATTCAGTGGGAAGATCTATGACCAATGGACATTCACTATAATTTGGTCTGGTTAGAATTTTAAATAAAGTTTTAAATGACATTTTCTCCCACCCACCACCACCCTGCTTATCCACTGGTAGAAACAATTGCAGATTACTTACGGTAATAAAATAATGCATTTATGAAAATATTCCTCTAATTATGAAAAGTATATGCTCTATTATAAAAATAAATCACTACTTGCAATTTTATGTTTATTCTACTGTGCCATACTTGTAATTATATTTAGTAAAAAAGCAAGTTATCTTATTAAAAAACATATATGAAGTTTTGTGTTGAGAAGATTCTACAACCTAAAGCATATTCTACCTTCCCATGTGATCACTACAGCTCAAAATTCCTACATTGAGAAATTATATAAAATATCTTATACATAATGTTATATGCTACTGTATTTCATATATATATATATTAATTAGAGCAATTATGGTTTCAAAGTCATATGACTGCAATTTAATAATTCCAGTTGAGACCCATTATCTTAAGCCTGAGATTTACCACATTTTGGACATTTGAAAGCTTTTTTAAGAACATAAATTGAAATAAATAATTTACATCACTAAAAAAAAGTATTGTGTCCAACTGAAACTAAAAAGTAAGTATTTTTTGTAAAGAAAATCTATTTCCCAAACTCTACCCAACAGTGATTCCTGCTCCTAGAGGAAAATTCTCTACTTCTTTAGATGTCTCCTCTGTTATTTCCAGGTTTATGAAAAATCTCTTATTACTGTATTTCTTGAGTTTTGAATTTAGACATCCTCTATTTGTTTATATTCACAATTCCCCTCTAGAATCAATCACATATTTATTCCCCTGTTATTAGTATTTGAATATGAAATTTCCTTTGAAAGCTCCTGTGTCAATGGCTATGAGTGAAATGATAAGGTTATGAGAACAGCATCCTGATCAGAGGGTTAATCAATTTGATGGATTAACAGTTTGAAAGGACGGCTGTACTGGGTGGTAATTATAGGCAGTTGGGTCATGACTGAAGGAAGAAGGTCACTGGAGGCTGCCCTTGAGGATTATATCTTGTCTCTCTTCCCCCAATCTCCTACTCTCTCTCTCTCTCTGCTTCCTCGATGCTATGACTTCTGCTAAGATGTTCTGCCTCATCTTAGATTCAGAGCAATGAAGTCAGGTGATTAAGGACTGAAACCAAGAGCCAAAACAAACTTTTGTCCTTTAAGTTATTCTTGCTAGGCATTTTGGCCACAGCAACAAAAAGCTGACTAACACAGAAATTGGTACTGAGAAATTGCATCATTGCTGTGACTAAACTGACTATATGGTTCAGAAGCCTTCAGAACTGATTTGTAGGAGGAAGGTGGAAAAGTTTGGAGATGCAGTATGGAGAAACCTTACAACGTTTTAAGCAGAGATTAATGGGCTTCTGGTGCAAATTCAGAAGACCAGAAGCCAATAGGAATGTAGACAGTAAATACTGTGCTCATGAAGTTTCAGAAGGAAATGAGAACTGTATTAAAAATCAGACAAGAGACTATTCTTGTCATAGTTTGGCAGAGAAATTGTCTACATTTTGTATGTCTTGAGACTTTCTGTGAGACTGAATTTAAAAGTGATGGACTAATTAATCTGACAGAAGAAATTTCAAGGCACAAGAGCCTTTGGGTGGTGCATAGAAACTGAGAAATTTGATGCCCTCAGTTACCTAATTTTATAAAAATGACTTATCTTCCTTTTTTACCCCCTAGTCCTTCACTAGAATTTAAATCTTGTCTTTATTAGTTCGTATTGGAGTGTCATTAGACTGACATTTGATAGAAAATGAATCATTTAACTTGTTTAAAAAATACACACTAATGTCCAGAGCTCTCCAAACCTCACTACAATATTCTACTGTGATGTCTGAGTGGGGCCAGTGTACCATGAACAAAAGTAGCCTGGGAAATTTCACTGGACTCCTAAAGTTGGGAAACAGTGCTCTAAATCAGTGTTTTACATATCTTGGATTACCTGGGATCTGATTAAAATGTATTATCTGGGATCTGATTAAAATGTATTATCTGGGATCTGATTAAAAAGTTCTGATGAAGGATGTCTGTGGAGGGACCTGAAAGTAGGCACTTCTCACAAGTGTTCACATGGGGCTGATGGTGCTGATCTGCTGATTCAGGACCCACTCAGACTGAAGACTGTTCCTTGAGAGCTTATTAAGGAAGAAGCACCTTGGGCTCCAGAAGGAAATGAATCAATATCTGTTTTTAATTCTGATCTCCTCACGAATTTTATGTTCATTACATTTGAGAAATTCTGCCCCAGACAACCTCTCTCAGAAATAAAGAATGATTCAGAGTGGAATTAACCCCAACATAGTAATACAGTTTAATTATGCAAATGCAACTAAAACATTATTTCTGAATTAAAAAAAACGGAATGGTAGGGAGGTTGTGCATGAGGAGTGGGAAGTGGGGTATATAAAAAGTCTGTTGTACTTTCTACTCATTTTGCTAAAGAAGTTCTGAGCATCCTGTCTACTATGTGGGCATACTGCATTGGTGAAACTGACATAAGAAGAAATGACATCTGGAGGGTGCAATTGATTGGCACTTCATACTTACTCAGCCACCTTCCAAATGCAAATTAGTACCTCTTACAAATTAATGTGTAGGAAGAAATTATGTTGGCTGGTTAAATATAGGGCCTGGTCCCCTTGAAGTTGGCCTTTGCTTTGTTAATAAATTGAATTTGTGATTTCTTTGTTAATTGATTAAGGAAATTAAATTATTCTGGATACACTTACATAAACAAGTGTCTGTGGAACAATGAAAACCTGATGCATGATCATAATGACCCCAACAATAAACTACCATCCAAGATGTCACTCTGAAGTGAACCAATCATCCTTCCCAGGAACATGGTACATCAGTTCACTATATTACTTCATCTGAGTTCCATCCTTCTCTTTTCAAAGTTAACCTAAAACTTCCCCTAAAAACTTTGAAATAGGCTAAAACATCTCTTAATAAAAAAATAAATAAATAAATTTGAACTTACATAATGTACATATTTGCAAGACGATGTAGTTTTTGTTTGTCCTTACATAGTTTGAGAAAAGCAAGTCCCCAGAAAATCAATTTCCTTTCTTCTTAACATTCTCAGGTTTATGAGGCTTTGGAGATATCAATAAAATCACAATCTCTGATTCTAAAATGTTCCATCTGTTCCTGCCACTCATTCCCCTACCGAAGGCTGAATCTTTTTCCTTCCCAATTATCCTCAGCCCCCAACTGTAATGGTGGCAAAGGGAATAGTAGAGGAGAGCGTGTGGAACTGGAAGTGGTGATTGGATTTTCATGAAAATGTGCCTTGGAAGAAATAGAGTGAGAGAAAGGTGCAGTAAAACCAGACAAAATCACTGAGACTTTACAATTATGCACACTTCATTTGCAAATCTTGACCTCCAAATGCAGTTGTTCCTGTGCACTGTTTCTATTCTGCAGGCAACATCTGCCTATTTTGACCATGTTAAACAAGAGAAGAAAAGGGGCCTAACATGAGTCCCACCATGTGTCAGGAATTACATATGTATAACACACAATCTTTCCCATGGCCATTCTTATCTTAAAAAGGAAGGATATAAGCTGTAGATACTCCAACTCAAAAGAGCAAGGTTACATGACTAGTGAAGTGGAGAGGTTGGGGATGAAACCAAAAAAACTGTCTGATTTTGTGGCCCAGGCTGTTTCTACGTACACCCTACCTCTACCAATGAGTGAAAGTTTCCTCTAGCAATTAAAAAAGATACACTTGTATTTGAATCTTAGCCCTGACATCCTCCAAGTGCAATCTTAGGCCAGTGACTTCAGTAAATTTGTTCTTTCTTCAGGAAAATTT
The DNA here is from genome assembly GCF_001458135.2 of Marmota marmota marmota. NCBI lineage: Eukaryota > Metazoa > Chordata > Mammalia > Rodentia > Sciuridae > Marmota > Marmota marmota. Next base: position 44,051,052 of record NW_026000005.1, on the reverse strand, counting down.
GCATAGTGATGCTTATCATATAGACTTATTGTGGTGATCGTATGGCATAACATCTTAGATTGCTTAGCAGATTAGTATGTGTCTACTAATGTAAGCTGCTAGTTCAGACATATCATTAAGGCAATCCACAGCAGCATAAGTTTATGTCATTGCAGCATAAGTCTAGCTCCTTCCCACAATCTGAAAACTTGTAATGCGAAGTATCACAATCAATACAAAAGAGCTGAGATCAGATTGTACTGAAGACACGTTGGAGGGAAAATATTTCTGTGGGCCAGAAGGAAGATCATTATACTGCTTTCTTAATTATTTATGTGTGTATGGTATAGCCATATATCGGAAATGACAGAAGATATCACTTATCATCAAGGAGCACAGAACAGAGCCAGGACTACAAAGTCATCCCTATTTTTCCAAACCTATCCTTCAGTATTGCTCTGTCCTTAAATCTGATTCCTATTTCAAATATGTGTCTCTTTGAAACTAGTGGACTTCTTACTTATTATATTTCTTGGGTTCTAAAACATTTGCTGGTTAACAAAATGTCTTGAGCCTTATGTGATTATTTTGACATATATATTGGCCTTTTTAACTCTAATTCATTTAGTTGAAATCAATACATTTTGTAAATATAAGTCATACAGAATAATTGATGTCATCAACTCTAGCCCAGGACTGCATTAGCTATATGCACCCTTTGCACATTGAACCATCTAAAACACAGCATTTTCCTCATTGTTTTGTGATTATTTGTTTGCATTTCCTTTATCTACACTGAACCTCTCAAGGATATGTACAATGCAGAATTATTTAAGTTTTAAATAAGAGTAAGCGTGAGAGAGAATTTTCATGTTGATTACCTGCTATGTTTGGATATGAAGTGTACTCCTAAAAGTTCCTATATGAATGCAGTAGGTAAAATGATTATATTAAGAGAGCTGTGACCTAATTAGCCCATCCAAATTTGATTGGATTAAATGGGTTAGAACTATAGGAAGGTGGGCTGTGGCTAGAAAAGGATATCGCCAGGGATATTACTTGGTGATTATATATATTATTCCTGGCTCTTCCTGTTCTCTCTGCTAGCCGGCCACTCACGGATGCCCCTCCATGATGCCTCCATGATTTCCTCCACCATGCCCCTCTGCCACGATCCTCCTCATCACCTCAGGCCCTGAGTAATGAAGCTGGCTAACCATGGCCTGAAACTCTGAAACCACAAGCCCCAAATAATCTTTTCCTCCTTTAAGGTGTTTTGTTAGTTATTTGGGTCACAGCCACAAAGAGATGACTAACACAGTACCCATTACTATTACAAATAATAAGTACAAATAATTCAATTTAACGAAAACAACATGGGCTTTGAGTTCAGTTCTCACTGCCTTATTTACTAGCTGTGTGACTTTGGGCTGCCTATTGAACTGAGGGACTATTTCCTGAGGTGTAATTTGGAGACCTGAACAGCTGTTTGCACAGAGCAGCTGGGGGGAAACGCTGGCAAGATACGAATACGGAGGAAAGAAAATGCCTTCTGAAAGATAAACTGAAAGGATCATATGGAGAGATCCAATGAATAGCACCAAAAATAACAATAAAATGAAGAGACAAAGTAGTTATAGTGTTGAGAAAGTTGACTTCCACAATTATGTATAGAAAGAACTCGTCCATTAAAAGAGTGGGGAGAACATGCCGAAGGGAAAATTTGGAAATGACCATCCAATATCTGTTGTCAGTAATTCTATCCCTATTAAGAGAAAAAAGCAAGGTCTTGAGTCATTTAAAACCCATGTCATGAGGTCACACTGACTTCCTTTATATTGATCAGATGGCCTCAAACCCTTGGTTAAAGTTTAATATCCTTTAAGTTCTACCTGTGGAATAGCAGCTCATAAAGCTCTCCCATCCCTCTGTTTTATGGTGCTGAGTGTTATAATTTTTTATAATTATACTTTTTTTCTTATTATAATATTTTTCTCATCATCAGTCCAATTGTCAATGTGCATCTGTAGATAGGGCATTATATGCTTGGAAATGCCTCCCAAGTACCAGAAAAGAACAGTGCACAGGAACAACAGCATCCCAGCCATGCTCCCAGGTGAGCGAGGGAAATGGCACAGTGCATAACTCAGCTGTCACTTCCATTTTTAAACAAAAATTTTCCAAACTTATTCAATGCAAGTTGATTTTGTGTTAGACTTCTAATGTCTCACCAGATCACCTTACTGAAACTGAAAGTAAATTGCTTTTATTTGTCTTTTCTTAGGAGAATGCTAAGCATTTACATGAGTGATAACCTCTTCACATCACAGTAGGTGGGATGAGATATCTGATTTGTTGTCTGTAATTCCTACATATATTTGTGAAGATGAAAGATAAATTACTTGTTATCCCTGGTATGGTTACTACTAATAACCAGTAACCATAGAAATATCAATGAAAAGATCAGCTACTAATACCAACCTGTGTTGTCTCATTTCATGTTCAATCACATGTGAGTTTTTAGTTTAACAGATGAGCTGACAAAGAAAAAGTTTAATTTTCCAATGTCAGACTGTTAGTAATTGAGCAAGGGAGGTACCGTTTGAACTCAACCAGTCTCACTACTGTCCTATGCAGATATCTCACCACATAATTATTACTATGTTGCTATTTTCTTCATCATTATTAATAGTGGGTTTCTTTATCTTCAATCTAGAGTCCCATAAGATAAAATGAAATATGAGTCTAGCAAAAGAAACAATCAACAGAGTGAAAAAATAATCTACAGAATGGGAGGAAGTATTTATAAACTCTCCATCTCAGAGAGCATTTATGTTCATAATATATAAGGAACCCAAACAACTGCACAAAACAAAATAACTTGATTTTAAAATCAGTAATACACACAAACAGTTTCAAATATATATATATATATATATATATATATATATATATATATATATATATATATATATCAATTGGGTTATTTGGTTTTTTGTTGTTGTTGTTTAACTTTTTGAGTTCTTTGTATATCCTAGAGATTAGTGTTCTATCCGAAGTGTGAGGGATAAAAATTTGTTCCCAGGATGTAGGCTCCCTATTTACCTCACTTATTATTTCTCTTGCTGAGAAAAAAAAATTAGTTTGAGTACATCCCATTTGTTGATTCTTGATTTTAACTCTTGTGCTATAGGTGTCCTATTAAGGAATTTGGAGCCCAACCCCATGAGATGGAGATTAGGGCCAACTTTTTCTTCTATTAGATGCAGTCCCTGGTTTGATTCCTAGATCCTTGATCCATTTTGAGTTAACCTTTGTGTATGGTGAGAGAAAGGGATTCAGTTTCATTTTGTTGCATATGAATTTCCAGTTCTCCCAGCACCATTTGTTGAAGATACTATCCTTTCTCCATTGCATGCTTTTAGCACCTGTGTCTAATATAAGGTAGTTGTAATTTTGTGGATTAGTCTCTGTGTCCTCTATTCTGTACCATTGGTCTACCAGCCTGTTTTGGTGCCAGTACCATGCTGTTTTTGTTATTATTGCTCTGTAGTATAATTTAAGATCTGGTATAGCTATACCACCTGTTTCACTCTTCCTTCTTAGAAGTGCTTTAGCTATTCTGGGTCTCTTATTTTTCCAGATGAATTTCATAATTGCTTTTTCTATTTCTGTGAGGAATGTCATTGGGATTTTGATTGGAATTGCATTGAATCTGTAGAGTGCTTTTGGTAATATGGCCATTTTAATAATAGTAATTCTGCCTATCCCTGAGCAAGGTATATCTTTCCATCTTGAACAGACAGTTCCCAGAAGAGGATATACAATCAATTAACAAATACACGAAAAAATGCTCACCATTGCTAGCAATCAGAGAAATGCAAATTAAAACCACTCTAAGATACCATCTCACTCCAGTAAGAATGGTAGCCATTATGAAATCAAACAATAACAAGTGCTGGCGAGGATGCAGGGAAAAAGGTACACTCATACATTGCTGGTGGGGCTGCAAATTGGTGCAGCCAATTTGGAGGGCAGTATGCAGATTCCTTGGAAAGCTGGGAATGGAACCACCATTTGACCCAGCTATTCGCCTTCTTGGACTATACACAAAAGACCTAAAAAGAGCATACTACAGGGACACAGCTACATCAATGTTCATAGCAGCAAAATTCACAATAGCTAGACTGTGGAACCAATCTAGATGCCCTTCAATAGATGAATGGATAAAAAAATGTGGCATTTATACACAATGGAATATTACTCAGCACTAAAAAATAACAAAATCATGGCATTTGCAGGGAAATGGATGGCACTAGAGCAGATTATGCTAAGTGAAGTTAGCCAATCCCTAAGAAACAAATGCTGAATGTCTTCTCTGATATAAGGGAAGTGACTCAAAACACAGTAGGGAGGAAGAGCATGAGAAGAAGATTACCACTAAACAGGGAAAAGAGGTGGGAGGAAATGAGAGGGAGAAGGAGAATTGCAGGGAAGATGGAAGGAGACCCTCATCGTTATACAAAATACATATATGTTGGTGTGAGGGGGAAGGAAAGAAAAAAGAGTGAGAGAGAGAAATGTGTCACAGTAGATTGGGAAGAGTTAGGTGATAGGGGGAGGGGAGAGGAGGTGGGGATAGGGAGGGCAGCAGAATACAACAGACACAGTATTACTGTATGTATTTACGTGGCTGTATAACCAATGTGATCCTGCAGTCTGTACACGTGGAAAAATTAGAATTCATACCCCATTTGAATCAAATGTATGATATGTCAAGATCATTATATTGTCTCGAGCAACTAATAAAAAATAAAAATTTAAAAAATATATATATACAGATGGATAGATGGCTGATAAATAAATGAACAAATGCTCAATATCATTATCTCACCACAATGAGATTATCACCTCACCTTTGTAAAAATTATTACTAAGAAAAACATAAAATCAAGCCACATGCAGTGGCTTGACTCATCTTGGGAGGTTGAGACAGGAGAATCACAAGTTCAAAGCCAGCCTCAGCAATTGCTGAGGGCCATTGCTAAGTAAGAATGATGCATGGCATAACCCAGGTCATTTGCAGTGTCATTGCATGTAAGGTGACCTTGCTCAAGGACCAGGGCGGATCCAGGTTTAGGGCAGATCGGGGGTTTAGGGTGTTCCCGGTTTAGGACACTCCCGGTTTAGGGCAGTTCCAGGTTTAAGGTGTACCCTGCTGGGAATAGGGCGTATCCTGCTGCCTCAGGCGCGCCCGCTCCTTGAGTTCCCATTGAGTTCTCGTGGGATTCAGAAAGATTTTTGGGATTTTGCCCAGAACGTGAATTGGGCGCAGAACGTGAATTGCCCCAGAACGTGTGTAGTGTGTAGAGTGCCGGTGTGAGTTCGAGAATAAAGAGTTGCTGTTTGAATCTACAAGGTGTGTGGTGGCTCGTAATTTTGTGCCCAGCCAGACTGCGGCAAGCAATGGCAAGGTGCTAAGCAAATCAGTGAGACCCTGTCTCTAAATAAAATAAAAAATAGGGTTGGGAATATGGCTCAGTGCTTGAGTGCCTCTTAGTTCAATCCCCAGTAACAAGGGGGGAAAAAACACAGTCAAGCGCCAATGAGGATTTGGAGAAATGGGAACACTCACCTACTGTAAATTAGTACGGACATTATGGAAAGTAGTCTTGAGGTTTCTAAAAGTATTAAAAGTATAGTTGGGCAGACTGGTGCCTTCCTATAATTTCAGGTACCTGAGATAATGAGGCAGTAGCATCACGCAGTTAAGGCTAACCTGGGAAACACAGTGAGACACCCAACTTAGAAAAAGAATTAAAATGGAAATACCATATGAATCAGAAATCCCATTACTGGAGCCAAGGTAAATAAAATCAGTATGTTAAAGAAACATTTACACTCCCATATTTATTGCAGAATTATTTCCATTAGCTAATAAGTGTGCACAATCTGTGTGTCCATCAACTGATGAGTGAAGAAAGGAAATTTAATACATGCATACCCTGTAATACTATTCAGCTATAAAAAAGGATGATATCTTGTTAATTGCAAAAACATGGATAGAACTGGGAACATTATATTAGGTAAGAAAAACCAGGCACAAAAAGATAAGTACTACATGATCTTACTCATGTGAAGTATAAGAAATTGAGAGTAGAACAGTTACCAAAGGATGGGGAGAACAGTAGCTAGAGAGAAATGGGAACTGATGATCAGTGAGTACTAAATCACAGTTGAATAGAAACAAAAAGTTCTGGTGGGCTACTATTGTATAGCAGATTGACTCTAGAGTACAATAACGTACAGTACATTGGCAAAAGCCAGAAGAAAGTATTTGGAATGTTTTCATAATAAAGAAATTAGAAGTGTTTGAGAAGATTTATGACTTTACCTGGACTTAAACATTTTACCATGTGTACAAACATCAAAACATCATGTGGCACCCCACAAATACCTACAATTTTTATATTTATGTATCAGTTAAACATCAACTTGAAGTTTTTTAAAAAATATATTTTAAAAATAAAATTTGACCTTTTTTGACTATGCTTGGAAAGTTGCATATTTCAATATGGCTTCAAAATTAGGATTCATAATTTATAGTGGAATCACATTTTAAACAAGATTATGAAATGGATTTTTAATTCCAAAAGATAACTAAATAATATGCAAAATAATACTTATGCTTTATTATTCTATATTTCCACACTAGGAACTTCTACCAAATTACTGTAAAAATAAATATACAAATGTAATGAAATCTAAATAACATTCTTAAATAATCTTTTTAAATGTGAAAAGTGAAGAAAAGATAAGCACCCAAGTATACCAGTAATATTCTGAGAAATAAATTTTAAAAAAGAAAGTCTATGAAAACAAAAATATATTTACAATATACACAAAATTATTCAAATATATACAACTTATTTATTTAAAATAGACATAAAATTCATTTAAAATCACAGAGATGTTTAACATTTATTAGCATATATTAATATAAGAGAAAGTTGATGTAAAAATTAATATTAAAGAATAAATAATTTCAGTTATGAAGTAACTGGCTAGCATTTCTACTTAAAAAATATAATCTTGCATATTACAATACCAATCTATAAAAAAATAATCCCAGATGTATCAAATAATGTAAATTTTTTTTAGTCAACTTTTGCATCATTATGGGGAAAAAAAAAACCCTGAAAATAGCCACTTAGAAGAGAAAATGTTTATTTGGGTTTTATGGTTTGAGAGGTCTCAGTTCATGGATGGCCAACTCCATTGCTCTGGGTCCATGATAAGGCAGCATATCATGAAGGAAGAGCTCAATGTAGGATAACTGCTTAGGTGCTTAGCTCATGGCAGGGTCCAGAAAGCAGAGAGAGGGTAGGGAGGGGCCACAGGAAATAGGCATCCTTCCAGGGCACACCCCCAGGGACCCATATGCTCCAGTCATGCCCCACATACCTACAGTAACCACCCAGTCAGTCCATTCAAAATAGAATAAACTGATTAGGTTATGATTCTCATATTGTAATTATTTTACTTCTCAATATTCCTGCATTAACAGGAGTTTTTCAGGGACATCACAAATTAAAACCAGAACAAATATTAAACAATATTACCCATAAAGTATTAATGAAAATAATTTATTTTTTGATAATGATAAACTATCAACGAGGCACAACAATATCATATACAATAGATAGACGCCATGACATTTTTAAATGGTTATATGTCCCCCCCCCAAAAAAAAGCCCCAACTGAATTAAAAAAATAAACTAGGAAAATAGTTTAAACCTATTGAATATTAGGAGATTAATATCCTTAATTTGAAAATAGCTCATATAAATTTTTACAAACCTGATAAATATAAGTAAAAAATATCAACAAAAAATAGTCACTATAGTATAAATGTTATTTCTTCTGACTATAAAGACAACGGCAGGAAGCTATGTAATTTTATGTCTATCAAAATGTATATAATGTGCAACTATTTTATATGAAAAATAATTAATAATTTTAGTATCATCCATAATGGAATAGAATGTGTCTCACAAATACCTTCACCAAGAACAAGTAGAAAATATTGGTAAAACACAAACAGCATCTATTCAAATCACTGGAGTGCTAATAAAGCAACCAAGACTTAAATAGTCAAAACTGAGAAGAAAAGAGAATAGCAAAGAGGAGACCTGGCTGTGTGCCAGATGCTTTTTCCATCATGCTTTGAAAGCTCATGGAGAGGGGAAGAGGCGGCATTTGGCCATGTATTTGGGGGTAGATAAAAGAGCAGAGCCTAAAAATCCAAAAGGGATCAAGATGATTAAATGACATTTAAGGTTCTCTATGCAGTCAGATTGAAGGACCAAATCCTAGAAAGGAGGTAGACACAGATAAAAGAGTAAAACGGTGTGATTTTCAGACTTATGGAATTTGCTAAATTCTTTAAGTAGAGCAAGAGGAAAATACGGGAAGATAATTAAAAAAAAACTACTAGATATAAAAACAGATTTTAAAGTGGTGTGGTTCTGAGAAGTCAGGAAAAAAAATAGATTTTGAAACAACTGAAATGCATCCCTTATAAGTGTCCTAGGTCTCTGCTGAGTCCCACACACAGTGTCACTCTTAGTAAATAAGAAAACAATAAAACCCAGACTCAGGTAGATTCCTTCTTGATTAAGCTGACCTACTTGCACTTGAGCTGCCTACCAAAGGCAAAGGTAAATCTTTCCTGGAAAAGGATCTAACTCAGTCTTTGTAATTTTTCATAAGCAGTATACAGAATTCAAATTTTAAAAAGCAAAAAGCAGACTATGAAATAAAACCCCCCTCAAAAACAAGCAACACCACCATTGACTTATTTCAAATTATATGGCGCTGATTTTAGAAGAATGGTGATGGGTATATTAAAAAAACAGGTTAAAAGATGAAGATTTTATTAGATGGCTATAATTTATTTTTTATAATAAGAAATTCTAAAGTTGAAAATGTAACAATTGAAATCAGGATTCCTGTAGATAGATTTTAACACAGATTGGGTATAACAGAAATGAAGATTGGTGAAGTAATCAAAGAAGGATAAGCAGAAGATGTCTATGATAACAGCAGAAAAGAACTGAAAATAATGAGAGTTTAGGCAAAAATTTCTCACATGCATACAATAATATTCCCTGAACACAGGAGAGATGCATTTCATAAGACATACAGAAGAGAGGAGAGACAGAACAAGGGTGAAACAAGATTTTAAAGAAAGATCAGTAAAGTTGACCAAGGGGATTGATGGAAGGAAGGAGGGACAGGTAAAGGGGAGAACAGTGGAATGAATCTGACTGAACTTTGAAATTCCATATGCACATACATGAATATAGCACAGTGATTCCCAACAAAAAGTATATCTACAAGGCACCAATTTAAAAAAAAAAAACCTACAAATTACAGAAAGATCAATAAAGTAGAGAAAAGAGAGTATGAGGAAGGAGAAGGGGACAGGGGCAACTATTGAGGATTGAACCAATAGAAAATTTTATTCCATGCTTTGGTGATAATATAAAAATGTATCCTAAGGTTGTATATAACTAAAGAGAATTTTGTAAAAATGTTAACACACAATTAGACTTATTGATACCACTGGTGATGAAAATCAATCAGGGCCAAGTTTCATTTCCCCAGATGTGAACACCCAAGAAACAATGAGGCAAACATAGAAAGCAAGTTTTGTTTAAAGGATAGAACAGAGATAGGCTTCTCTGCAGAGAAGGGGCCCCAGAGCTGGATGTCCAAAGAAATGGGGGGTGTCCTGCCCCTTTATACATTTTAGATTTCCTTTGTTCTCATGCTCCCCTCCCCTTATCCTGCCTCTCTTCTCTCCCTATCCTGCATATGTGACCAGTGGCCAAAAGTTAAAGATAGAATGATCCAAGGGTGGAAAAGAAACTGCCCAGGGTACAGACAGGAAGGGACCAGCCCAGGAGACATTAATTAATCACTCTTATAATTCTCTGCTTGGAGGAAAAATTCCTGGGGCAAGTTACCTTTGCCACAGGTTGGAGGAGGAGGGGGAAGGGTTTTGGAGATGTCAGCATTTTGTTTCTTTTCTTTCCAACCATCTCCATTTGCCCAATCAGACACAATTATTTAGTATCTACATTGATGGCCCTTTGTTTCCTGGCTTCAGTTTCCCCCTCTGGGAACACAATTCTAACTGTGGTTAGAGAAAAAATGGATGATGACCACTCTGTCTGCTTCAAGCTGAGAGGGGTGACTTGAGGTAAGCAGTTGGAGTTTCCCTCTTAGGAATGTTTCAGCTCAGTTTAGGGGTTCATAGCAAAAGACTGGTTTGGAAAGAACAGGTTGTAAAGTCATCTGGAGGTGGGTGTTTCAATGAAAGAAACAAAAAGACATGAGTACTGAAATGAGATTCATACAAAGTAAATGTCACAGCATCTGGAACATGTCAATAAATATCTTGAAGGTGATAGAAACCAGTAGTCTCTCACCAGGAAGTGCAAGAGCTGACAAGTTGTTCCCATGGCAATGCTTTTATCTGGTAATGTAAATCTTTGACATTGCCAGAGTTATCAGGTATGTAAACAGCACTTAGTTTTAATAGTGTCACAGATGTCCCCATAAGATGTACTTAAGCCATCTAGTCATCTAATTTTTACAAATACTTTTTTGTTGGGATAATTCTCTGCTTAGTAGAGATGCCTTCATTTCTGTTACTTAGGTCTAAATAATCATACTAGCAAACAGATCAAGCCTACCTATATAGGAGGTTAGAAAGTTTGGGTATAAATGGTCTAAATCTCCCTTTTTGTAGTCAAAGAAGCTAGCAAAGCACATAGCAACAACAATGGGGACAATCTCTATGGGCTTGTAAAAGCTGTGAATCCAGGCACTTCCATGTCCCTCTGGCAACCCTAGAGTCTTTAACAGCTAGAGTATGATCTGCAAGGGGAGGGGAGTGCTCAGGAGGAGTGAGCAGGAGCATGCAGAATGGCCCATATGGACGCATACATTATTGGTCCTTTTGATCAGTGCCTACTGACTGATTGCCATGGATACCCCATTAGGGTGGTTTGGAGAGGAGTCAAGAGAAGAAAACTTTAGGATTCACCTGGGAGTGGCCCAGGCCAGATCCCCATGGTTTTTCCAACCCTTTGTCTACCTCCATGATCCCAAAGGCAGACTGGGATTAAAGACACTGTGTACTCACACCAAATACTCTCTGAGCTAGATAGAATAGTGGGAAATGGCTTTAGCAGAACCCAGCATGCCTGATTGGCAGAACAGGTGATTGGAACCAACCTAGGCTGGGGAATCCTCTAACCAGTATCTTTTAGAATGGCGGCTTGCCCTAACTGCATTTAATTAGCTGATGGGTGCCCATTATTATCTTCCAGAAAGAAATAGACAGAAAAATGAACCTCAGATAGATGTGGGGTGCCTATGAAGGAGCTTACCTCAGTGATGATATTGGTGGGACCTCCAAATATGATACCCCCAGTGATGAAAATCAATCAGGGCCAAATTTCATCTCCCCAGATGTGAAGACTGAACACCTGAGAAATGCCAAGGCAAGTGTAGAAAGCAAGTTTTATTTAAAGGATGGAACCGAGATAGACTTTTGCACAGAGAAGGGGTCGCAGGGATGGATATCCAAAGATGTGGGGGTGTCCTGTCCCCTTTATACATTTTAGTTTTCCTTCTCCTTCTCCCCTTATCCTGCCTCTCTTCTCTCCTCATTTTGCAGATGTGACCAGTGGCCAAAAGGTGAAGGTGAAGGTGAAGAGACCCAGGGGTGGGAAAGAAGCTGCTCAGGGGATATAGGCAGGAAAGGACCCGCCCAGGATGCATTAATTAACAACTCATATAATTCCCTGCATGGAGGAACAATTCCTGAGTCGGAGGAGGAGGGGAAGGGCTTTAGAGATATCATCATTTGATTTCTTTCCTTTCTAACCAGCCCCATCTTCCCAATCAGATCCAATTATTCATTGTGTACAGTGACTGCCTTTTGTCCTGCAATTTCATTATCATGGGATAACCACAGAGAAAAATCCTGAGAACAGCCACGGACAGAAAGGACTGGAAGGATGGCTGGTAGGAGAGGTAGGACAGATGCTATCTCTCAGAAGCAGGTCAGACTTATAGCCAACTTACCAAAAGGAATAATGGAAGTCAGAAGACAATGAACCACCTCTTTGGTTGCAGTAGTAGGGGGTCACAACCAGGAAAAGACACAAGAGATCCTTTTAGGTTGCCAATATGTTTATAATCTTGACTTAAATAGTGTATACATGAATATGTACAATTTACAAATGTTCTTCTAGCTGCACATTTATAAGTTATGCTTACAATTTACACCTTTGTATCTGTGTGTTATGCTTTAAATAAAAACTCAACCAAGAAACTCAGAAAAAAAATTCAATCAGTATTTAGTGTCATGGGATGATACCCACACCAGATTGTCAGGGCATGTTTAAAAACGACATGTACATTATGACCCTACCTTTAATTCATAATTTATGTACATTTACAGGCTTTATATAAACATAAATGCCTGAAGAAATTCTTCAAAATAGTTCAATTAAATGCTGAATATTATCCTCGGGTAGTAGAGATAGTGGTGATTTTAACTTTGTTCATAAATTCAATCCTTAGATTTAGAAAACATTAACTAAAATCAACTTCTGTTATTGAGTTCTCTTCAAGGATCCTATGGACTACATATTATGAAAGCCATTATTTTGTTGCTACAATTCATCTCCTACAATGAGCACTGATGAATAACTAAATACATATTTATAGAGTTTATTTTTTTCATTATACAAAATTGCCAATATTGACCAATTTAGATAATTTCATAAAGTTCCACTGACTATTTTCACTTTGTTTTACTCATTTAACTTTACTTCTTGTGGATGTTCTGCAGAAACAGAGGCAGGTGTTGCTTCTTATGACACCCTGTTAGATTACCAGTGAATCACTGTATACACCTTGTGTTTATTTTCATTTTGAGAAATGACAGTGTAGTCACACTGGCTAATCTGACGTCACAAACTTTATTAACAATGCCCTGATTCACATACCTTTTATTCTGTTCTAAGTTTCAGATATTGTGAAACTTTTCTCTTCTGTCCTCCTCCTCCTTCATATCTCTTATTATTTTTATTGTGTCAGAACCTCCCATAGCCTTATTGTGTGCCAGTACTATTCCTGGCATTTTATATTTATCAACTCACTTAAGTTAATGATATCTATTCCATCAGCTAGGCAACAGGGTAGGCAAAAGAGCTGAACCTCTCTGGGCAGCCATGAAACAAGGAACTTAAGTGGCACACGCATCAATTTGCTACATAAAAAATGATTCCTCTACTCAATAAATAAAATCACACCCGCAAGGGTAGCAAAACAGCAGAACCCGAAAAGTAAAGACTAAATTTTAAAGACAGTAAGTTTCAAAATATATTACCTGAAAAGTATTAGGAATTGTGTTAGCAGCACATTTCTCCAGTGCAATAAGTAAAAACACAGAGAGTGAGCCAATCAAAATGAGGAGGAAAACAACTGTCAATCTAGGATTGTGTAATAAGCTAAAGTAGCATTGGAGAGGGAGAACACACAAAAACATTTTTAAACAAAGATCGAGAATGTACGAGGAAATTAGTAGAGGCTCTAACAGTTTTTAACTTTGTCAAAAGATGGAGGATGTTTATATATTATGTAATTTAAATATAGTCACCCAGGGAGTAGAGAGTGAATGTGGAAATTTCAAAGCAGCTAAGATGGAAAAAGAGCATATATGAAATTTGATCAACTGAGTAAAAAACATGAAAGAGCAAAAAAGCAATGAAAAGATAGTAAGATCTTTTCATTGCTTTTTTGCTCTTTCATGTTTTTATTCTTACTAATTAAAAAATCAGAGAAATGCACCTTGAAACAAACAATTTTGATAATGAATTAAATTCTCATGTTAACAGATTGATAATGTCAGATAAACTACATATGGTTATGTAATGAAAGCAGAATGTTTGAGAGAAAGGAAGGGGATAAGTTATGCCACACAAATAAAAACCAAAAGAAAAATGTTTTTTAAAGACTCTGTAGGCATTGCTCAAGAAAGGTTATGATTAAAGAACCATGAAGATTTTACAATTCTGAATTAATACAGACAAGGCCTTAAAATACATTAGGCAAAACAATAAAAAAGAGAGATTAAGAACCAATTTTAAAAACCTTCCATTATGAATATGGATATGACTTTCCTCTACTGAGGTCAATGAGAGAGGCACCAATTAGTAAACATATATATTTGAACCAAAAATTATTTTCAAGTATATGTGGAAAATTTAGAGATTGACCATGAAGTAAACCACAAAGGATCAGAATGACAGGAAAAATATGTTTCCAAGATAATGCAATAAGTTTAGACATCAATGTATGTATAATAGCTAAAATGCATTTCGGATATTGACTCATAAGCAAATGATAAGAAAAATTATGTTTGCATTACACAAGGGAGATAAAATATAAAGCAATCATGTCTCCCACCTCTGCCTTTCCAGTGTAGCCCTGGCATCTGAACCTGAAACTCACATCTCCTGTGGAGTCTTTGCCGTATCAACCAATTTGCCTATTAAGCATATTAAATCTAACATGTGCAAAGCAACTCCAGGTCTTTCTCCCCAGGGTTGCTCCACTGGTGTTTTTTCCATTTCATTTATGAGAACCCAATCTTTTCAATTCCTGAAGCCCAAATGCTTTAGAAACATCATTAATTACCTCTCACACAACCTAGGGGCAATTCATCTGCAAATTCTATGGATTTGACTTTAAGACAGAATCATATTTGGCCCTTTTTGTTTTCTACCTGCACACATGGTGACTTGTGCACACCAGCAGTAGCTCCACAATTAACTCAGGCCTGAAATGCCACCATGGAGGGATAAAAGTTCTCCTGCTTTCACACTCGATCTTAGAATCTACACGCAATGCAGCGGCCAGAAAGGGCGCTACAGCATACAGGTCCCATCACGTTCTACTTGGCTCAACATCTGTTATATCTTCATCTTAATAAAAGTTGCAGATCTTAAAACGGCCTATAGGAAAGGCTCACACAGTTACCTGGGTGGCCCACCACGGCCTCCTGAGGTCATCTCCTCCTTCTCTGCTTCTCATCTAGACTCACTGACCTCCTTACAGCTTATAGGACATGAGACAGGTCCTTCTGTGGCAGATCCTCTAAAAATCCCCTTCCTTTATCTGGAACACTCCTCCCTCCGGGTACCTGCAAGGCTTACTCCCTCTCTTCCCTTAAGTCTCAGCTCAAATATTTATGAACCTTCCCAATTCACTCCTAGACTTAAAATTTACAACCACCAAAATCTAGGCATCTTATCTTACCACTGGTTCAACCACTATAAATGAGTCTTGATGCCTTTATCATACCATATCCTCCTTTTTATATATATATATATTTTTAACCCAGGGCAGTTTACTACTGAGCCACACCCTTGGTCCTTTCTTTCTTTCTTTCTTTCTTTCTTTCTTTCTTTCTTTCTTTCTTTCTTTCTTTCTTTCTTTCTTTCTTTCTTTCTTTCATTTTGAAACAGTGTATCACTCAGTTCCTGAGACTGACCTTGAACTTGCAATCCTCCTACCTCAGCCTATTAAATTGCTGGGATTACAGGCATGCACTATTGCACCCACCCTCTCCATTCTTTTGAAGGAAATATAGGTATATTTGTATATTTATATATATTTTATGTATGCATACATGATGAGGATATATATATATATATCTACAAACAAATAGATATACACATATGTGAGAGACACAATACCTCCTTCCATATGATTGTCAAATAATACCTTTAGATAAAATAGATTCTGACTTTTTTCTCATAGCCAAAACTCTATTAAGAAGAAAGTAATAAAGTGGCCTTATCTTGACATCTGTTTTTTATATAATTTCAGTGATTTGTTTTGTCAGAATATAGTACTTCTAAATAAAACATTAATTGGATTATTTTATAAATAGATTTTATTTTTCAAGTACATCTGCAGTAATTTAAGATAAAATTAATCATAGGCACAACTTGTGGCTGTCCAACTCTAAACCTGAGAGATGATCATATCCAGGAAGTGCACAAGTCTAGGGGGCATCCTCTCACAGACAAGAACGCACAGAATGAAGCTGCAAAGGCTGCTTCCCAGAGGTAGGAGACATGGTGCCCCTTTCCCTCTCAGTGAAAGTAGCTGAAGTAATCACCTTAGAGATCCCAGTTACTGACTTCTTTATCATGGAAGGTTTTATTTCAGCATCAAGTCGAAAGCTTAGTTTTGCTGGATATAAGATTCTTGTTTGGCATCCATTTTCTTTCAGAGCTTCGTATATGTTGTTCCACAATATGTTGTTCCTGGCTTTGAGGGTCTGGGTTGAAAAATCTACTGAGGTCAGAATTGGTCTCCCCCTATATGTGATCTGATCCCCTTCTCTTGCGACTTTTAAGATTCTTTCCTTATTCTGTATGCTAGGCATTTTCATTATAATGTGCCTTGGTGTATGTCTGTCATGATTTTGTACATTTGGTGTCCTGTAAGCCTCTTGTATTTGGTTTTCCAATTCATTCTTCATGCTTGGGAAATTTTCTGAGATTATCTCATTCAAGAGATTGTGCATTCCTTTGGTTTGAAACTCTATGCCTCCCTCTATCCCAATAACTCTTAGATTTGGTCTTTTGATGCTGTCCCATAATTCTTGGATGTTATGTTCATGGTTTCTTTCTATTTTCACTGTGTGGTCAACTTTATTTTCCAGATTGTATATTTTGTCTTCATTGTCTGACGTTCTTTCTTCCAAGTGAACTAGTCTGTTGGTTATGCTTTCTATTGAGTTTTTTATTTGGTTTATTGTATCTTTCATTTCAAGGGTTTCTGACTTTTTTTTTCAGAGTCTCCATCTCTCTTGAAGTAATCTTTGGAGACCTGTATTTGCTATCTCCCTGCTGGAGTGATCAATTTTTGCCTGTATTTGCTCATTTAGGTCATTTTTAAATTCACAGATCATTTTAATTATGAACCTTCTGAACTCCTTCTCTGACATTTCATCAACTTTGCTGTCCATGGGTTCTGTTATTGTAGTGTCCTGGTTTGTTTGGGGCACTTTCCTCCCTTGTTTTTTCATGTTGTCTATTGCCGCAGTCCGGCTGGGCAAAATATCCGGGAGGTGAGAAGCAACTTGAAGGTTGAAGCGGGAACTGCTTTATTGCAGGGAAACTCAGCGGGAACTGAGCAAGAACTCAAGGTAGCGGGCACCCAAGGTAGCGGGAGCCGCTTTATTGTGGGACAGCAGAGGTATATATACCTAATTGATTACACACAGCTTGACCCAATTAGCATCATCCAGATACAGCAATCAGCCAATAAGGAATCCCCACCATCTTAATGGCTCGGTGGCATTGCCTCACAAACCACTCCTCCTGGCAAAATGCCAGGCGCCATCTTGACTTGGTGGTGGCCCCCCAAGAGTCTATGTGTCTTCCTTCCTTGCAGAGTGGATCTGAGATGTTATAGTTTCTTTCCTATATTCATGTAGTACCTGTGCAGATTGTCTATACCTCACCTTGATGTTGGGCTTCCAGACCCTGCTGGTGTCCCTCAATGGATGCTACTGCATCTAAAGGCGGTGACGGCAATAGCTGAGGTAACTCAAGATAATAGTGGAGGTGCCCCAAGATGGAAGCAATGTCTTACAGAGATAGGGCTGAAAGGGTGGGCCTCATGCTCTCTTTGGGATGCAGCTGCTTCTAGGCCCTGTCTGTTGACAAAAAGCTAGGGGCTCCTGCATGGGGAAGGCTGTGACAGTGACTGCAGTGTCCCAAGCTGAAAGTGGTTTAGGCTTAGGCTCCCAGGTGTGTGTGTGGGGGGGTGTGAACTGACCTACCCTGGACCTGGGTCCTTTACAAGTCAGTGTGGGTGGATCTGGGCTGGTTCTGGGCTCCCACAGTACTTGTGAGCCTGGGTCATGCATAGGCTGGTGTAGGCGGATCTGGGATGCTGGGCTTGACCTCCCTGTAATCTGCTGGTCAGAAGGGGCAGTCCTGTGCTGGAGGCTGGGCCCCAGCAGGTATCTGCCCCACTGGTGGAGGGGATGAACCCAGGCCTCCTGTGAACCTGGGTCCCGAACAGGCTGGTGTGGGCGGATCTGGGCTCTTACTAACTTCTTTATAACAAAAGCACTCACCCATAATCATACAGTACCTTTACTATAGAGATAAAGTGCTCACCCTGTGATTCCACTGGCCTTAGGTTGTTACTGCAGATGACATGAACAGAATCTTGAAATGTATGTGTGGTTAGTTCCTTTCTTGCACTCCTACCTCTTGCCATAAGAATAACACAACACATACAGCCTCTGGTTCAAGAAAGATGACAGACAAGTGGAGCTGGCCCCATTGACACACACCTTGGGCCCAGGTGAGTTCAACATAAAATCAAGCAAATCCCAGATGTGCATCTTTGCTTGAGTGAGCAATTGTACATATTGATGAGTTTTGTGGGAGTTTTTTACAGTGTTAATTCAGCAGTTTGACTATTAAAATGACCCACAACTAAAATGCTCAATTCTATAAATGAATGTGCTTGTGGTTTGTTGATGTGAAGCTTGTATTATTGTGAGTTTCCAGAAAGTTCACACTGAATAATTCCTGCTTTCATAGCCTGCCTTGTTCATTTGATGGACACCTTTTTTTCTGTTGTGATTGAGCAAATATTCATTTGACATCTTCAGTGATCCAGGGTTCATGCTGGTTTCTGGGATGCAGAGAGGGATGGGGCATCATGGTTGGCCTCAGGAGCTTATGCATAATTGGAAGAGATGGACTAGTAACATAGCAATTGCAAATGACACAACAAACCATTATACCAAAAGCTCTAAGCAAATATGCCATGCTTGTTTGGAATGCAATAAAACAGCACTCATGTGAATCTGTGACTGTGGCTCCAAGCTCTAGCCTCAGTGGCAGCCAGCCTCCACACTGGAGTGTGGAATCATGATTCTGGCTTCTCTCATCAGCACCATTCTGCATCCAATGCAGCTCTCTGGCCACCTCATTTATTCTGAAAACAGTTGAAATATCAAAAAGCAAAATCTAAAAACTCATGAACAAATAAAATCCATGTTACAACTTCTATGCCCTGAAATTCATATATTTTACTTATAATGTTTACCCTAAGATGCTCAGACCAAAAAGCATTCACTTTCATCAGATGTAAATTTCAGAGCACATCTCAGGGTAGTTGGTTAACATGTTTTTAGACATTTAGGCACAGACCATATGTAAAATTAGAACATAAAAAGGAAAATTGTATGATTTAAAGAGAACTTAAAAGGTGACCTCTATAATGAGAGAATCCTGCATTTACCCAGAAATAGAAACAGTGAGTTCCAAGTTAAGTAGGAGTAAGGAGTATGGCTTTGTTCAGTGGGGGCAACCAGCTCCTATACAAGATGCCCTTGTTGATCACATTATTTAGAGTTGTGTGGTCTGACAATGTTCCACTTGCTCTGCAACATTTCCTCTAATGTTGTTTCATCACTATCTCAGCAACTGGATATTGTCCTTAGATATCCCTCAACCCTCTACTCCCCTCACCCTCCAAACCATACTTCATCTGAAGGTCGCTGTCACTTCCTTGCTGATTCTCTCTGGCGAGCCACTTATTTTCTTTCAGATTAAATGTCCTTACTTGTAGACTGTGAATAATAAAGTTTACCTCATGAGAATTAGATATCATACACGTGAAATTTCCTTCACAGAACTGGTACCCAGAGTGAGAGATGAACAAAATGAGTTAAATATCTAAAGAGCAAGGTTTCTAAATATGAACTTTTTTTCTAACAAGATATTAATCAGTGTGGTCTTCCCAAATATAAAACTATATCACTATAAAAATACTGGGAACATATCCTGTTACTAATTTACGATACATTTGAAGTCATCAAAGCTGTTTAAATGAGGAAATTGATCATTACCTTCAATTAATTCAATATGCAATATTTCCAAAAATGGACAACATCTTGACTTCACCAATGTCTTTAAATCTAAATCAGTATTTCTAAAAGGATATGTCACTTACAGATGCACAAGTCAAGGGAGAAGGACATCAGCCTTTGGTGTGGCACTCTCATCTTCCACAACAGAATTTTTGGCCTGATTTGTTTTATTATCTCAACTCTATCGACTGCCATGCATATCAAAGGCCTTAATTACAGAGATGAATGACATGATTCACAGTTGATAAGAAAGAAAATCATCACAGTTTCTCTAGCACCTCCTGCCTCCCTGAGCAATGATGTGGTGTGATTGAGGAACTCTGCACTGTAATTATAATGTCCTTTCAGGCATGATTGGGACTGTAAAAGTCCTCTTTGACTACAATCTGCTTTTTGTTCCTGAGACAAATCGGCTTGTTTGTTCAGCAACTAACACATCCTTTGTGCTTTGTCTTGATTGGCCATATGACAAAACTCCCCCCACCCCCAAATTTTGCAGTTGTTTCTATTTCACTTTGCAAACATTGAGGAAAAATGATTTTTTTTCTTAAATTATTTTGGAAGTGGTTGCCATTGAGAAGCTTTCAAGGATGTCAACTACCATTCACATGGCAGGAGAGGAACACACTTTTATTCTGAAATGGAATATTTTCTATATTAGGGAGGCATTTTAAATGTTGATAACATAAGGTAGGACAAGCTTGGGGATATGCCTACTTAAATATGGGCATTGACATTAAATATCTTGTCTCCAGTTCACGAAATGTAAACAGAGATTTCCAAGCCCTGAATGTCCATTGTGAGATTTTCCCCCTTAATGTTAAAATGGAACTTTGCATTCATACCATAGATGTTCCCTGGGGAATAGCTTATAAATATGGCATAAAATATAGGGTCTGGTAGGTCTCCACAAAATCCTCACCTTTCCAAATCTCACCATGTCTTAAATCATACTTAGTTTTGCCATTATTTTACTGAAATTTCATGCCTTCTTCCTAGATCTCGTTTTTCTCCTTTATAAATTGCTTACAGAGTATAATCAGAAACAAATTAAAGACAATTATATTACTGATATAGGAAAATATAGGAATTGAAATGATTACCACTTTGTGGTTTTTTAACATAGCTGTTAAACACACACACACACACACATACATCTACTGCCTGTGTCTGCAGTATCTCAGAGGTGGATAAATGTTGAAGTCACTTCTATTTAGGTCACTCCTTTTCACCGTGGTAATTAGCTTTCAGTATCCTGGCAGACTTAGGTTTATTTCAGGACTTCAATTCTGTATAGCTATTTGGGTTATATTTAGTTTTCCCCTACAAATCTCTATTATTTCACTTGCTCATTACCAACCTAATTTTTTTTCCTTTAGGAATTAAAAATGGTGTTTATTAGATAAAAGCCTCAAAGCAAATACTCAAATGTTTTCCTGAACTACTATGAAAAAAAGTTTATTTTTTTCAATTATGAATTAGTATTTTAATTATTACAGAATGTCTTAAAATCAATATTAAAAATTCAAAAAGTTATACCTTATATATAGTAGTGTATTTAAAATAGTTAGAAATGAATTTTTTTTTCAAACAGCAACATTTTGAACATTTCTTTATGAGTCAAAAAATTCTGCAATCATTTATTGGATTTCTTATTTTCAATAAGAATGCTTATTTCATTCACATATATCATGATGATGGATGTGATAGTGTAACAATTTGTGTACATTTTTCTCTCTTTTCTGATTTATAGCTATGTCTATTAGTTGTTTTGATATTTCCTAAATTTTGCCATATTGGCATATAAGAATCATTTTTTCTTGATACAAATTATAAATTAATAAGTCTTATTGGCTCACAAAAAAATATATCAATTGTCCCTTTGTGTTACAGTTCTGTACTCATGTTACTGTCCTGCTAACCACCCCAAAGATGTCCCAGTAAAGTAAAAACAAAATGGAACCTTGGGCCTAACTTACGAAGCCCTGCATGGTCTCTGCCAGCCAAATTCACACCTCACTTTCTACCATGACTCCCAGGCGGCTGCTTTGCTCCACCCACACCGGACTGTGCTCTGCATTTTAATCTTACTAAAATATTTTCTTCTTGGCCTTTGTAATATAAAGTTCAAAATCCCAGCTTGAATACCATCCTCTCATACCAGCCCTCCCTGAACACCTGGTCTAAAGAAGATTAAAGGAGATTATCAGCTAAGGTAGAGAACTTCCAGTTAAGTTTTAAACAACAGATAAAAAGAGCAAAATTTTAAACATGTTATATCCAAAATATTGTGCATAAAATGCTTCTACCCCAAGTATTGTTGTTTATATGAAATTCACATTCAAATTTAAAACAATATCATCTATATTTATTTTCAAAATCTTGGAACCATAATCCTGATTAAAATTCAAAAATCAAAATTCAAAATCACCTCCCACCAACTCTACACAACAACCTGTTTTATATCTCAGTATTGCATTTTATTTCCCTATATTACAAGCTTTTCTCATGGTGCTGTCTAACATGACATGGTGTCTGTCCAGCCAGTTCAGGATTTTGTCTTTCTTGCTCACATTTCATCTTTGCTGCTTATTTTAACATAACCTTTCACGAATATTTGTTAAGTGTATGCAATGAAAAAGTGCAGGTAAATTTCAAGAAATTGAAACCAAGGTGATCATAGTGCTGTGTGTTGACTCTCCCAGGCTGCTACTGATTTCTTAACATGGCTGTAAAAGTAGGCCATTCTGAAAATATTTGGGTTATGCTTAGTCTATCTTTATATTACCTGTTGTTCAATGATGAACGAAAAAAAATATATATATGTATATATATATATATATATATATATATAT
>NW_026000005.1:43989289-44028145 GCF_001458135.2 Marmota marmota marmota | reverse complement strand
CTCTCTCTCTCTCTCTCTCTCTCTCTCTCTCTCTCTCTCTCTCTCACACACACACACACACACCAAAACAAACAAACAAAAAGTTGAAAACTGTTACTGTTTCTGAAATCTTACCTGGAAAGAAGTCAAGGGAACCTACAACCCAAATACATGGAGCGACCACAGCTGTTTTAGACATAATTAAAATTGCAAATATATGGTTGTGATCCTCATGACCACCCAAGTGTCCCCCAAAACACTAACATTTTGGACTTCAAACAATATGCTCAGACTTCTCATGTCTGAAAGCATCTCAAACATTATTTTTCACTCTGTGAATTCAGATTTGTCTTCATACAAAATATCGTTGTCCTAGGCAGATAAAGAATAACCGAATTTTCATTAGGATTATGGCTCCAAGATTTTGAAAATAAAAATAGATGGCATTGTTTTAAATGTGAATTTCAGATAAACAACAATATTTGGGGTAGAAACATTTTACCTACAATATTTTGGATATAATATGTTTAAAATTTTGCTCTTTATCTGAAGTTTAAATTTAACTGGAAGTTTTCTACCTTAGCTGATAATCTTGACTAGGGTCTTCTTACAGAGCCATGTCACCTCTTAGTGGGTACACTTTTAATACAGATCCTACTTATATAACACTAAAGAATAACATCTATCTTGCTGCCCTAGACTTCCTGAATGTCAAAGAACAGATTCCCTGAATGTCTTGACCATGGGCCTTCATGGGCATTTTGATGGTCAGTTTAGTAACAAATTAGGTCCAAGATGTGGAAATACACCTTTTTTTAAAAAAAAAAGTTTGGCATCAATTTTTGTTTTCACTAGCAACGTGTTTTCTTTTTCTCAAAATCTTCAGAGAGTTCATTAAAAAACACTGATTTACCTCATTCTTCTAACAAACTGCTTTTTAGTCAGTTTTTCAGTTAAAACTCTGAAGTGTTTAAGCTGAGAGTATAAGTGGGAAATGGTTTATGTTTCCCAAATTGTGTATTCTATAAACCTGGATAGGACATAAAATGTGGCCACACCAGGGAGCAATCTCATTTATACTCAGTGTGAAGTGGAAGTTTTCACTTAGCAGGCAGAACTTCCAAACGCTGGGGAAATATGATTTTTATGTGCTATGTTTATTTTTAATGATTGTGTTCCTAGCTTGAAAATGCATATTTTCTTTTCTGATAGTCACTTCACTGAGAAAAGAGAACAAAAAGGGTGAGCTTTTTAGATTTCTGATAATAAACATGAATGTACCTACCGGGTACCACCTCGCCCTCGGGTCTTCCGTTTGCTCTAGAGGGAAATGCAGAAGCATTCACAGCCCCATACCTGTGTTCTAGACCTTGGGCTAATGAGAATGCCTCCCCTGTTGTGTTGACTCCTCCTGCTCTCACTGGGACCTTCACCTTGGCCATTAGGCATTTTAATGACTTTCCATAAAATAACTCTTCCTAGACCCTGAGCCAGCTCCAGCTCCTTTCTCCCTTTTTCCTTTTACTCTGGCATAACTGAAGTCCTCAATTTTGGAGAGGGACAAGGGTAACTGGGGATTGAACCCAGCGGGTGCTTAACCACTGAAACACATCTCCATAGGTCAGTGGGAGAGAGCTTGCCTAGGACATACAAGGCCCATGCTTTGATCTCCAGCACCGAAAAAAACCAAAAATCAAAAACAAACAAACAAAAACAGAACCAAAAATAAACCCAGTCAAAAATGAAATCATAGATTCTTCTCCCAAACTGAATACTCTTATAGCATCTTCTGCTCAGTAAATGGAACCATTAGCCACGGATTTCAATAAGTGAGATAGGGAGTTGTCTTTCACACCTTTCCTTTTGAATCTCCATTTGCCATTCATTTTTCTTTGTAAATACATAAAACTATCATCTTCTGCCTTATTGCTCCACTGCCACCTTCCCAGATGCATTGGTTTTCTATTGGTGAGTAACAAATTAGCACAACCCTGCAGCTTAGAACAATAGCCACTCCATTAGGTCACAGTTCTGTAGGTCAGAAGTCCAGCAAGACGTATAGTCATGCTCTCTGCTGAGGCTAAAATCAAGTGTCAGTGGCTGCATTGTCGTTACGCAAAATAGAAACAATATGGCCACTCTTACAAGATTGATAGGAGAAGTAAAGTACATATACTTCATTTGAAAATTTCAGAGTGCATTTAGATGCACTGAATTTTATACACTGATATGAAAAACCTCTCTTATAGAGCATCGATAGAAGGGTAAAATATATAACACATTTGAAAGTACTTTGGAAATATATTCAATCTTTGTTTCCCAAAATTAAGGTTTGATTTTTTTCACTTAAGATAGTTGGACAAATATGCAGATACACAAGTAGAAAGATGTTCATTCCAGCATTATTTGTACTAAAAACATAAAAAAAAAAAACTGTAAGTATGTTCTCACATGTAAAAGGATGCGTGGAGAGGTGACCACATTGGTATAATGAAGAAACAATCCATATGTTTCTTCACCATGTGAAGAGGGGTATGGACAATGTTGGTGGAGGGCTGGTTCTCGCACTTTGCATGACTGAAGAAGAAAATCTCTTCTATTCAGTTGCATAATGCTGAAAATGGGCTTGGATACAATTTCAAGAGCAAATGGGTATACACTGAGGCTGAAGACCTATGATCTCAAGCATGGAATCACCTTGACTGAGAGAACAGGTTGAGGTTTATGCTAGCACCGGTGTAGTAGAGCAGGAGACCAGTTCTTAGCTATTTCTATCAGGAGGTGACTCTTCCAAAAAAGCTACAAGCAGAAGGTCCCTTTCATTGGGTGTAACACCGGCAGCCAGTTCTAAAATATATATTTCACAGGTGGTGTGTGGTTTCCAAGATGTTCCAAGAATATCTCTTAATTCTGAAACCAACATGAAGAGCAAAGGCCTCTGAGAAATTAACAAGCATCGTAATTATTAATTGCTGGAGCCCCCAAATAGAAACATTGGGTTTCCCCTGAACCTGGACAAGTAGTGGCTTAAGTCAGTAATTTGAAAAGAGTTGATATATTGTCTAAGCTTCTCAATCAAGCCATTCAACCTATAGATCTACCAACATGTCTCTTCTTGTGTGTAGCAGAATGCCTGTACTCATTTTATATTTAAAAAAAAAAACTAAATAAAATTAAGTCTTGTAACTTCTCTCCCTTACCCTTGTGCTAGAATAGAAAAAGATGGACTGAACAAATATACTATTAATGAAAATCTATCTACCTGATTCCTGAAGATTATCATGAGGAACAGGAACCAAAGGAGAAAGAGTCTTTTCAGAAACATTTGCTTAGAGCATTTTGGAAGCCACTTGAATAGAGACTCTCAATTTAGGAGAACTGAGTCGTGGCAGTGGAGCTAGATTTCTACCCAGATCTTCTTCCATGGAGAACTCTATGATCTTCCATTAATATCATCATCACATATAATGGTGACATAAGGGCATACTGGACAATCCATACCCAGCCTTAAGAAATTTATGTTTCAATTTTCATAAAATTACAGAAGGTCCTGGGGTTTTTAAACTTTGATTAAAATTGCTAAACCTATCCAGGCCATGGATTGGAAGTTGTGTTACCTAGGGAAAAATAGACTTCAGTTACACCAAAGCTGAATTAACATGTTTGATTAGAATGTAAAAGAAATAGAGGATTACTTATGTTTATGCTGAGTACTGGAGTAAGTTAACAAAGAAGGAATGTGAAATACACCTATGAAATGCAAAAGAATAAGTGCATTTAACAACAATGAATTCTTATATGGTGCTCATTCTACAAAATACTTCATGGATATTAACTGAGTTTATCATCCTTGTAACACTTAATGTGGACAGTACCATTAGTAACCAAGGAATGAAGAAACAGGCACGGAACGTTGAAGACATGGCCTAGGGTTAGACCAAACTTTGAACACAGCTATCCTTCTGAGAAGAGGTAGGAAGAAATCTTGTACAAGAATGCAGTGGGAATATAGAATTTGAAATCCGTCTTCACGAAACATTAAGGTTATAGGGAGAAGCTGAACACGCAGAAAGAATGAGGGCATTTGGCTAATAACATTCTGTTTGGAAGTTCATATGGTGGAATGGCCATGGCTCTTTAAATTTGAGCCTCTGGTCCCATATTCCTGGCTTTATATTGGCTACAAAGAACTCATTTGTTATTTCTAAAGGAGGAAATTTCCAGTGGCTATGAGAAATACAGCTTCAATTACTGAACATTTGAACCATCTGTTAGAAATAGCTATGACTCCTGCTCTTCATCTTGAGAGAATCTCAAATCCACACTGCTTGAACCTGATTTCAAAAGTACAGGGACCAACCACAGTTTTAACAATTCTTGCACATTAAAACCTTGAATAATATGTTTGGCTAAGTCTTCAATCGGCTGTGTTTTTGGTCACAATTAATTTATTTTGGGGTATTTTGGGGGAGCACAACCTATAGCTCCTGTAATGATAAGAATTTAAGGTATTCTTAAATTGTGTTTCATATTTTTCCTGTTCGGGGGTTGTAAGTGCTTTAGGATTAAAAATACAAATATCTTGGGCTGGGATTGTGGCTCAGCGGTACAGTGCTTACTTAGCACGGGCGGGACCCCGGTTCGATTATCAGCACCACATAAAAATAAAGGCATTGTGTTGTGTCCATCTACAAAAAAAAGAAAAAAAAGAAAAGAAAAAGAAAAGAAAGAGAAAAAGAAAAAGAAAAAAAGATTCTCTCTCTCTCTTAAAAAAAATACAAATAACTAAATACAATTTTAGGCAAAGAAAGTAAATGAGCAAATGTTCACTAATTTAAGATGACATTTTTACAATGGAAATAATGGCCATGAAATGTAACCAAATTGTGATTTCATTCTAGCATAACATCTTCCATCACACTGAACTTGGTTGAGATAGGAGGCATCAGAGAGAAGATTGCATACCCTTTGGTTTTATTATGCTGTTGCAAGTAATAATGATTTAATGTTCTTCGATACCAGAGAATTTGTGAGCATATTTTGTTATACTTACCAACTTTTCATAAAAACAGTAAAAACTTTCATATTAGAATAATTTAATTATGACCTTATAATCCTCCTGTTTAATCTGGTGACAGATAATTCCCAATGAGCAACAACAGAGTCCACTGTATAGCTTCACACAACATGTACACTATTTAATTATGAGGAGATAATTTTTATAAAGTAATTGGTAAATTTGGAGTACACAGACAATTATGAAATGCAGCACTCTAAAACAGAAGTTTGAGCAAAACATGTAGAAAGTACAAAAATTACATTGTAACAAGAGCTATAATATAGAATTACAAAAGATATATAGGATAGAAATAATTTGCTATTAATAAAGTGGGTGATGGGCTGGGATTGTGGCTCAGCGGTAGAGCGCTCGCCTAGCATAGGCGGGACCTGGGTTCAATCCTCAGCACCACATAAAAATAAAGGCATTGTGTTGTGTCCATCTACACCTAAAAAAACGTAAATATTTAAAAAAAATAAAAAAATAAAGTGGGTGAGGCATGGGAGATGGGGTTTGGTAAGAGAGGACTGAAAAAGATAAAGGAGAAAGAGACTTGCTTCATTAAGAAATGCAACCATATAGAGACACATGACTGTGTTGAGTCTGGTGTAGATGAGAAGTTGGTGAATTTCAGCTTTGTATATTAAGATATTTTGACATCTTTAAATGCCTAGAAAATTAGAGCGTGATATAGAAACTCTGACACACTCTGCAAGACAGATTAATTCATGAAAGTTGAATGTCAAATTAATTTATCTAAAGTCAAATATCCTATCCAGTATATGTAAAGCTGTCATTTAGTAACACAATATCTTAGATGATATCATTCAAAAATTCAAGATTATAAATTTGTATGAGTTACGGGAACTTTTTCTAAAATTATACATACAAAATATTAAAATGAAGGGAAGTAACTACCAGACTTCTCTGAGAAAAGCATTTGTCATGATCCATATTTTTCTATGTTATTCCTAGTAATTCTTTATAAGCTGTTAGTATTCATATTTTGCTTTCTAGCATTTTTGGCAAACTGAAATAGAAAACTGAATTCACAATTAATGAAGACAATTTTAATAGGTGGAAACCTTACCTCGGTGTCTGAAACTGCCTAAATTATCATTTGGATGTTCATAGGTATTTTGGGAGAAAAAGAAATTATCTAGTCTTACACAAAATAATTCATTTGGTATAAGGTAAAACATAAAATAAATTGTGCAACCGCATTATTTACCATGTAAAATAATATAACCACCAACAGGTCCATTCTTGGAAAATTGTGTTTACATGACAATCTTTTCCTCAATGAAATGAGCTCTCTCATCCTGTCATATCATTGACCTCTTGACAACTATGTACCTAGATCCATTATTTCTTCTTAATTATTCTTTCAATCATCAGAGTTACTTGCCATTGAGATGAATCACTGCTCTATTATTCCCAACAACCACCTTGACTCTGAGTTAATTTTTGTAGTATTACTTTGTTTTATTGATCATCTCATATACATTAAATATCAGAATGGGAAACCTGGAAAAGATGATAGTTTAGATTGTTCTTTCTATGCCTGAAAGAAAAAAGTCAACATCCCAAACCTGTATGCAATATACTTGTCAAGACTTGACTACTGGTGGCAGTAACTAGAGAGTGTAATTGAAGAGTCATATGGTTGTTACTTGTATAATTTTCTTTAAAAAAAATGAAGAGCTGTTTTCCAGAGTGGCTGAACCACCTTACATTCCCACCCATGAGAATGAGTGATCTAGTTTCTCTGGATTCGAGCCAACATTTGGTGTATCAATGGCTCTTTATTTTAAACATTCAGATAGAGGGAGATAGTAAAGATATTACTATTAATTTGCATTTCCCTGATGGCTAATGATGCTGAACTTCTTTTCATGGGCTTATTTGTATTCTGTAGTTCCTCTTCAGTTGAAATGGCTGCTTATGTCATTTGACTATGTACTAGTTGAATTTTTTCTATTGATATTTTAGCATCCTTTTTATATATTCCAGATAGGAATGCTTTGCTGCATATATAAGTTGCAAATATTTCTTGATGTCTGTAGTTTATCTTTTCATCATCTTATGTTTATCACAAAGTTTTAAATTTGATGGAGTCCAACTCATCAATTTTTCATTTTGTGGATCATGCTCTTTGGTCTTGAGTCAGAATTTTTGCCTAAATCTGTATCCCAAACATTTTTTTCCTGAGGTTTTCTTATTTTTCTTTAGATTTTCAGATTTATGTTTTCCATTTAAGACTGTAATACACTTAAGTTAATTTTAGGATGATGTATGAAAATTGATATATGATTTTTTTCTATAAATGTCTGATTCCTTCTATACAACTCAATTGTTATTTCACTTTTTATTAAAAATGTGCACATTACATTTTAATGTATTTATGTGAGCCGAGTCCTCCATTCTGTTCTACTGATCTATGTATCTATCCTTCTGACTATATCACACAGTCTTCATTACCATAGCTATACTATAAATCTTTAAAAACATCTATTGAAGATATAATATGTGATGTTTTAACATACAGTCATCCCTCAGAATTTGTGAGGGACTGGTTTCAGGAGTGCCACTCACCACTCTCACAAACAATCAAATCCTCAGATGTGCAAGTTCCTTATATAAAATAGTGCAGTATTTGTATATAACATGTGTGCATCCTCTCATAATTTACACCAGCTCTAGATTACTTATAATAGTTAATACAAAGTAAGTGATATATAAATACAAATTATACTGTAATGTTTAAGAAATTCTGGAAAGAAAAGTTTGTACACATTCAATACAAAAGTTTGTACACAGTTCAGATGAAAAATTTTCAAATATTTTTGATCCATGGTGATTTGAATCAAAGTTGGAGAATCTACGGATGTGGAGCCCTTTGTACATATACATAGTAAGATGGTAACTGCAGATAAAATTAATACATTCATTTCCTTCTACATTTACCTTTTTTCTCTTCAATTTTTGTCATAAAAATGCATAAAATCTGCTCTCTTCACCAAGTTTCAATATAGAATTATTATAGCTTTACATCACTGTGACCAACATATCTGGCATGATCTTTGCAATACTTTATTTCCAAACAATAACATTCTTTCTGTATCTACAAAAATCTTATGTCATTCTCACAATGAAAAATGGATTCAGTCCATCTCCAGGAGTCCTCAGAGTCTCACAAGGTGCATCTGCTGAAAGGGAGCTCTCAGGGCAAGAGAAAGAAGAGAGTATCTGAGATATTGCCTGACTTCATTTTTACTTACATTCAAACACATATTTACTATAACTCTTCTATATTCCAGAACAATGCTGAATGCATTATTCTCTAGAGGAAGCTGACATCCTACATTAAATAGCACATTAAGACAAATTGGTAGAAAGTATGTAGTAATTTTCCATTATAATTCAGCATTTGAAAAATAACCAAAGAATTAAGATCTTATTTCTTCATTAGTGACTTACTTAAGAAATAGAACTTCCTGTGCATATATTGGCAAAATTCATCATATTCTTTTAGAGGTTTATAGGTTTCAAATATAATGTGCTTTTAAATATGTCAAATTCTAACACAGACAAATTTTCATACTGGAAATTTTAAATTTTGTGCTTTCTAAACAAGTAACAACATTGAAAAGTAACAAACTATAACTTTATTACTACTAAGCAATCTAATATTGATTTATTTACAGAATATATGTTTTGAGTAAATAAAGCAAATTGTTTTTGACTGTTTTATGTGATTAAGTCCTAAACTATAATCTGGAACTTTATGTAGACCATATCAATTTAATAAAATAAAAATGGGTAACATATAATTAAAGAGAGCTGACCTTGTTTTGCTGTGGAGAGTCTACTTGGCTTTCTGAACTCACATCTCTGTAGAGGACATGATATTGAGTGTGTTTGTTAACATTAATAAATTAATATTGTTTTTCATATATGTACTCTTACATACGCATATGCATATATGTGTGTATATATATATGTATATGTATAAACATACACTTAAACACATGCATCTATTGTGCGAAGATTGACACGATGGAGGAGCAAAACTTAACACAGATTTTCTCAGTCACTGTTTCTATGGAAACATGACAGCTCACAGAAATATAGAAAATCTGAACCCTTTTTCAGTAACATTGGTATAATTTTCCCACTTCTTTCTGACAATGGAAATAGCTCTGCTGATGCTTAGGTTTTCAAAATTATGGTTTCAGGACCCAACAAATGACTCATTTAAAAAGCATCTACTCTCTAATTTACAGCAAATTCAATTTTAATTAAAGTGAATTTATTTTAAGTTTCTCCTTGAAAAATCCATTAAGTTGTGCATAATATAATACACATGAATTATACTCTGTGAATAAATAGCATGCCCAGGAATGGCTGATACAATGTCCTGCAGAGTATATTCACAACTAAATTTTAATCTCAGGGATTTAAATGTTGGACATTTAATGTACTTCTTAATGGTTATAGAAAACAACTTATTGATTTTAAAGTAAAAATTATAAATGATTTGAAAAGAGTTATAAAATATAAGTATAAGGGGTTATAACACTAAACCCATGGCTATCCAGCAAGGTCAAGAAAGGAGTTTTGTTTGTTAGTAGACCTAGCTGTCATACTTAAAAAATGCTTAAAGAACTGTTCAAGCTCATTAAGTTGTACATATTAAATATGTACAATATTAAATCTTAGTTTATCAATTATACCTCAATAAAGCTGTTAAAAATGACTGTAACCCAATAAGGAAATCTAACATTAAAATTTGCATCTATTTTCTATCTCGATTCAGAAAGCATCTTGATACCTTCCTTTGAAGGTAGCCCTGACATTTCTGTGTACTTTCTCATTTCCAAAGTGTTCTTAGATAATTAAAGCTAGATTTTCAAGAAAATGACCAATATCTTAAGTATATTTTTAAAAAAATATTTTTAGTTGTAGATGGACACAATGTCTTTATTTTATTTATTTATTTTTATGTGGTGCTGATGATCGATCCCAGTGCCTCATGCATGCAAGACAAGTGCTCTACCACTGAGCCACAACCCATATATTTTAACTGTGGGTCAGCTATTACTTTTTCACTTGACACATTGTTTCATTTATTCTGTATTATATAATAAAGAGCTTTTGTCTTAATTGTCCTCTAAATATTTTATAAGCTTATATGCTCTTGTAGATAATGTATAGAAAACATAAGTAGTTCTCATTAAGAACGTAGGCTCTGGACTCAGGAGAATGGTCCCAGCCACTCTGAGCACTGGCAGAACCCCTGTGACTGTGAAAGCAGGAGAAAAGCTGTCCTAAGGCTATCTTCTACTTGCCTTCCCATCTCCCTATTTGGATGTTTTCAAAACATGGTTTCTTACTGCCTCCAGGTTCCAAAAGGTATAAGACTTTTATCTTACTCCCTCAAAGTACAGCTGTGGGTTATAAAACTGCGTAGCTGGAGAGTATAATGGGATCCTCGCCAATGGGGTGTCCCACCCCTTCTCACCTGGCATTGCCATAGGCTCCTCTTGGTAATGTCATCCTCTCTGGTCCTCGTGGGTCAGAACCCAAAGAGCTGGTTTCATTGGCTTCTCAGTGTTTTTTACTGTACAAATAAATAATAAACTGACATAATCATTTGATCTTTATAGACCAAAGCCATCAGGTCTCCCCGTGCCATGTGGGCTTGAAATGCTTCAGTTTCTATCAAGTTTCACTGAACTTTAGGCTACTTACCTTCATTTGAATAGGAGTAACAATCCCCTCAGGGGACTTTTGTGAGGACTCAATGAGTCAACACCTGTATAAACTCAAGAGCAAACAGTGCTCAACCTATATTGGTTATTAATACCATAATACTTACATGTGTCCAAGGTGACAGGACTGATAAATGAAATTGCAGAAATTCAGTCCTTGGTTCCCAGAAAGCCAAAGCCTCTTCTCTTCGCCACTTACTCCAATAAATTGCAAATTTTACAACTGTATCCAAGTGGCTGGTGCACCCCAAACCAATAGAGAGTTTAAAGTCACAAACTTTCCTTGAAATAAGTTTAACATTTTGGATTTGAGGACTGTTTAAGAGGATCACATTAATCATCAGTTTATATAAAACAAATCACCCCCGAAATTAGTGAATATAAAACAATAAATGCCCATTATTCTCAGAGTTTTTGTGGATTTGCAATATCAGATTGGCTAAGTGGGGCACTCACAGCTCAGGATCTCATGAAGTTGTAGATGTTGATTGGAACTGGAATTATGGGATGGCAAGCTTGAGGCTGGAGAACCAATGCCAAAGTGGGTATACCCAAGCCACAGCCACTCACAAAATCTAAGATATTTATTATCTGGCCTTTTGTGGAAAAAAAAGGTTGAAATAGATGAAACTATGTACTAAATAATCTCAGAGTTCATTTAATGGTCCAAGTTTTTTATACATCCACAATGTGAGATTTCGGGTAACTTTAGCTTCAATCAACGGTTCTTGGCTAGTTAGTTAACTACGAAGACCACACGTGAAATTTATGTCCTCGTTATTATTTATATATGCAATCTAACCCATTAATTAAGAGTTAATAATTTACTTCAGATTTTGCATTGACTCAAGAGGGAACCATGCAATATAGTTAACAAATAAAAATTTCTTATTCATGAACTGATTTGTTCATCCAACATCTTCTATCCTCCATGGCATATCAGGTTCATTGCTGGCAACTAATGATACTGCCAATAACTGATTTGTCTTAGCTTTCTGGGATCTCCAAATATCACAGGAAGATATATTTTAAGAGGTAACTGTAGCAAAATAAAGTGCATGCTGTGCTCTTCAAGCCACACAAGAGCACTGTGAACAAAGCGATGAGCACTACATAGAACTGAGGCTAAAGACAAGCATTATTGAGGGTTTTCTGAGTGACAGAGGGCTGTGGGGACATAGAAAGCGTCTCCCTAGAGATTTTAACAAGTCTACACAGGTGCAAAGTGCTCACAGCCATGGCTTAACCCAGGAAGATGCTCCACGACGCTTGAGGACAATGCAGCCATGGCCACTTGAATTTTTTTTATATAGTTAGGGTTTATGTTTTTATTATATTTTCAAATAATCTTTGACAAAAAGACGCAGAGTAATCACTTAAAAAAATGGCAGAAATGGATAGAAACACTTTAGTGGGAAGTGTGGGAAATTAAAACCTTCTATGGACATATTATGTATTTCTTATGTTATTACTGATATTAACAGCATGTTTTCTTTGAAGTCCCTTTAAATTTGGTCTTAAAACTATAGAGTTTGGAATGCTCATAGTAAAAAAAAAATGTATGCATTTAGTTGATCACATCTGATAGTTTAAATTTTCGTATCAGATGTGTATGAGAAAGAGTGAATCCTGAACCCTAGACCTACTCTGCCCATGTTCTAATCCTGGATCTGCCATTTACCAGCTGTTTGGTGAGCAGCTTTCAAAATACCCCTCATGATCCCTGTTTCCTGTCTTTCATACCCTCATATAATTCCCTCTCTTGAGTGTGAGCTGGACCTATTGACCTGGCTGCAACAAGAGGATCTAACAACAGGGATGTTAATCCTGAGATCAGATTTCAGCAGACTGGGCTCTCATCTTGTGGACACTCTTCCTTCTCTGGCTTTTCTCACATGCTATGATGAAACAAGCTGCCCTAGTGTGAGCTGTGTCTTTGAGAGGATCATATGGCAAGAAATAGAAAGCAGTTTCTTGCTGATATCCATTAAAGAATCAAGACCATCCATCCAAAACTCCAAGTGGAACTGAATTCCCACAACAATGAAGCAAATGAGCCTTAAAGTGGGTCCTTCCTTCCACCAAGCATTTCGATGTCTGCAGTCTCAACTGGCTTCTTGGTGGCAGCCTGTCCTACTGAAACTATGAAATAATAAATGCTATCATTTTAAGCCAATATATTTTGGGTATAATTCATTTGGGGGTAATTAATGATAACTAACATAGAATTTGGTATAAAGAGATGGGTGATGCTTTTAGAAACTATCTAAACACTTGGCATTGTTTTGAAACCAGGAAGCTAGTGAAGATTGGAAAGGCATGCAAAGCTTAGAAGGATTTTTGAGTATTAAAGAATGCCTAAATCGTATTTAACAGAATGTTAGTAACAATATGGACATTGAGGATATTGGCAGTGAGAGCTCAAAAGAAAGTGAGAAACATGTTATTGCAAACTAGAAGAAGGAAAATCCTTGTTGTCTAGTGATAGAAAATTTACTGGCCCAGTCATCTGCAGCTAAGTGGAAAGCATAAATATGACTAATAAACTTTGATAATTTAACCAAGGAGACTGTTAAACAAAGCATGGAAGGGACCGTCTGGTGTCTTCTTGATGCATATTGCAAATGGAAAAAGGGAAGAAGAAATTGAGTGAGGGACTGTAGAGTGGACAGAATTCCAAGATGACCCTTAATAATAATCCCCTCACCTTCAGAGTGGAGCAGACTTGGGAATGTGATAAATGCCATCATCATGATTAAGTTAAGCTATATGGTCAAGATGTAATCGAAGTTCTTGCTCTGTTGGTTTTGTGTTATCAAAAGGGAGATTATTTTAGGTAGGCCTGAGTTAATCAGATAAGGCTTTACAACAAGGTAAAGTATCAAAGAGATTCTCCTGTTGCCTTTAAAGAAAAACAAACCATCACGCTAAACTGCCAAGGATAGTGATGCCAGAAGGATCTAAGCACTTCAGTGCCACAGCATGAAGAATTAATTTCTTGTAATGACAATAGCTGTGACCTTTCCTGCTCTCTCCACCTCTGTTTCTACAGAAGGTAATTTGGTTGTGTTGGGTCATTTTACTCAGATGAGTAAGAAATCCTTTGGTTCTACATGTTCAACCTGCTCAGGTTGTCGGTGCTGTATCTACTGTCACTTTACATAGTTGGAAAATCTGGGCATTATTCCAATAAAAGATAATACTGCCAAACCAGTAATAAATAAAGATTTAACATGTGTAAAGCTCCAACTTTTAAACAATGATACTGAATAGGAGAAGTTAACTGGCCAGTAATATTTTGAAGTGTCTTTTAAGAACCATGCACCATTTTAGGGGCTAGAGATAGGATTGACAAGCTGTGTCCTCAAGGACCTTACATTCTAGAGGGAAAATCCAGCAAAGTTTTTTTAAGAAATACATCACCTTAGGTGCCAATAAGCAGGTAAGAATTATGTGATAGAAAATAAGAGGGGTGGGAGCCCTTCTAGTTATCTGGATTAGTGATAATTTCTGGGAGGAGGGACAAATTTGTTCGTTATTCTTTCTTTTATACAATTAGTATTACTAGGGTATCAAACATAGCTCAATTCTAAGTAGATAAAACCTCCATAAACAGAACAAGGTGGGATATGACAGTAATTATTTCATATAGAGAGATTATGTTGATCCAATAAAACTTCCATAAAAATGTGTTAGGCTGCACAACTCATAAACAACAGGAATAAATTACCGTGTTGGAAGCTGGGAAGTCAGAGATAAAGGCAACAGCAGATTTAGTATTTGGTGAGGGACATTTCTCACATAGGGTACCTTCTGAGTCCTCTCAGCATGAAAGGTGTGAACAGCTCTTTTCAGATCTGTTGGGCACTCATACCATTCATGAGGACTCTGTCCTCTTACTCAGAGGGCTCTTGACTTAATCTCTTCCCCAACACCCCACCTTTTAATACCATAATTTGGGGACTATGTTTCCACTTATGAAATTACGACATTCAGACTATAGCAGTGGTTTTATAGCATAGTCATTATTTTGTATACTTGACATTTGGTGAAATAAAAGGGAGTGCAAGCAAGTCCCTGGAGAAAGCCTGCTGGAAAGGAAAAAAAAAAAAACAATGCAGAGCTTGCACATGGTGAGTGGGTCTCCTGCATTTGGTGAATAGAATGAGCTATATTATGTCCCCAACTTGGGGAACAAGGAAAAGAATGGAGGTGAATTAGTGTTAGAGATGTCAGTAGAGCTAAATCTTTCTCATCTGTAGGCTGGAAGTGTGTGTGCATGTGTGTATGTGTGTGTGTGTGCACATCTGTGTGTGCACATGCATGTGTGCACAGATATGTATGTGCAGGGGGGTACGAGCAAAGTTCTTGATTGATGTAATAACTACGAGGAAGATAAATTTCAAAGGAATATTGTGTCTGAGACCAAAGATATCAAATATTCTATAATGTCTGAGACAGGACCCTTCTATTAAAAAATTACTACCCACCATCAAAGTTTTCCCAATGGAGGAACACTGAGTCTTGTATACCATAACAAGAAGCTGTTATTTGTGTTATTTTATTAAAAATGGAATACATTTGATGTATACAAACATGTATATGGGAGGGACATCTTGAAAATAAAAGCATTGTGAAAGAAGCTGGTTGTACTATGAGCTTGAGGTATACTACTACACAAATAGTATTCAACTTGAAGATCTAATAAAGTTTTACAGCTATTTTTTTAAGAGTGTTCTTCATTAATATTTATCAACTCAAGTTAAACTAAGTTCCCATAATTATTGGTCCCATTTATAACTTAAATTTCCATAAGCCCAATTTTTAAAATCAAAATTTCCCAATACTTAAAAAAGACTTATTAAATCTCATAAATTAATCATCAAATTCAAATTCTCTTATCAGTCCAAAATAATTTTCTGATTTAGTACAATTCTTACACGTCTTTCAGTTCAATGTCACAGTTTGAAATCAGTCACAGAATTTACATTGGAACTATAAAGGTCATCTTTAGACATTTTAGTAGGCTGCATTATTCAACCATTTTGAGTGCCAAATATATTCAAATTCTTCCTAAATTTAGCACAGAATTATTAACAATATAGACTATTTTATTTCCTTTAGCTACACTTACTTTGAATACTTCTTCAGGTTTGACATCCCCTTACATATTGTTATTAGGTCAAATGTTTCAAGTTGTCATTTAATAATTTTGTGATTTTATTGGCTTATTGGATTTAATGGACATGTGTTTTCAGCAAGGAAATGAGATAACACACAGCCTATGTATCCCGTGTTTCCTACAGCCACACCAATCCTTGTCTCTATAGTTATATGAAAACATAGGACTTAGTAGTCCTTTAGAGGAAATTTGTTCCGCAAATTGCCTTCTGCCATCTTGTTTTATTCTTCTACCTGATGTCTATAAATAGAAATTTGTAGTCTACCTCTCATTGTGCTGACAATGTCACCAAAGATAAGAGTCACAAGCAAACACCTGCTGAAGACAAACCAGCAAGACTGCATAACGTGAGATTGATCAGCACAACACACACATAGCACTCTGCCTCCCTCACTAAGCTTGGTCCTCATGATCTGCAAGTCATTGCTCCAAAGGGAATATTCCTTTTGTGCAGCTATTTTAAGAAGTAGAAGTCACTTCATGAGGGTACTAACAAAAACAATAGAAACAAGTATGTCCATGAAAGATGAGACCTTGGAAGGCAAGCAAAAGACTGTTGAATTTAGCCTCTTGTCAATTTCTCAGATTATCTCTATTACACATTAAACTTACTACTTCACAACTTTTCCCCGAGTTTGCCCAACATATGGGTTGAAATCTAAAATAGCAGCTTATTTTCTGCTGTTTCTATGTTAGAAAGTTTCAGTAGGTGTCAGAATCTGCATTTGCATTTGCTGCACCAACAATTTTAAGATGACTTTTCCACACTTCATTGCTGGGGAACAAATGCAGTGTGGTAATAAAATATTCCTGACTGTTAACGTCCCTTGCATTACATGTTGGCACAAGTTTAAGTTATTTTGTTTTCTCCTCATCTGAGAAATATGCTGAATGGGTCTTTGTAAACTTGGACAAATACATCCACCAGAGCAGGTGAGTTTGCATCTCCCTCTGCTCTCATGAAAAATAGCCAGGCATTTCCAGGTGCACTTCCCCGTCATGTGTAACAGAACAAAGATTGGCAGGTCCTGTCATGCCTTACAATGAGTTTCCTAGAAACAGACTCTAAAATTAGAATTGTGATCAGATTCTGATATAAGACTTGGGAGTGGCTCTCAGATGATACCTGTAAGGAGAAGGGAAGCCAGGACTGGACAGATGCAGGAGCTGACCTGCATTGCTGCTGAAACCAAGGCCAGTTCTGTGGGGAAAGGCAAAACTTCAGTGTTGCCCAGCCAGTGTTGCTGGAACTTTGCCTTTTTGCATCAGGCAGTCATTAGCAAGCCATCTCTTGGGAGAGTATATAATCCTGATCAAGACCTCTGTGGCAAAGGGCAATTTCTAGTGATGAGCAGAGCTGTGGTCAGCAACTGATATTCCCAGAGGTTGGCGAAAGATATAAAATGAGAGTATCATCCCGAATCTGGTATTCACTATAAACCACCGATGTCATGGATTGAGGTCTTGTATCCTAAGCTAACCAGTCACACAAGGCTTGACTAACACGGCAGAGGGAAAGAAGTCAGCCAGATGATTTTAATGTTCAGAGGAAACACTTTATGTTAGTTGAATTATATAATTCAGTGAGAGGAAAAAATAAGGAGAGAATGCAAACAAAATTCCATCTCTTTCTGAACACAAATGTTGAAGTGTAACATCTATTTTACTTTAGATACTCTGAACACAACTTTGTTCAATAAAACAAACAATCAATCAAATTAATCAACACTGCCAAGCCTCTCTTCAGGGTTGTGTTACTTTGATACAGCTCTCTATTGCTGCCGCATCCATGCTGATTTAAAGCAGGCAAACTTCATAGATATCTGGTGCCATGGAGTTGCGACAGATGTTGCTCAGTGGCTGCATTTACCCTCCAAGGTTCTGATGTCATCCCTACTCTCACTTGTTGTTGCTGCCCTTCCCAACTCCCCTGCCCACTCTTCTACAAGCTGATCCCGACACTCTTTCATAGCTCACTCCTGCAACTGTCCAGCTCCTCCCATCTAGCTCTGGCCTCCGCGGGACCTTATCCCCACTCTGGCAAAGGTAGACCTTGGACCTGTCAGAAAGACCCTGTAGTATAGAAAGAAAAGCATTGGACTGAGGGCAGAGCTATCATTTCCAGAATGGCATGGAAAAATTTCACAACCCTTGCAACACAGAACACTTGGGTAGAAAGGAGGAACTAACAAAATGAATGATTCTCATGACAAATCTTTCTTAGACTTTCAGGACCATTTGGTACAACTGATCACTTACTTGACTTGGAGCATTTTGTGTAGGAGGAACTCTCCAAAAGCAGTGCTCATGGAAGACCTTTCTTAGACACATAAACTCTCACACATCCATGGGAAATCCTATATTTAGAGTCTAGTTTCCAGATTTTCCTTCTGTCTTCCTGGCAGCTCCTTTCCCTTTCTGTGGCTCTTCTATAAGTGGGAGGATGGCAGACCTCTGCTGCTCTTTTTTAATCATAGTCAAAATAGAATTGAATTTATTCAGGGTGATATTTTCACTAATTGCATAATATGAAGTAAGAAGAGACTAGGTATTTGAGAGTGATTTCAAAACACTACTAATAATGTTGAACAAGTAGAACTTAGTTGTTTATAGAATAAAGTGAAAGCATGTGGGGATTGTGGCCAGTGGGAAGAGGATGGATAAGTGTATTAGAGACTTAATGGGTCAAAAATGGCTCAGAGGTAATGGGGTAGTGAGAGACTGGAGTTAAGAAACAGGTGGTGAAATTAGAGATTTTTTAAAACATAGTAATAAAAGGTCCAAACAGTCCACATGGAAATATGATTGGAACTCTATATAAACTAGAGTTAAATATTGATTTGCATGAATGTAAAAAATTAGTAATGAGGAGAGAAACAGTAATACCATGTGCTCAAATCTTCAATAAACGAGTGAAAAATATTGTGGTATTATTAGACAAAGACTGTAAATAACAGCAACATGTATTATGCCATTTATTTTAAAATTATGTTTTAATTTATTTATCTATTTATTTACCGAGGTGTATAAAAGAGGAAAAGTATTCTTGAAGAAGTGGTATTGAGTGAGCAGAGGAACATCTACTTCATCTCCACCATCTCTGAAAATTGTGTTTTGAGGTGAAAAAATTGTCATTTCTTAAAGGAACTGCCCTTCAGGCAGTGTTCGAAGGTATTGCCACATTTTAATTAGAGCAGTAAAGTAAAAGGAATGTCCATAGACTATTTAATGATATAATACATATTACAAATCACAGTCTGTGGGTTGTAGAGGACTTTGAGAGGGTTAGATATGCTTTGAATGGAAAAGGTCCAATTAGGGTACATCAGTCAAACCTCAGCTGGCTTGGGTTCGTCACCTGCTCGAGTGGTCTAAACCTACATTCCTAATGGGTCTAAGTCTTTAATAGGCTCAACTGATTTTGGCTATTGAAATTTTCCAGCAAGCTAGTATCAAGAGGGTTCCCAAACTATTCCCTGGATTTCATACATAGTACTTGTCACTTCCAATATGCAGCAGTAACAATTTCCTTTAGGTTATTTTGATCAATCATCTCAGCCAGTAGAGTAACCCATTTTTCTTCCTGTTGACTCAGTGGCTTAAGAATTCCATCAGCCAGGTGATAGTCCCATCTCCAAGCTCAGTGAAATTCAAGATTTTTCTTCCAGTCAGAATGAGGTAATAGGAATCAAATTTACCCTTCTATCTAACCAAAAACAAAGATAGGAAAATATATATAATTAAATATTTCAAGATTAAGGATGTCAAAAAATGAATGGGATATTTTACAAAGAAATGAAGTCATTTCTATTAATAATCAACTCAGATTTCTTCCTATAGTATATTTCCAGGATATGGTACTGGATTTTGAAGGGACAAAGGTAGGAGCTGTTGGTTTTACTGATCAGAGAAGCAATAAATGAGGTTTCAAAAGCTAAAGGCTGCTACAATCCATAGGATAGAAAACGGGAAGAATAAGACTGCTTAGACAGATATCTCCAGAGACAGGAAGAGTGGCACCTCTTGAGTTTCAGTAATGATCAGTACCTATAATAAGAAAACTATCCAAGTGTGAGGAAAACTTAAAATTATGAAACCATTCAAGGGAATAATACTTGGGGCTTACAAAGGCCAGGGATAGATTGTGTTTGCACTTATGCATAGGGTATAATAATAATAAAGTTTTTATCTGAGTAGCGTGGGGGTGAATACATCTAGAATAAATTCTTCTCTGATTCTGCATAGCAAAGTTTAAAAGCAAGACCAGAAATGATTTAATTGTCCTCAAGTAATTTAATTGCATCCACTGCTAAATTTCAAAAATACACTCAGGGAAACAAAAATATTCAACACCCAATTTAATAACTTAAATAATTTCTGGCATCCAATATAAAATCACCAAACAGGAAAATATGACTCATAATGGATATAAAATAAATTATAAAATGTTATCTAGTAATAATGCATATATCATTTGATAAGGACATAAAAGAGGTATTGTGATTATATTTTATGGTTTTGTTAGCTTTTTCATTGCTATGCCCAAAAGCATCTGACAAGAGGAGGAAAAGTTTGTGTC
Organism: Marmota marmota marmota; assembly: GCF_001458135.2. Lineage (NCBI taxonomy): Eukaryota > Metazoa > Chordata > Mammalia > Rodentia > Sciuridae > Marmota > Marmota marmota. The sequence goes on along the minus strand of NW_026000005.1, from coordinate 44,007,572 downwards.
TCACAGTTTCAGAGGTCTTAGTTCACAGTCGCTGTGTCCATTCCTTGGGGCCTGAGGTGACACAGAACAGCATGTTGGAAATGTAGCAGAGGAAAGCAGTTTGGTACATGGCATCAGGAAGCAGGGACACTAACTCCTCTCCTTTTTACCATGAACAAAATACATATCTCAAAGGCAGGCCCCTAATGACCCACCTCCTCCAGCCACACCCTTCCTGTCCACAGTTAATCTACATCAGTGGATTCATGTATAATCTAATCATTTCACTTCTAAATGTTCTTGCATTCTCTCACACATGAGCTTTTGGGGGACACCTCATATCTAAATCACAACATTTCATATATCTTCCAAACCATAGAGGCAAATTGAGTATGCTATATGGAAACATTAAAAAAATTGTGTTTTACAAAACACAGTAACTCAAAATACTAAAGACAAAATCTGCAATATCTTACATGAATAATATTCTGCTTAGCATTCACAGCAGAAAGTATATTACAGAAGAAAATATTAGTGAGCATTAAGAAATAGCGTTATTATAAGTATACAAAATGAAACACAAAGTCTAAAGACTAACCAAAAAATGAGCAGAGAGTTTTGAGCAATGTGACATCAAATAATCTATTATATCTGTAATTGATATCCTCAAAAAAGGGGTGGGTTAAATTTTTGAAAATAGTGATTGAACATCTGTTTTAGATTTGATGGCAACTAAAAATGTATAAATCCAAGAAGCTTAATGAAGCATAAGGATCAAGGATCTTTATAATCAGTAATAAAATGAGAAAATATTATAAGTAGCTGAAAGAAAGAAATAAGGAGAGGGAGAAAAAAAGAAAGAGGGGGGAAATAGAGATTATGTGCAGATAATTGAGAATGGCAACAGACTTCTTGACAGGAATAATGGTAGTCAGAAGTCAGTGGAATATCATCTTCAAATTACTGAGGGGAATAAAAGCTGTCATCCTAGAATGCTAAAATATCTTTTTAAAAACTAAGACAAAATAAACACTTTTGAAACATAACCAGAAAGAATCTATCACCAGTATACCTGAAGTATAAAAAAATGTTAAAGGAAATTCTTTAGAAATAAAAATGATACTAGGTGAAAATGTAGATCTATATTAAGGAAAAAACTATACAAAAATTATATTTAATGTCTTAAAAATAATTAGGTTTTGACAGGAAATAAAACATATTATGAGGTTTAAAACATATGTATAAATAAATTATATGAAAGCAAAATGTCAAATATCAGAAGGGGAGAAATGGAGCCTAGTATGTGTTCATACTGTATATAAAGTGGAATCACATTGTTTTAAGGTAGATTGTATGTGATAAGTTAAAGATATGTGATAAGTTAAAGATATATATTACTAACCTAAAGATAAACACTAAAGTAGGATAACTAAGAATTATATTTAGTAAGTTAACAAAAGAATAAAATTGAATGGTAAATGCAATTCAATTAATCAAATGGAAAGAATATGAAAGGATATAAAATATGAAACAAATAGAAAATAACTACACAAAGTCGTTGTTTTCATCCCTGATCAATGCATTTCTGCTTAAAGATTAAGACTTTCAAACCATTAAAGTTTGAAATTTTTGGCACAAGAAGCAAAATTCCCAAAAGTTGTTAAGTGTGATAGTAAGATTGATGATTTCCACCTGTATTTCTTAGTGGTTCTGGGGCTCATTAATTCTGATTATGTGGGAGTAGGCACCACATGATGGCTTCTCACTCAGAGTACATACCACATCCTTCTAGGTAGAACTGCATCTTTTTAGGTAGTCATATAAATAAAATTTTAATTATACTTCTACTTGTCAATTAGGCTATTTGCTTTTGAGTGATGAAATATTTGGATACTAATGGGACTTCTGGAAAGCTGCTTCTAATGATTCTTTCAAACTCTCTGGAAGAAAGCAGGACTCTATTGGAAGCTACCTGTATGCATATTCCTGAACTCCTTTGGAGTGTGGACCACTGTGTCAGTTTCTGCTGTCTTTTGGAAGCTGAGCTAGAACTGTTAACTAGAGTCCCTACACCCAGTACATAGTCTTTTTATGTGGCTTGAGCTTCAGAAGTATAGAAGATGGATTCCTACGGGGACTGTACCATGACCAAGTGTTCCAAGATGCACAAAGCTGAAGCTACTACCTTTATTAAGGACTTTATAAAAACCACATATTCTCAATTTGTTATTAGAAGGGAAGATAAGGCCTACTCAGGGTAAGGAGAAGTAAAATCCACTTCTATGGAATGTCAAGGTCACATTTCTAAAGCACATATGAAGAGCTTATTTCATGCAAGAAGCAAGAGTTATGATATTTACAACCTTTAAGGAGGCTACTTCCAGTATGGATTTTGACAATATACCAATATGAAACAGGAATTATAAAATTAAATGGCAGTTAATAATCTGTAGTTTCCTCATAGCCAATTTATTGGTTTTCATTTCAGTAAATTCTCTTTGTTTAGATCTTATCATATAAGTAAGATAATTCCTGACAATAGAGTACTCTCTATGTACATCTTAAATCCTTTTCTATATGAAAACCATTTTTGTGTTTCTGTAGAGAATACATTTCTACTTTTACAGAGATTAAAATTAGTGACAATTACTTGACTATATTACTCCAGGTTTCTATTTTTAAACAGGTGAAATTGGAGACAATTTTATCAGTACAGTTCTTGAGCCAGAACAAACATGCCCAGAGGATAAGAAGTTTTATTTTGTATTTATTTTCATCCTTTTGCTTTCCAACTTCACAGTATTTACAGCAGCACTCACATATTAGACATTAACTAAATATTTTTTAAATTTCATAACTTCTTAATACTAATAGCTTTCAACATCATCATCACATTATACTCTTTGACCATGTACTTTCCCTAAATAAGTTCATATTATGAAGAAGAATTATGCTGTTACAAGAGGAATAAATTCAAGCCATCTAATATTTTTTAATAATTGTCACAGTTAATTTCATCTATGTCACTAAATTACTTTAATGGCAGGCTGTCAATAATTGCCTCACTCTTGTTCCTCTGTCAGTCCACAGCATTCTCAGTCAGGTATTGGACCATATGCTGAGATGGAAATAGCAACTGCTAAAATTATGATTTGCATATCTTAGTGCTAATGATGGATTTATAGCTCTTTATAGGTTGCTACATTTCAGTTATTATTTATTAACTAATAAAATATTAGTCAGAAAAACTATATTTTTTTTGAAATATTAACTAGGAGCTATATTTATCTAACTATTAAAAAATGCCATTTCAGAACATGGCAGGCTAAGGTTGAACAAAATTCCACCCTAGGAAAATTTGGTACAAAATTAATCAGGTGAAATTCAACAACAGTATAGGTATAGCCCTGTTTTAATTGAAATGAATCATAAAGGACTGAATGTGAGAGATTTATTTAGGATCAACTGTTGAAAAGGCTGCCCCCAACTCAGCTAAAACCAAGGAAAAAAATAATATACAGTAAAATTGAAATTTTAGGCAATATACAAAATGTGCAATATTCTTATTTATTGTGGTAAAAGCCACTGCACCTTGCATATGTAGCTTTTTAAAAGTTAATATAGCTAGAATTAAACAATAATATCATGAAGATAAATATGCAAATAAGAAGAAAATAGAATGATAAAATAAGGAATCAGTAACAAATTCTTTTCTGGCCTTGGTTTAAGAGCTTATATAGGACCTACCATCTTTCAGTAACCCATTGTATACACTTGTATATACATGTGAACATGTATCAAGGCTATTTAAATTTACTGGATACCATCACACTAAGGTCCTTGAGAGAAAAGATATACATCAGTGACTCCACATTTATTCTGGCTTACTCAAAGCATTTTTCAAAACTACTGAGCAGGGAAACACAGCATAGAGAAGGACAATTTTTCTGGGTTGGGAAGAAGGGATTAGCATTTGGGTTGCCAAGGAAGTTGAAATTCTTGGGGAGATTACTAGAAAGGAGGTAACCACAGACAAAGAGCCCTAAGTATCTGCAATGAACTTTACTTCAGTTCCTTGGATGATCCCAACCCACATATGTCCATGGAAAGTCTTTAAAAGATTGAGCAGGAAGCACCCACTCGGGCCTGTAAAGATGCACATGGATCCAGAGATCCGGGCCTGTAAAGATGCACATGGATCCAGAGATCTCAGCATGATGGAATTGGAAGCTGGGTCCAACTGGATGGAGAGACCTAGGTGAATATCTTGGGCCCTCTGTTGAGACTCCAGTGGAGCAAACCATGCCCTAGGACATTAAAAAGCCGAAATCTAAGCCTCTACAGCATTGATAGCAATTAACTTTCTCTAAGGTCAAAACTTTACATCCTTTAGTGGAGAGTCACAATCTAGGTGCTTAAAACATATTATTCATAATAAAAATTATTTTTATAACAAAAATGACTAGACAAAAAGAGCATGAAATGTGTCCAATAATCAAAAGATAAGAATCAAAAGAATGATACCTATGGGTTAGCTAGGTGTTGGATTTACAGACAAGTAATAAAGAGCTATGATCAATATATTAATCAAATAAAGGGAAAATGGACAAAATAAGGTGAGAATTTTCAGCAATCTGATTACATTAAAAAATAACCAATAAATATTCCAAAATTGTAAAATATCTGAAATTAGAACTCCTTGAAAGTATATAACAAAAAATTAGACAAAGCAGAACATAAAATTTTTGTACTTGAAATAGGTGAATAGAAAATAGCCCAAGTCAGTAGCAGTGAAAATAACAATGATAATGATGAACAGAATATAAAAGAGATTTGAAAATGCATCATAAGAAACAGATGGACCTGGGCATGAAGGTGGTTCTTTGGTCATTGTTCTTTGGAACGGCTACTGCATAAGGATAATAAAGGGAGGACTGTGTTGAGGTACTTGCAGTGCAATCAGTCCCAGGGGTGGGATGGTCACACAGAGATCCTCATAATCAAGGCACAGGACTAGAATCTTGTTCTCTGCTATTACCTAATATTGAAAGCAGCTGTTACTGGAAAGGAAAAGTAAATGTCAATGGTGCCATTGTCATTCAGTGGTATACACTAAGTGGCTACTCTCTGAAGATGTAAAAATGGCTGCCTGTTCCTGTAAGCAGTATTGTGCTGTGCTCGTAAAGAATCAGCCAACAGATCTAGCAGTCACGTAACTGGAGTCTCAAAAGAAAAGAAGAAGTTGAAAAGAAGAAGTTGAAAAGAAGAAATATTTGAATGTCCTATGCCTAAAAGATTTTGAACTCTGGTAACAACACAAAAATTCTAGAAATTTGGCAAATTCTAAGAAAATATAGTTTAGTAGCTGAAAATTGTTACAAATAGAAAAATCTTCAAAATATCTATGAAGGGGCATGAAAGTCAGGCACAGAGGGTACAGTGAGAGAGATGAATGAGTTTTTCAACAGAAATGCTGGAAGCCAAAAAAAAAAAAAAGTGTTTTTAAAGTGCTAGGGAGGAGGGAAGGATCTACCAATGAAGAACTCCACACCCAATGAATACATCCTTCACAAAAGTTTAAGACAAGGAACGGTGGTATAGTTTGTCTTTAGATATGCATTACAAGAAATATTAAAGAAGCTGGGCATGGTGGCACACACCTGTAATCCCAGTGGCTTGGCAGGCTGAGGCAGGAGGATCACAAGTTCAAAGCCAACCTCAGCAACTCAGCATGGCCCTGAGCAAATTGGTGAGACCCTGTTTCTAAGTAAAATACAAAACAAAAGCTGGATGTGTGGTTTAGTGGTTAAGTGCTTCTGGGTTCAATCCATATATAAAGAAAGGGGAGGGTGCTGAAGAAAAATCATCCCATTTGGAAACATGATATTTTTGCAAGGAATGAAGAGCATCTACATATGAATAACAATTAATGATTTGAAATATCAGATTGAATAATTAAATAATTATCTTTATTACATCTTGAGATAGTTGGAATGCATAAAAAGTCAAATATATGGTAACAATAGCAGAAAGGACAGGAAGGGGTGTTAGTGGATACAGCAGTTTTGAGGTTCTTGCAGTTTTAAGTGCTAAGGTACTGATTTAAAGTAGACAGAAATACATTAGAATGGACTTGTCATTTCTATAATAATCACTAAAAATCATAAAAAAGTATAACTAATAAGCAAACACAGGAGATAAAAGAGAATAACAATACAGTTTGATTACTCCTAAGAAAGCAAGAAATGTGGAGAAAATGAACAAAGGACAATGATCAAAGGACAGACAGGTAGGTAGAAAATAAATAAGTTGTAAATTAAAGTCAATAACCCCACTTGGATAGTGTTAGGACTCCAATTAAATGATATAGTTACCAGTACGGATTTCAAAATTAAAAAAATATATATATTAAGAGTCATCTCAAGACTTCATGGAATGGTTAAAAATCAAAGAATGGACAAAAGATATTCCATTAAGCCCTAACCAAACAAAACTGCCTGAATGTGAAATTATACAGCACTGAGTTACTGACAAAAATAGAGACATCTCATCAACAGACCTGATGGCCCTAAGCATTCACGCACATGCACGATCACACACACTAGAAGGTTCCATGAGATTGTCATGAGGAGGTTGCATGTTTTAGTCTAAGCCTTATAGTTGTAAAGCTAAAGAAAAGAACACTAACAATGGAAAGATCCAGAGCTTGAAGCATTGTTTCACATTGTAGTCCCCACTTTATGGAAATTAGCAAACCAGAAAACAGTCAAAGGAGACAAACAAGATAGTATATAAAACAAGCTGTGGTTTAGGAAAGTATGACTGTGGATGAGAAAATTTAGAGTGATATCTATTTCCAAAATTTAGTTTTCTGAAATAGATACTGATATTATTCTATGACATTTGAAAGAATAAAAATAGGACCAGTGGTCAGAAGCTTTGAGCAATCATAAGTAAAATATTTGTATGTAGGTCAAACTAATAATAGGACTGACAGCCCTTAAAGAAAAGTCCACACACTGTTATAAAATGTGTCCAGATAACAGTTAGCCATTTGACTTCCCAGAAGCCTAGAAAATGCTCAAACTGTGTGTGATTAAAATAAATGTTTTCTGAAGTCAATCTAAATGCTAAAGTTCTGTGGCATAATTGTTATTCCTTCTCTACTTCAATAAACCTTCAAAATTTGGATCTTGTATATCAGTTGTGAGGTGAAGGTAACAATGTATACATATAACTGATAAAAATCTAAGATTTGAGTTCATTATAAAAAGATCTTAGAGATGGCATTTGTTCATATGCATACTTAAATATATGTTGAGAGAACAAAACTGTGATATTTGAAGAATTTTTTTTCTCTAGTTCCTTAATCTGTTTACAACATTTAATACACATGGTAGCTCACACATGCTAGGCAAGCACTCTACCACTGAGCCACAACCCCAGTCTCTGGGAATCTATTCTAATATCTCCTATTCAGAGGATGAAATTATGTTACTAGTCTCCCTGTATAATAGTAGTTTCACAGGGGCAAAAACCTCATCGAATGCACTATATGGTCCTCAGTACACATTGCCTGGTACAAAAATATACCTTCAAAATGTCTTCGTTGAATGAACAAGTAAATTGTGGTTTCCACCTATCCAAATGGGTAAAGGATAGTGATGTATTAGTTTCCTATTAATAGACAGTGTGCTTATTTACTATAAATGCTGTATTAGGTTACAATAAATCTGATGGCTTTAAAAAATCTTAAACTTATTATCTTGCAGTTTGGGAAGTCAGAAGTCTTAAAATTAGGGTGTCAGAAAGCTGTGATCCTCCTAGAGATTTCACAGGAGAATCCATTTCTTTGCTTTTACCAGCTTGCCAATGCCACCAACATTCCCAGGCTCATGACTTCTCTCTCTGATCACTCCCACTCTGCTTCTATGGTGACATTTCCAATTCTGATTCTATCTCTGCTGTTTCCCTCTTGGGAGGACCCTAGTGATTAGATTGGAGACAATCATATAATTCCAGGATAATCACCCTCTCTCAGTACTCTCAACTTACATCTACAAAATTCCTCTAATTTATTTACACCTTCTCTTCTGAGGACAACGTGGACTCTATAGGGAAAGGTCATTATTCAACCTACCACACCCAGAAAGTTGAACAGCCTCAAAAGACATAAATGATAGTGCAAAACAACAATCAGCAGGTTACACGGGTGACATCCAGGAGGTGTGCCTTTAGAATCGCCCTTCAAGAAAGAACTTACGAGATGGGCTTTTAGCAGACAGCTTCTGACTAGAGAAACTTCTTCAGCCACTATGCTTTTGGGCAAAGGCCATGCTCTTTCTAGGCAATTGCTAGTCAAGGACTGAGCCCAGCAAGCAAGACTTCTAGTGCCTGACCACTTGTGCCCAACCCGAGCCTCTTCTAAGAGGCAGTTGTGGTCCTGGGTTTCCTCTTTCTCTGCCCCCAACTGATTGTGAGATCTACCTCACAACCTAAGAGTCTCCTTGCCCACCTCTGCCCCTGTTCTTCTCCCTTCATAGATGTCCACATTACAACCTGAAGCCTTTCCTTCCCTGTTTTGCTCCCTCCCCTTTTCTATCACAAATATACCCCCATACTCTGTACCCCAAACCCCACCTCAGTGTCTTCTTGCTCAGCTGGCACAGGAAATGATTGCAGTAGGAGTTCCTGACTCACCCCTGAACCTCCTGCTACTGAGAAGTAGAAAAAAAGAAAAGAACTATGTAGAGTGGAGAAATCTGACATAATTTAATAGAGAAAGAAATTGAACAACTCTAAGTAGCAGAGAGGATAGGGCAATTTTAATGAGACATATGCAAAAAAATGTCTAGAAAAGCATAGGGCATTCCTGGAGAACAAGGGTAGATTCATTCCCCTTTGGAGAACCCATTGCTGAAGTTCGTGTGGTTAGACTGCTGGTGTCAAGACATCTTCTAGGAGCATCACTGTGGCCTGCCCTAAGGTCTAATTATGTCTGGATTGCTTTCTTTAATGGCAGGTATTTATTTTCTTTGTTAATTCAAATAAGGAAGTACACTGGAGATTTAAAAAATATATACATTTATTTTTTATGTGGTGCTGAGAATTGAACCCAGTGCCGCATACAAATGAGGGGAGTGCTCTACCGCTGAGCCACAACCCCAGCACCAGCACTAGAGATTTTTGAGGCAGAAATGGGGCAACTTTTAGGTAGCTGTTAGCTTGAGTAGAGCACATGGACTTGGAAATCCCTTCCTCCTCCCTATAGACTACCAGAGCACAGACAAAATATTATTTTGTTCATATTTTACTAAGAGAAGACCATGGTGGATCTAACCTCTAGACTATTTAATTGTGAAAGAAAGAAATTAATTTGGCTAAGAATTCAATTCTGAGACTTTTCCATTTAAATTTGAGTATTAGTTTCACAATTCTCTCGAGATGTGGCAAGAATGAACATTTCTGTTTTGAATTTGCACTTTTCTATGATCAGACTATATTTTAAGGGTTATTACCAGAACATATTTCTGAGGCAGCATGTTCCCTGCATACAGCATACATGTGATTGCCCACATACACACATGATGAAAGCATGAACTCAGTTCTCCTTTTATTTTGCGTTAACGCCAAATTTTAATATTTGATCACCCCCTCCAAGCACATCTTACCCTCCCACGAAGTGTAGAATTCTCTCCCTATCTCAGTGTTTTTCCTCCCAGTGACAAAAAGTAAAATCCTGGTGAGTTACAGATTTCATTTATTTCATTTTAACCTTAAGAACAAGCCTGAAAATTGTTCTCCAAATGGATAAATTGAGTCCCAAAATAGTAACACACTAGTGCTGACAGATGGAGGTGTGGATAGGAGAACGTGTATAGCAACTGTTGCCTGAAGCTCTTCCATCTGCCACTGGGTCTCTGCTGCATCTGAACATTGAAAATCACTCTGGCCACTAATGGACAATTGTGTGTTTTCTTCATTCTTTTCACTGTGAGGTAGGCTAATGGCTCTCGAGGATCTCTGAAGTAATAATAACTGGAAATGTAACCAGAGAAGCTATCTCTTCAGTACTAAAACTTTACCTTTTTAAAATATCACCTTTTATGGTTTGCCATGGATAACCAATCTAGGAAAAAGAATCAAAAAATGTATATGTATGTGTGGAGTAAGGAGGGAAAGAAGGAAAGGGAAGAGAAATTTCCCAGCCAAGCATCAAAGAATGTTCATTTCCTTTCTTTTAAAAAAACAAACTTTTCTTCTTTTTTTTTCCCTCCCAATATAATAAAGAATAAATATGCCACAGGGAGCAGCTGCGTGCCCCTGTAATCTCAGCGGCTCGGGAGGCTGAGGCAGGAGGATTGCGAGTTCAAAGCCAGCTTCAGCAAAAATGAGGTGCTAAGCAACTCAGTGAAGCCCTGTCTCTAACTAAAATACAAAACAGGGCAGGAATGTTGCTCAGCAGTCCAGTGCCCCTGAGTTCCATCCCCAGTATCCACCACCCAAAAAAGAATAAATACACCACATGAATGTTAGAAATCTAAATCATTGTTCTCATTTGTAGGCAGCCCATAGTCTGTAGCGAGACCACCTGGGTGCCAATCCAGGTCCTCTCCTTACCAATGTTGGGACCCTGGGCAAACTTCTGAATCTTTCTGTGCCTTCAATTTCTCATCTGTAAAATGAAAATTAATATACTTAACAATTCAGGAGCTGAGGATGTAGCTCAGAGGTAGAGTGCTTGCCTAGTAGGTAAGAGGCCCTGCTTTCATCCCCAGCACCAAAAAAAAGGGGGGGGGGGATAAATAAGTGTGTGACAATTTCATTGATTTAATTAGTGGTAAATCAATAAATAAGTGCAAAGCTCTTAGAGCAAGACACACCACATGATCAGCACTGATGACCCTTGCCTGGTCACTGAGCCAGATGACACCAAATGCAGGCCTAATGGGGCCCCATAATCTTGACTAAGACAAACACAAATGCAATACAGGCTTCTGGCCACCACAACTCCAGGTAGGATCCCTGTGACCACAGCAGACCATCCATAGCCAACCACTACCTATTGGACCATAAACCCAAAGATGGCTAGCTAATCACCAGTGCTCAGAGACCTTGTTCTCCTAATATGAACAGTCTATGACATTACAGCTTTAAAATTTTGTTTCAGTCTCTCCTGTTCTGAACTCGGTCCACAAAGCCTAGAATCTGGGTCTGGGTTTGGAACTAGGACCACCCTGAACATTGCAGTCTTTGATCTCTCAGTGTGTATTTATGCATGGTACGTAAGTATGCATTTTAAAATGTAAAACGTATGTCAAGTTTTACATTTTGATATTTGAAAATCAAGGATAAAAAGCAAGGTTTAATAAAATTCAGTACAATTAGAATGATCAGGTTTTTAAGTTTCTCTTGGGGGAAACATGAAACCTAATGAGCAGTTGATGCTGGGCATGCCCTGGTGCTTGCATAATGCTCTGATACAGTTTCCTCATTTCCACCTGATTCAAAGGGGAGGAAGCAAGAAAGAGAGGGCCTTGATCAGAAGTGCTGTTGGGTCTCTGCTTTTCAATTAGGAAGCTACTCTGCTCATCTGTAAATCACAGGGCTTTGCATGATTCTTAATTCCAGTAGTAGTAAGTCCGCAGAGTTTTCAAAATTGGGGCTTTTTTTGGCATTTTGTATATTAAATATTGTGTCCCCAATCAGTTGCCCCACACCAACAAGGACTAGATCATAGATTCCTGATGACTTTATAAAATAAATTCCAAAAGACTTCAACTTGTGTCGAGTTCACTGAGGGGGAGATACAGTGCTACAGTGGATACGTTCACCTTCTTTGTCTCCTCCAAGTTCTTAAGGATTGTTTTTCATTCTTGACCATCAATATAGGTTTGATGATCATCCCCACCCAGACTGAGACACTAAGATGGTGGAGGAGGTTAAGAAATAACTGCTACCTATTGTGAGACAATAACTACTGTGAAAAGAAAATCAAAAACTCCCTTCTCATCCTTCCCACAGTCCCTGTATTTTCACAGTGTCCCACTAGAGAAAATCAATAAAGCCAAATGCCTTGGAACTGCCCAAAAAGCAAGCCAACAGAAAAGCCAGAGGATCTTAGCCATGGGCATGAGTTTCTCTTTCTGGTTTTTACTTTCTAATAGACAAAAGATAAGGAGAATTATCTGCAGTGCCCACTTGGCTTGTCGATGGCAGGAAGAGAAATCAAATAGATAAACTGTGCAAGTCCCCTTTGTAGGCATATCTGCTCTGTAGATGTCCCTGCTCTACGTCCCTGAGGCTCCCCCCCGAGGCTCCCCCCCTTCATCCTGCGTCTTCTCTATAACCTATCTTCTTGATCCCCAATCCTTGGTCCTACAACTGCCTGGATCTAGGGCAACATTGGTGCAGGTCAGCACAGACAGACCAGAACAGTGCTGTTTAAGGACCCTAGACACCTCCTACTCCCTCCCAGAAAAACTCACCTTCCTAGTCCTATGTACACAGGTGACAGATGAGAATGTGGGAGGCGAGACCTGAGAGAGAACATAGCCCCCAGGTTTCTCAGCAAATGACCCTTGTATTCTTATTCTAAAGCCACAGACTATATTTATATCCCTCAGACTAGAAATATCTCCACATATTTTTAGAAAAAGAAATTCTCTAGTATAAATTCTTCTCTGGCAGGTCCCAAAATCTTCTCCTTAATAGCAATTGACAATAGTGACAAAATGATAGCTTCCTTGGAAAAGTTTAAGCAAAATAATTGTAGGTAAAACATTTTATTCAAAGTCTGTCAAACTCCGTGTAACTATGAGTGTCTTACTTATATGTGTATTAACTACTGAAACAAGGAAAAGCAACTACTAACATTTGATCTTCCATAGATTTATCACATAGAAAAATGCCTAGCCCATTCTACTTTTTTAATAGTGCATATAAATTATACAGAAGGATGGGTTTTCATTGTGGCAGATATGTATATACATAAAAACCTAATTTGACCAGTTTCACTTCCCGATATCCTCCCCCTTCCCTCCTCCCTCCCTTGCTGACCCCTTTCCTCACCCCTAATAGTCTCCCTTCTTATTTCAAAGGAATCTCTTTTGGTTCCTGTTTTTCTTCTCTTGCTTCTACATATAAGAGAAAACATATAACACTTTTATGAGTCTGACTTATCTCTCTCAAAATCATGGTCTTCATTTGCCTCAATTTTCCTGTACATTACATAATTTCATTCTTCTTCATGACTGAATAAAACTCCATGGTATATAGTGTGGGTCCGCTTTTCATAGCTGTGATCTAAATACCTGAAAAGAACAACCTAGAGGAGAAAAAATTATTTTGTACCCCCAGATTCAGATGTTTAGTCCACAGTTGGCTGACTGCGTTTCTCTGGACCTGAGGGCAGTTAGAGCATCAGGGCAGAAGAGCATGGAGGGGGATGCTGCTCAGCTCAGGGCAGCCAAGCAGCAGAGAGAGAGAGAGAGAGAGAGAGAGGAGTCGGGGATCAGATGTAATCCCAAGACAATGTTCCCGGTGACCTCCTCCCTCAAGCCACCTGCCTATGGTTCTTACCCAGTGGTCCATTTAAATTACTAATTCACCAATGACTATCCCACTGGTGTAGTTAGAACCTTCACAATATAATCACTTCACCGCTGAACATTCCTGCATTAACACAGGAGTTTGGGAGGGTCCTTTTTAGATCCAAATGTTAGCATTTATGTACAAATTTTTCTATGTTCATAACTTAGTCTCTTTTCAGTGTTGATTTCCTTCTCTTCAAGTGTTTTAATTTATGTAAAATTTTAATATGATTTTATGTCTACCCAAACACAATGCTCTTTTGAGAAGGACTCTGGATATTTTTATGTGACTTTTTTTTTTGTCCAAAAGCTTTTTAGATTCAATTTTTCTTTTTTAATTTACCAAACACAAAGCCCTCTGAGCACTCTATTTGGCATGGCTTTGAATTTATGGACTAATATTGGAAAAACTACATCTTTATACGGTGATTTATTTCCATTCTGTGATCAAATATGTTTTTTTTCCAGTTTCTGTCATATTTTAATAAAAATATCGTCAGACTGGAAAAGAAAGGAGACCCACGTCTTTACAATCTTGAATGTTGAGGGATGGATTCAGAGATAAAACTAAAAATTTCACTTACATAAGACCATTCTGTGAAAATTTAGGGTGGTCAAGAACTTCACTAGTAGAACCTTTTGGTGGCAAAGAAATATAAAAATAAGTGACAGTTTTACCTGTTGGAAAAGTATTACAACAATAAATTGTGCCCCAGCAGGAAATAATTTTCTTCATGCCTAAAGCGATTGCTGACCCCCGGTGCCGGTACAGAGAGCTTCTTTTTCCACCCTGGATTTGGATTTACTAAACCAGCTACTTTTGCCACTTGATTCTCATTAAGAACAAGAATATGTCTTTGTCAAAGGCTGCTGGGACTAAATCTCAGCTGGTGGCTTGAGGTTTTGGAGCCCATCATAATTGAAGGGCCACTTGGGATTAGCTTGTCCCTGTCAGCAGTAATTCAAATTCTGAACCAACTGAGCTAAGCAGACATGCAATGTCTTATATCCACTTTTCCTCTTATTCTTTTTATATGACCTAGAATTTTCTAAAAGAGGAATGGGTGTTGAACTCCTCTGATCCATATTCATGTTTATTGAAAAGGTGAAGTTCAGTTGATTCAATGGGATACAGCAAAACCTTCTTTAAATGTCAGCTTTGGAATTACAAAAGCAACACACGTTTATTTTAACAATTTAAACAATAATTTCTATTAAAACTTTGCAATAAAAAAGCTTCTAGGTTAATTGTAGCCCTCTGGAATAAACATGGCTATTGACCTGATTTAGGCACAAAAACGCACACACATAGAAAGAAGTGGATGCTCTTCTACTTTCACTTATGGACAGAAGAGGAATCAAAAAATATGCAAGGGACGAACTCACTGCCTGTCCCCTCATCTCCAAGTCCATTATTTCTGCTCTTGAGCTGAAGCAATGGCCTCACACATCCCAAAGCCGGGCCAACCCTTCAGCACTCTCAAAAGTTTTAAATCTCTGGTGGTATCTTTCCAAGATCTGAGAAAAATCTCGAACTTTCTGCTTTAAAAGAACTGATGTATGGTGGCCCTCTCCTGTAATCCCAGCAGCTCTGGAGGCTGAGGCAGGTGGATCACAAGTTCAAAGCCAGGCTCAGCAAAAGGGAGGCGCTAAGCAACTCAGTGAGACCCTATCTCTAAATAAAATACAAAATAGGGCTGGGGATTTGACTCCGTGGTTGAGTGCCCCTGAGTTCAGTCCCTGGTACCAAAAAATTAAAAAATGAAACAACTGATATAGCCAATCAACAGGCTTCTCAAATCCAGAATCACACCTCCCCAAATTGGGAAAATGCTAAAGAAAAACAGAAGTGTACCTCCCTCCTTTGTTTCTCTTTCAGAGGCTCTGACCTCTTGTCCAATGTAGTTTTCTCGTAGTTTGACTTTGTCACCCCAAAGCTTCTTTTCTCTTTCCATATAAAGGAACACATGGCATTTATTGTTTCCCTATTCCTTTGAATTTCTTCTCATATAATACTTTTGAAACTTCCTGCATTATTCACCCCCAGGCTTACTTAACACAAGCTTTGTCTCTTTCACCAGTTTATAAATTTCCTAAGAAAAGGGACCTAGTATTTTATTTTTTAATCTATCACACAGTCCATTATGCCTATAATAAATGCTTGGTAAAAAAGACACATGTAGGTAAGTGGTGTGCACCACACTGTGCACACACACACACACACACTTAACACTTCCTGAGTGTGAGCCCCACTTCACCCAATCATGAACTGTGGAATTTGGGAAGACTAACTCATTTTCTTCCTTGACATGCAGGAATAAAATATCTACTTCATAGAATTGTTGTCAAGGCCAAATATTACTTATAAATATTTCACTGCCTACTATATAAATGCAAGTCACAAATAAGTTTATCTGTAGAACAAACATGCATAGTTTCTGGTTTATAATGCTGAATGTAATGAGAATCAGATTTAAGTAAAATTAAAGAATACCTATCTTAACCATATCCAGTTTTCACATTGTGATTAAGAACCCAGGAAATTATGGTACAGGACATACAGAACAAGCCTATGGATGGGGCCCCTATGACAGAGGTGACTCTCCACTGATCTGGATAATCATGTGCTTACTCTGTATTTAAATCTCACAGAGTCCAGGCCAGCAGATGGGTAAGAGCTGGCCAAGGTTCCTGACAACTGCTTATCCATGTAGCCAGCAGCGGTAATGCAAGCCACAGTTATCTGTCAGTGTTCTTGCATTTTCCAGGGGGAAAGTCAGGAAAACTGTATTTTAAATATCAGGCTCAGAAAACCACTGGGGTCTCATCCCATTTTAATAAAAAAACAAACATGCTTTTCCAGTGGTGAGGGTACCTTCATCTTAAGATGTGCCTTTGGAAACACTAGCACAACCATCCCAGGGAATGTCTCTCCCACTGCTATATAAATGCTGGCTTGTTTCACTCAAAATTTCTCTTCTGATTAAAGACTCACTAGTGTTTCAGTAACTTTACTCAACAATCTGTGTTCTTGCCAGTCTACCTGGACAGTTGTGGTATATTCTTTTAATTATAGATGAAGACATTAGATACACAGGAGAAACAACTGCAACAGAAATCTTCAAAAGTTGCTTATAGAAAGAAATATTACCTCCTATCCTACTTTCTTCCTGCAAAGATGCTAAATCCTTTGTTTGTTTTTATAATTCCACATGAATTTAATATATGTGATGTTTGGAGGAAAAACTTAAAACATGTTGAATAAAATGATTGAAAGTACAAATGAAGGACATCAGGGCCTCTTCTCTCCCCCTTCTTCCTTCCACTCCCTGCCCCTCCTCTCTCCCTGCAATTTTTGAAAGATCTGGGGAGGCCTGGGGAGAGCATTCTAGGACTAGTCTGGCAGGCAGGTGAAGGCTTCTCAGATGAGAGGAGGAAATGGTACTGAGAAGCTGCTGAGGATACCTAAACCAGATCTTGCCTGCTTTACAATTCCTTTCAAACCTAGCACTGTTACTAATATTTCTTTCCCATTAGAGCCTTCTATATTCTGTGTGGAACTGAGTACTGAAACAGTCTAAAATAGGTGGGTTAACTTAAAAAGGATAAAGGCAGCAATTTTTCATTTCAATACCATTCACTCACCTTTCAAAAACAGGTGGTATTTACTAACTGAAACATCTCTCTTTTTGTAGTTCAAAGATGAATTCTAAATTCAAAAGCCAAATTTAACATGGACTTCATTTCATTTTGAATTTGAAAGATTACATAAACACATAAACTTCTCCTTTATAAAGCCAGAAATATCCAGATGTTTTAGAATTTCAAGTCTGATACTATGACTTTCAAATCAGGAGATTATGAATTTTTTTTCCTCATGGAAATATCAGCACACTTTTATTTTCACATTTTCCCCCACTGGATATGAATTATTCATAAGTTAAACATACGGAGATTTATTTTTCAACACGATCACACACAAAAAAGAAAGAGGCAAATGTATCATAAGCCACAGAATTTACATCTTTACAAATATCTTGAGATCTTACAGGGTTCTTAAGTAAGAAAACATGACAGTTTCAACATTATTTTGCATCAAAGATTTCTATAGAAACTCCTGAACAGCCCATCACTGCAACAGACTCATAGGGGAAATTAGCTGTTTGTACTAAAAGTGAGCTCACACAAGTGTCAGAAACCACAGTACAGCTTTTCATGTTTTTGTGGATGAAACAGAAAAAAAAAAAAAACCTGAGCATTTGAATCTCATTGCTTATTGCTAAATCAAATTCTTCTTTCCCCAGATATTTCTTAGGCTTTTGGTGCCCACGGAAATAAACTGTCATTATCTGGAAAGTCATATAAAAACTGCTTCTTTCCTGCCCAACTCCCAGAGATCCTGCTCCAAAAGCTGTGTAGCAGACAGAGCCTGACAACCTTTCTTTCCCAAAGGGTACAGATAACTCTGAGGCGGTGGATTTCTAGACCAAATTCTTTTTTTTTTATTGTTGGTTGTTCAAAACATTACATAGTTCTTGATATATCATCTTTCACACTTTGATTCAAGTGGGTTATGAACTCCCATTTTTAGCCCATATACAGATTGCAGAATCACATCAATTACACATCCATTGATTTACATATTGCCATACTAGTGACTGTCGTGTTCTGCTACCTTTCCTATCCTCTACTATCCCCCCTCCCCTCCCCTC
>NW_026000005.1:43911395-43987849 GCF_001458135.2 Marmota marmota marmota | reverse complement strand
ATTTTTTAATGCAGAGTAATACTCCATTGTGTATAAATGCCACATTTTTTTAATCCATTCGTCTATTGAAGGGCATCTGGGTTGGTTCCATAGTCTTGCTATTGTGAATTGAGCTGCTATGAACATCGATGTAGCAGTGTCCCTGTAGCATGCTCTTTTTAGGTCTTTAGGGAATAGACCTAGAAGGGGAATAGCTGGGTCAAATGGTGGCTCCATTCCCAGCTTTCCAAGAAATCTCCATACTGCTTTCCAAATTGGCTGCACTAGACCAAATTCTTAACATCTCAAAATCATAGTTAAAAAACTGGGGCTTGAGTGCCGCAGCCATGGCAAGAATAGGAGAGGAAAATAAAACACCCTTTTTTAATCAGAAGGAGGTCTTCCCCTGAGGTTAGCATGAATGGCGTGTCCTTACATTGAAGACAAAAAGCCAGAACAGCTCAAACAGAAGTGAGGGGCACTCAGCAGTGCAAACCTTCTTGGTTGGCTCCAGGAACAAGGTGGCATCACACTGGTAGGGAGGGGAGAGGAGTGCATCATCAGTGATGACAGCCTCTCTGAGTTTAGTTTCTCTATCTCTGGATACTCTGTCTCTTGCCAGGGGCACACGTTGCTATATTGGGAATAATGCAACATTCTTAAAAGAATTGGTGTAAACATTCTTAGAAGAATCCTGCAAAGCATTGCAAAGCTCTCTCTGACATTTAGTACTTCCTAAGTACAAAAGCCAAAGGCTCAAATCTTAGGAGTTTCAACATTTTGTGATTCAGTCTGTTTCTAAGTTCTGAATAGAAATCTGAAATTAATTAGTTTGTGTCTATTGAGATCTCCAGGAAGTTACCATGTATAGTGATAAGTTCAGTTTTCCTGGAGAGACTAAAAAGTCAGAGACACACTTATTTGTATGCTTCAAGATTCACTCACTTCTTGGTTTATACCCAGAGGACTTAAAATCAGCACACCACAATAATGCAGTCATATCAATGTTTATAGCAGTTCAATTCACAATAGCTAGACTATGGAATCAACCTAGGTGTCCTTCAATAGGTGAATGGATTAAGAAAATGTGCTATATATACTCAATGGAATATTACTCAGCTTTAAAGAAGAGTAGAATTATGGCATTTGCCAGTAAATGGTTGGAGTTGGAGACATGCTAAGCGAAATAAGCCAGTCCCACAAAACCAAAGGCTGAATGTTTTCTCTAATATGCAGATGCTAATTCACAATAAGGTTGGGGGCACTAGGGAAGAGAATAACGTTACCTTAGATTAGGTAGAGAGAAGTGATGGAAGAGAAGGGGAGGGGACGTGGGGACAGGAAAGACAGTAGAATGGAACAGACATTATTACTGTATGTATATATGTGACTACATGACCAATATGACACTCAGAAAAATGAGAAATTATATCCCATCTATATATGATATAACAAAGTGCATAAATGCATTCTACTGTCATGTATAACTAATTAAAACAAATTAAAAAATAAGGTTCACTTATTGGACTTCTACTCACTGCTCAGACATTGAATATGCCTGAAATGAGATTTTGCTTTTGTTTTTGTCAGCTTTATTTTGCTGCTGTGATTAAAAGACGTGACATGAACAATTGGGGACTCGCTGTTTCAGAAGTCTCAGTCCATAGACAGCCAGCCTCGTGGCGGGAGGACCAAGGTGAGGCTGAACATTGGGCTGGAAAAGTGTGTGTGGTGGAGGGAAGCAGCTCACAGGCTGATCAGAGGAAAGAAAGAAAGAATCCACATACCAGATACAAAATATAAACCCCACAGGCCCCTCCAATGGCCCACCCCTCCAGCCACACCCTACCCACCTTCAGTTACCACTCAGTGAACTTCCATCAGGGGATTAGTTCACTGGTTGGGTTAAGGCTCTCATAACCCAATCATTTCACCTCTGAATGTCCTTGCAATGTCTCACACATGAGCTTTTCAGGGACACCTCACCTCCAAATCATAACAGCTTTCCTGGTGTTCTCTTCCCCTCTAGCCTCCTTGTGACATTCCTGTCCATGGCTAACCGTGAGGACTCAACATCTTAAAAAGGCAAGGGGACATCGTGACTGGAGTTTCTGTCTAGATTGTTTCTTTTTGGATGCACACACATAAAAATAAATAAACTGCAATGTGGAGTCAAAAAAAAAAAAGGATGGCACAATCAACTTGTGGAATTTCCATCTTTCAGTGACTTATTTAGAATGAATGCAGAATGGCTTTTCTATGAAGAAAATTTTAGGGAATATTATTTCCAAGACATGGTATGGAGGCATTTGAAAAATTTATCTAGCTGTGATTTAGCAGAGTAATAGAGGACCATGGAGGGAACTTAAGAGCTGGGTAAAGCTGTGCAGAACCTAGGCAAGGAGTAATTGATATAGGTTCCATTTTTTCCCCTTCTACTCTGATTTTCTAGACAAAACGGGTAAGGAGGTAAATCAACAAGATTTATATTAATAGATTGACTGATTGGTCATATGTACTTTATGTTTACTATGAGTTAACTTTTTTCCAAGCAGTGAAAGAAAGAAATGCCTGACTATGAAATATACATGCTGATAAAAGGATACAGAACATAGACCTGTGGAGTAGGTAAGTAAGTGTACTATGAGAGAATGTGGTTGGCATTATGAAAAGATAAAGCACAGTTCAGGTGGATCTCTTCAACAGTACTTTCCTGTGACCACAGCCTCGGCGCAGGTACTGTAGTAGGTGAAGAGATTCAAGTGTCCCAAAGGGTCTGCTCCTGAAGGGCTGAGAACCTCCTGCTTGGGTGGAATCAAGATGCAGAGTTGGAAGTGCTGGCGAGGATGTGGGGAAAAGGGTACACTTGTACATTGCTGGTGGGACTGCAAATTGGTGCAGCCAATGTGGAAAGCAGTATGGAGATTTCTTGGAAAGCTGGGAATGGAACCACCATTTGACCCAGCTATTCCCCTTCTAGGTCTATTCCCTAAAGACCTAAAAAGAGCATGCTACAGGGACACTGCTACATCGATGTTCATGGCAGCACAATTCACAATAGCAAGACTATGGAACCAACCTAGATGCCCTTCAATAGACGAACGGATAAAAAAAAAAATGTGGCATTTATACACAATGGAGTATTACTCTGCATTAAAAAATGACAAAATCATAGAATTTGCAGGGAAATGGATGGCATTAGAGCAGATTATGCTAAGTGAAGCTAGCCAATCCCTAAAAAACAAATGCCAAATGTCTTCTTTGATATAAGGAGAGTAACTAAGAACAGAGTAGGGACGAAGAGCATGAGAAGAAGATTAACATTAAACAGGGATGAGAGGTGGGAGGGAAAGGGAGAGAGAAGGGAAATTGCATGGAAATGGAAGGAGACCCTCAGAGTTATACAAAAGTACATACAAGAGGAAGTGAGGGGAAAGGGAAAAATAATACAAGGGGGACAAATGAATGTCAGTAGAGGGGGCAGAGAGAGAAGAGGGGAGGGGAGGGGAGGGGAGGGGGGATAGTAGAGGATAGGAAAGGCAGCAGAATACAACAGACACTAGTATGGCAATATGTAAATCAATGGATGTGTAACTGATGTGATTCTGCAATCTGTATATGGGGTAAAAATGGGAGTTCATAACCCACTTGAATCAAAGTGTGAAATATGATATGTCAAGAACTATGTAATGTTTTGAACAACCAACAATAAAAAAATTAAAAAAAAAAAGATGCAGAGTTGGTCAATATGAGGGTGTGGTGGCTGCTCAGCTTGCCTGGTTGTGGAAGATCATGCTCAGGGATCACAACACCATTTCCTATTGGGCTACAAGTCAACTCAATAGCAGCCAGATGTTTTTGGAACCATCAGCGCACCACAGGAACTCTGTTCTGAGTACAGACTCTAAGAGGACAGAAGCTGATCAGCATGGTGTCCAAGCAGGAAACCACACCAGTCAGAGGGGACTTCATCCTTTGATCCAGTCACAGAACTCAATCCTTACTAACCTGTGTTAATATCCTATGACATTTTATCAGTACAGCTTTCTTTTAGTTATGTTATTAATGAGGTTTGTTATACTTTCTCTCAAGTGAAAAATACTGTTCCAGGACCAAATGATTTCCTCAAAGAATACATTTCTAGTTATAAATAACATATACTGAATTTGTAAGGTTTGATTTACAAAAAAAATTAAAAGTTTGTCAGTATGTACTTTCTCCCATAGAGGAAAAAACATTTGCAGTATATAACAAACTACCAGACATCCTCTACCTCAGCTAATAAGGACAATGCGGGCACTTGTGGATGTCAGAAACCCTGCAATGCAGAGAAGTCAGTATATAAATATTAATATATATTTATACATTATTAATACCAATATATGTTTATACAATATTAATGCACATATTTATATGTTATTAATATTAACATACATTTATTATTAATAATATACATATTTATTTATTGTTAATATTAATATAGTTATATAATATTAATATATGTTTATATAATGGCTTCTGTGCATTGTAGGGTTTCTGACATCCACAAGTGCCAGCATTGTCTTTATTAGTTGAGATAGAGGATGTCTGGTAGTTTGTTATATACTGCAAAAGTTCTTTCCTCTATGGGAGATAGTACATATTGACAAAGTTTTAAAATGTTTAACATCTCTAGCAATTAGAGAAATGCAAATCAAAACTACACTAAGATTTCATCTCACCCCAGTCAGAATGGCAATTACCAAGAATACAGGCAACAATAAATGTTGGCGAGGATGTGGGGAAAAAGGCACACTCATACATTGCTGGTGGGACTCAAATTGTTGCAAACACTATGGAAAGCAGTATGGAGATTCCTCAGAAAGCTCAAAATGGAACCACCATTTGATCCAGCTATCTCACTCTTCCGTTTATACCCAGAGGGCCTAAAATCATCATACTACAGTAACCTAGCCACATCAATGTTTATAGCAGCTCAATTCACTACAGCTAAACTATGGAACCAATCTAGGTATCCTTCAATAGATGAATGGATAAAAAAAATCTCATATATATATTTGATAGAATATTTCTCAGTTGCAAAGAAGAATGAAATTATGGCATTTGCCTATAAATGGATGGAGTTAGAGAATATCATTCTAAGTGAAATAAGCCAATCCCCAAAAAACAAAGGCCAAATGTTTTATCTAATACATGAATGCTAATTCACAATGGGAGAGCACTAGGGAAGAATAGACATCTTACCAGACATCCTCTACCTTAGATTGTTAGAAGGGAGTGAAGGGAGGGGAAGGGAGGGGAGTGGAGGGGGGAGAGGATGTGTGGATAGGAATGATAGTAGAATGAAACAGACATTATTGCTTTTATGTGTATATATGACTGCATGACCGATATGATTCTATAACATATACAATCAGAAAAATGAGAAATTATATCCCATCTATGTATGATGTATCAAAGTGCATAAATGTATTCTACTGTCATGTATAACTAAATAAAGCAAAACATTTTAAAAATGTATATACATACATGTATTTTATATAATATTTCTCATATACATGGATGTGTATAGTATATACATAGCATGTATATATACGTGTGTATACATATATGCAGAGCAAACAAGAGAATGAGGAATTTTAAAAACCTAAGTACATTTATATGATATATATATATATATATATATATAGAGAGAGAGAGAGAGAGAGATACACACATACACATATGAATACACTTTTGTTATATAGAAAAAACATGTAAGAAAATGAGAAATTGGAATAAAATGAAAACTTGCTATCAATTGTTTTTAACAAGAAAATGAGACCTGGCTCCTTTGAATAGCATAAACATGAAAATAATAGCTATGCTATCAAATAATCCACATTTCAGGTCCAGGGGCAGATTTGGTTTTGTGGGATTTAAATCGTATAATTTTGGAGCATTTATTTATAAAATGAATACAATGATAAATACAGAGTAGGCAGTTGTTATTAAGAAGGAAAAGATACAGTGAAATTTATATTTTAAAAAGCTGACACATATAACTAACATCATAAAATCCATCAAAATGTTTTGTTAATTAGCTAGTTAACTGAACTTGTTCCACAATATCTCATTTCCCACTATTTTTGGCTCCAAATTCTTTCATCAATTCTTCACCAAAAAATAAAACTTTGAAAACTAATTTATGCAAAAAGAATAAAAATTATCTTTCTTTTGACATGGTTTTATTTGATAAGTTATAAATGTTTCTTTCACTTCACAACTTCTGATTGGCAATTCCAATACTATAACCATACTGGAAAAACTTTGACAAATTTCTTCATTTGTGAATTACAAGGTTTGGGAAATTTTTCCATAGACTGTTTTCTGGATCATTGTTTCTAACCTTGCTTTTTCCCTAGGTCCACAAGATCTCCCTGACTGAAAGGTATAACACGTCCAGACAATAATGCAACCTATGGTTCTCCATCTTTGTGTGACAAGGCTGTACTTAGTAACAGTTGATCATAGCATTCCTGGAGGCTATTCCTACACCTGGATGGCTTGCAAAAAATATAAACACAGAAGTGACTATAAATCACAAAACTGAATAACCCACCAAAGTAAAAGCAAACACAAACCAAACGCAATGCCCTGGATCCATAATCTGAAAATGCCCATGATCACTACACCCAGCACTTGGCATTAGAACTGTGATAACAGGGATATTGAAACATAAAGATTTAGCATTCATAACAAAAAGCACTTAGAACATTTTTCATTTTGAGAAACATGATGAACTAAAGACACCACCGGGGTTCCTGTCAGAGAATATAAAAAGCCATAAATACAGATAACCACTGAAAATGTTTTTCTCCAAAGATATGAACAGAAGAGATAGTTACAAAGATTTTCATTCTGGTTTGATTTTTAGGATGAAAGATACCATAGCTGTGGAACCAACATAAATGCCTTTCAGTAGATGAATGGATTAAAAAATGTTGCATATATACACCATGAAATATTACTCAGCAATAAAAGAGAATAAAATCATGGCACTTGCAAGTAGATGGATGGAGTTAGAGAAAGTAATGCTAAGTGAAGTTAGCCAATCCCCACAAAACAAATGCCAAACGTTTTCTCTGATATAAGGAGGCTGATTCATAGGAAGGGGGAGCATGGGAGGAGTAGATGAACTCTAGATAGGGTAGAGGGTTGGGAGGGGGAGGGAGGGGGCAGGGGGTTAGAAATGGTGGTGGAATGTGATGGACATTATTATCCAAAGTACATGTATGAAGACACGAATTGGTGTAAATATACTGTGTATTCAACCAGAGAGTTGAAAAATTGTGCCCTATTTGTATAATAAGAATTGTAATGCATTCTGCTATTATCTATAAATAAAAAATTAATTAAGAAATAAATCTAAGGAGTTTTCTATGCCATGGAGCTCCTGCCAACATTCCCAACACCTATCAGACTGTGTAAGAAGCGTGGTAAGCGTCAACCCCACAAAGTGACAGTGTAAGAAGGGCAAGGATGCTCTATCTGCCCAGAGAAAATGGCCTCATGACAGGAAGCAGAGTGGCTATGGTGGGCAGATGAACCAATTCTTCTTCAAAAGGCTTCAAATGCTGAAGCTAGAGTCAGTGAGTCCAGCTGCTGACCAACATGGACGCTGACCACTTAGAGGCAAGCATTCGGAACTGGGAGGAGATAAGAAAAGAAAAGGCCAAGTGACCCAGTTCTAAGTTTCACCTTTTGTTTTATCGTGAAGACAATAAATCTTTGAGGTTATATCCAAAAATAAAAATAAATGTTGAAAATCTGCACACTAAAAATAAAAAAAAAGAAAGATACCATAGCATGTATGGAGATGCCAGTGATCAAAGAAACAACATTTAAATGGCCAGGAATAGATGTGGGCAAGGTGAGAAGTTCTGAAATTGTGATCCTTCTTAACAAAAATCAAACAAACAAACAAACAAACAACAAAAAACTCAGAAAGGTTGGAAAAGCTGTATACTATGCAGGTAACAGGGTGATAGGAACATACAGGAATTCTCTTTGGACAACCTGTTTTTTCAGCGACATGAGATTCAGAGTTTCCAGCTGAGATTAAGAGGTGGAGAGAGTAGATGTTTTCACAATAGAAAGAGCCAGTAGACAGGAGGTAATTGTCTTGAAACAGTGGGGGAGTACCTTGACAAAGCACAGCTGCAGCATTGCTTGGAAGTGATGTCCATTTGAACACTCTGATCATGAACTTGAGTAAAGACAATTGGAATTACTGTGTCTTTTCTTTCTTAAATAAAAAAGAAGAACCACATAGTGGGTTTGTTCCACGTATAGAGAAAGTAGATATAACAAGGGCTGGTTTTCTCAATGAATGTAATGAAGACAGGAAGAACAAGGGACATCTATTCCTAGGGATAATTATGATTATGAACAGTGGATTCTAATGTGAACAAAGAAAGAAGTAAGAGGCATGAAGGAGAGAAGTGATAGTAAAGTTGATGGACTGGAGGACTCAATGTGATTATTTTTGGAGTGGATGTATTTGGCTTCCCTGGAGATCTAGGAGGTCAGGTTTGGAAGCTGATTAGTGTCTAAAATTTAAACGACGAAAGTGTGGGAATGACAATGCCTAGCACAAGATAACAGGAATGAATGGCTAAGTTAGGGTGGGAGATGGTATCATTGGAAGATAGGAAGTCATGGAAATGAGAGCCAAATGTTGGAATATTGAAATAATACTGGAATTTGCTCCTGAATGTGAATGAAAAAAATCACAAAGAATAGTGACCAAAATAGCTTAGGAAAAAGAATGCGCCTAGAGCTGAAATCTTCAAACAAGGTAACTGGAAGTCTGCTGATCATGTGCCAAAGAGTTTTGGGAGAATGAAAAGAGTTTGGGGTGGGTTGAGCTTTAGGGGAACTGGAAGCAATTAGTGGGGAAGGAGAAAACTGGTTTGGAATTGGCCATGAGAAATAAGGACACTGGCCCTATCTCAACACCTACACATATGTGTAGTCAAAGAGGAAAGAGGGCTTTCACTTGAGAGAGATTTAGAAGAAACAGGCTCTTAAAGAACAGCCAACATCCTGCTGGAGCAAAAAGAAGGGAATATTTGGTAGAAAAGATGATGTCATAGAGAGTTTAATAAAGATGGATTGATCTTCAGAGACTAAGTGGAAGTTTTCAGAGAGAGAGAGAGAGAGAGAGAGAGAGAGAGAGATTCAAATGAAGATGTGGGACGAGATAGGAGAGACAGAGAGCCTAATGAGGATGAGAGTTACGTTGAAAGGTGTCCTGAGAGAGTCTCAATTGTTTACCAGGAAAACACTTTAGTTTTTCTCAACTCTACCAACTAATCAACTGGTTCTCCAACCCTCGTTGCACTGGGATTACTTGTAGGTCTTATTGAAGCAAAGATTTCTGGCACACTTCTCCAGGGTTACTAATTCAGTGGGACTAGGGTGGAGCATGAAGGTTTGGATTCTCAAATTGTGTCCAGATGGTGTTGATGCTGCTATTCTAGGGAATATACCTTGAGAATGATTGTTCTAACTTTTTCCTCAAGGAAGACTTAATTTCTCCCACCTAATGTCATTGTTAGTTGCACACTCTCATAGAAATTGTACTTTTCTTCCTGCATACTTCATAGACCATCTACATTCATTTACTAGTAATACAAAGTGCATGCTCATTACAAATAATTAAGACAATAGACAAGTAGTAGCACATGATCATTCTTTTCCATTTCTGTTCTCTCCAGTGGTCATGGCATTCATAAGTTTGGTCTGTTTTTTTTCTAGTCTGTTCTGCCCTCTCCTGTATATGTGCACACATATAAAACATTGCTTTTATTCACAGAGGAGGAGATTGGACCCATAATTTTAGGATTCTTGTAATTAGTTTATACTAATATTATCATGCCCAATTTAGAAAAAGTTTAATGTCATTAATTATTTTGATTTGGATCTGGAATATTCCCCCAAAAGCTCATGTGTTGAAGACTTGACCTTTAATAGAGCAATGTCCAGATGTGGCACATTTAAGAAGTGAGTAGAAGATGAGGACTATGACCTTGTTAGCAGATTAATCCAAGGATAACTGAATTCAAAAGAACAAAGATGAAATTACTGAGAGATGGTAGAAATTGTGCGCAGATGGATCATAGTTGAAAGAGGTGGGTCACTGGGGGCATAACCTTGGGGATGATACTTGTCCCTAACACCTTTTTCTTCCCCTCGTCTTCTCTCTCCCCTGACTGCCCTGACCTGAGAAGCTTTCCTCTGCCACAACCTTCTGCCATGCTGTTCTGCCTCACCTCAGACTGACAGCCATAGAGCCAGCTGATCATGGTCTAAAACATCTGACACCATGAGCCAAAATAATTTTTCTTCCTCTAACTTGTTTAAGTCAGGTATTTTCGTGAAAGTGACAAAAATTTACTAACATGGGCTTTAAAGAGATTGGTAATCCTGCATATATGTGCATGTTTGTGCATATATATATGTGTGTGTGTGTGTGTGTGTGTGTGTGTGTGTGTGTACGCATGTATACAATATATGGAGATATAATTTGTACATATATAAAATGCATGTAATTGTTACTTATATAAAATATAGGTAGATGGGTACACACATATAGATTAAAGAGAATGTGTCCCTTTGAATTTCCAATAAAGGGAAAGGATATTGCACTTATATTTCAAGTTAAGTGCACAATTTCTTCCCTTAGGTAAGGTAATAAAAATTCTCATAATACTCTCACCCTTTGCTGAAACTGTTTTTTGTAAATGGTGAAGAAGATCCCTTGGACATTTATCCACAAGCATTAGTGAAAATGTGTATCAGGGAGTTCCAGAATTTTAGTGGGTCTCTCTTTAAGGATAAAATCTGGATGTTCTATATCATTGAATTTTATAGGAAAGAAAGAATATATGAAGTTTTTTTTAAAAGAGTTCAGGCTTCCTCAGGAAGCCCCCAATTCTGCAGAGCAGGCCAACCATGACAGTCCCATAGGAAGGATAACTGTTGCAACAATCAGATTGCTTGATGCTGCTTAAGTAACCAATTATAGAAATCTGTGAAAGAACTTGAGGTTTAAGCTGCTTTTGTTTACTACAGAATGAACTCTAAAGAAGTGAGAATGCTTCAAGTACTTTCAAAATGGAATGTATATTTGGAAAGTTTTGTGAATTCTATCAATTCTTTTATCTAAGACTCCAAGGATGAATATTGCTGTTTTATATACCATCAGTGCAAATGAAGACACCCCACTTTATATTCAAAAGAACTTTTAGAAGTCCCAACCAGACACTTTCCAATTATCCATGTTGTCACCTATGTTTTTATTAATATGAAAATTTTCTCTAAAATTTCTTCACCAAGGGTGATCTTTGAGGACCTAGAACTGGACGCCAGATTGTGAAATTAGCCAACAACAAATATAGAATCGCTGCAGAGTGGCTTTCAAACACACCTATTACCTCCCAATTAGTTGTTGATCTAATAATGGGTGATTTTGGATTGACATTTTTATTAAATGTGTTATATTTTGACCTAAGGAAAAAATTAAAAATAACCTTTGCCACTAGCCAATTAGAACATATTTTTCCATGTTATGTAAGGCATAATGGTTAGGCAAAGAGGTTCAAGCATCAGATTGGTTGGGCTCAAGTTCCAACTTCCTCATTAATTTGAGCCACATAAAATTGAACTTCTTCAAATTAATATGCCAAAGTACTTTGAATTTATATAATTTTAAAAGAGGATGTGACTTTATGACTCTAATTTTAAAATAATCTTCACAGATATACATACTTACTTAATTAGAAATAAATCAGGGAGTGCCTACTGAGTTCATTTTCAAAAGGTTTGTGTAAAAGAAATCCTGATTTGGAAAACACAATTGATAACTTTGTATATACAAGTTTTTAAACAAATGTGTGTGTAAAAAACAGTTATCTTTAATAACAGATATAAAATAAAATAGTTCTCTAAACTAGTTAAACTAACCTTTAACACTACAAAAATATTTTTCTCTTTAAAAATGCCAGTAGAAACTAAAATTTGTGATAAGAGAAAATAAGTATAGATTAAATAATTGCTGTGGTAATATTATACAAACATTCACTGGTTTTCTCCTTATCTGTTTAAATAAGCCATGATGGCTCCCTGAGTAATTGTCTCCTGAAAGCACCTGTGTTCAAAGTGTCCCTTTGTTGTGACTTATACAAAGTCTCATAGCCTTAGGTACATTTTCTGGCCATGATTAGAATTTGAAATGCAGAGTTGGTAATTTTCTTTTTTCATGTTAGCAATGAGATCCTGCACAAGTAATTTAAATTTTTAAATCCTCAGTTTTCTCTCCTTGAAAGTGGGAATACCAGTGGTACTTATACTGTAGGAGTTTTAAGAGAATTAAATCAGAAAATAGTCCATGCACAGCATTTATCTCAAGTATTTTACAAACTAAATGCTCAAAAAAAATTGGCTCTCATAATCAATTACTCTAGAATATAAAGGAAATATAAGGAGGATGCTTGAAAAGAGAGCATGTAAAATTTTGAAGAATTAATACAAATGCAAATGAACAAAGAAGATAGTATAATGTGAAATGAAGAAAATATATACTGAAAAAAAAAACTATACTTGTAGAGCAACTATGGGTATTATTTAAGTGAAGTTAGAACTGCTACCTCTCAGCTCTTCATCCCAGTATATTCCTTAAAATTAAGAAAATGAGACTTGAGGATTTTAAAAGTTCTTGCTAGTCCTGAAATTTAGCATATCTCAAATTTAGCATATTCATATGAATCACATGAATGATATAGACACTATCTCACATACAAGATCAGAATGGGAAAAAATCTGGATTTGCAGTTATAAAATTAGATTATCTCCTACCAATGTTTTTCCTGCCATCTATCTCCCAGAATATTATTCCTGCAAGCTACTCTATGGAAAATGCTCTTGAATGTGTCTCCATAAAGTGTTTATATGCAATAACTCAGAAAAAAAAATGCACTTCTCTTACCTTTCACCTGCATCTAAGGAATAGGACCTAGAGAAAGCAGGATATGAAGAGGAACATGCAATCAGGAAAGAGTAAGTATAGCCAGAGGTCTTTGGAGGAATCTGTGGATAAGGAACTTGAAAGAAAGAAAACATTGAAAACATGAAGGAGAAACTTACTGTCCTAACCATCACTTTTGCTACAGTCTGATCCTGACATACAATCTTCCCACACATGACAGCTTAGGTTAAGACAGAGTGGAGGTTAATGTCCACTTTAGGCTAAGATGGGGTGATGATGATTGAAGTTACCTTATTTTCTGAAATAACTGGAAAAAAAACTGGATGAAATATAGAAAACAATGTTTTAAGACATTAATGTCAGACAAAACAGGGAAGATTTAGAAGAAAAATAGGGGGGTGGAGAGAGAGAGAGACATAGAAAACAAATATTTTTAGTGATTATTTTTTAAATTTGACATATACAATTATTCCTATTTATAGGAAACATTGTGATAATTTGATACACATGTGCAATATTTAATGCTCAAATTAAGGTAACTAACATTTGTCTTTGCAAACATTTTTCTTCTTTCTTGTGGATTATTTACAACTTTTTAGAATTATTTTTGATCCATATGAAGTGTTTTATGTGTATCTTTCTATTCTGCTTTTTCAGTTGTTGCTCTAGGTTTTACATAGTATATTCATAATACTGCAGCCTAGTAATTCATCATTTTGCCTGTTTACATGAAATATAGAACGTTTAGCTCCTTCTGTAGTTCTTCATTCTGTCCCAATTATACTTCTCTTAAATTCTGTATGTATATACATGGCCGTATAACCAATGTGATTCTGCAACCTGTACACTTGGAAAAATGAGAATTCAGACTCCATTTGATTCAAATGTATGATATGTCAAGATCATTGTATTGTCATGAGCAACTAATAAAAAAAGTAAAAAATAAAACTAATGGAAAATACTATTAAAAAATATTTCCTTTAAAGTCTTTAAAACACAGCTCCAAGCATCAAACTTCATTTATAAAATGTAAGAGGAAAAGGAAAACCCATTATATATACCTATATTTTTCCAAAATGTATTCTTTTTCTTCTCTAACGTCCTGGGATTCATTTTTTTACAGTTTTATTTTTGGTTAAAAAACTTCATTGAATTATTCTTTTATGCTAGGTGTGCTAACGACAAATTCTTTTAGTTACCCTTCATCTGAGAATGTCTTTATTTTTTAAAATGAAACTAAAGGATATATTCTGTGAGTATAGGTTCAAAGTAATGTCCCCTTTCCTTCAACACTAGAAATATATTGACATCCATGACTTCTCTTGGGAAATCTGTTGTCATTTGAATTGATTTTCCACTATAGGTACAATGTTTTCTTTCAATGGCTACTTTTATTATCTCATATTTATCTTTAGTTTAAGGAATTTAATTTCAATGTGTCTTGTGTGGATTTCTCTGATTTATTCTGTTTGAAGTTCAGTAAGTCTCTTGAATCTGCAGGCTTATGTTTCTTGCCAAATTTTGGAAGATTACAGAAAGTGCTTCTCCTAGTACTTGTTCAAATGAAACTTCATTTGGAGGATTCACTAGGGAAAGCTCTGCTCTCAAGCTCCCTCTGATTGAAAACCTCTAGAAAAATCATACTTCTTGATGAAAACAAAATGCTTCTAAAACTCAGAAACACACGATGAATGGCTTCTCTCATCACTTCTGTTCAGTAGTACACAAGGGCTGTCATCATTCCAATAGGTAGGAAATTTTTGAAAATCATACAAATTGAAATGCAGGAAATTAAGCTGTCTATTCATAGACATCATGATCTTCTTTGTAGACAATACTGTAAATTTTTGAGAAGTTACTAAAATCAGTTCAGAGTAAATTTAGGAAGATCCAGTATACTAAGTAAATGCACAAGAATTAAAAGTATTTTTATATGGTAGGATCTAATATTTGGAAATTTAAATTTAGATAAATGTTACTCTTTAAAAATAGGATTGACAATTTTTAAGTACTTAGGAATAAATCTGACAAAAGACATCAAGACCTGTACAATAAAAGTACAGAATACTACTAAAAAAAATTACCCAGGACCTAAATAAATAGAGAAAAGTTTGGCAGGTGGTTTTTTTTTTTTTTCTAAAATACTTTTCTTCTTTTAATTAAGATACAGTAATTAAACATTTTGGGGGGCATAGTATGATTTTCAATACATGGGTACACTGTCCAATGATCATATCAAGATTATTGGCATATCTCTACCACAGATAATTATCATTTCCTTTTGTTGTTAACATTAAAATTCCTCTCTACTAGCTATTTTGAAATATTCAACTATTTATGGCCACCCATAGTTACCCCACTGTGCTAAAGAATATTATAAGTTATTCCTCCTATCCTAATGCACCCCTGTACCTGTTAAACATTCTCCAGTCATCCACCCACACCCCTTTCCCAGATTCTGGTAACCACTATTTAATTTTTTACTTCTATGGGGTAAACTTTTTATCTTCCACATCTGAGATAACATGCAGAATTTGTCTTTCTGTACCTGAATAATTTCACCTAATGTAATGTCTTCCATTTGTATGTTTCTACAAATGACAGAATTTTGTTCTTTTTATTGATGTACAGCATCCCATTGTGTATATACTACTGTGTATATTATATATACCATATTTTCTTTATCCATTCATCTGCCCATGTTTTGGGGATTGTATGAAGAAAACATCCTTGCCCAGACCAATGTCCTAAGGTGTTTTTCTCATGCTTTCTTCTAGTAGTTTCATAGTTTGGGGTCTTACATTTAAGTATTTGATACATTTTGAGTTGATTTTGTTTATATAAAGAGCAATAGAAATTTTCTTTCTTCTACATGTGGATATCCATATTTCCCAGCACCATTATTAAACAGACTTACCTTTCTCCAATGTATATTCTTGGTGCTTTTGTTGACTATAAATACGTGGATTTATTCCTGAGTTCTCTATTCTGTTCTATCAGTCCCTGTCTGCCTTTATGCCAGTACCATGGTGACTATAGCTCTGTAGTAAGTTCTGAAGTCAGGTGTTGTGTCGCATATAGCTTTGTTCTTTTGGCTCAAGATTGCCTTGGACATTCAGAATTTTTATGGTTCTATATAAATTTTCTGATTTTTTTCCTACCTCTGTAAAAGATGTCATTGTTAGATAGGAATTACATTGAATTTGTACACTTTCGGTAGTATGGATCTTTTAACAGTGTTAAAATCCATGAACATGGGATTCTTTTCTGGTGGTCATAGTATGTCTCTGTGTGTGTCTCTTTCAATTTCTTTTGACAGTCTTCTATAATTTTCATAGTAGAGGTCATTCACTTCTGTGGTTAAATTTATTCCTAAGACTGTGTTTCTTTGCTCACTTGTTTGTTTTTGTAGCTATTCATTTCTTTCTGAGAAATTTTGTTATTCTTTCAAAAAGCTACTGAGTTTTGCATGTTGATTTTGTATTCACCATCCTTCCTGAATTTGAAGTAGTTTATGAGTTCTAACAGTGTATTAATGGAATCTTCATATTTTTCTGCATATAAAATCACATCTATAGAGAGGGATAATTTGATCTCCTCCTTTCCTATATGGATGACCTATTTATTTATTTATTTGTTATTTATTTATTTGTTTAACTATCTATCTTGCCTTATTACTCTGAATAAGACTTCCAAGCAATATTCAATAAGATGGCTTGGGCCAGGCGTGGTGGTGCATGCCTGTAATCCCAGTGACTTGGGAGTCTGAGGCAGGAGGATCCTGAGTTCAAAGCCAGCCTCAGCAATGGTGAGGCACTAAGCAACTCAGTGAGACCCTGTCTCTAAATAAAATACAAAATAGGGCTGGGGATGTGGCTCAGTAGTTGTGTGCCCCTGAGTTCAATCCCCTACCACAAAAAAAAAAAATGGCTTGGCAGTTTTTTATAAACTTAAACATGTATCTACTGTGTGATCTAACCATTCCATTCCTAGGTACTTATTCATAAGTAATGAAGCATATTTCTATACAAAACTTGGAAACAAATATTATAGCAGGTTTGTATACATGATAGAATATTTCTCAATAAAAAGGAAAGAACTATTAATCTATCTAACACAAATATATTTCAAAACCATTATGTAGTATGAAAACCAGTCACAGAAAAGAGTGCATAATATCTGATATGATTTATGTAAAATTCTAGAAAAAGTAAACTAATCTCTAGTAACAGAAAGTATAACAGAGATTACCTAGGCACAGTAGCAATCTGTGAGGGTGATCAGAGTTATAGAGATTACTTAAAAGGCACATGTAATTTGGGGGGCAATGACTATGTTGATGAACTTTGTTCTGACAATGATTTCATTGTGGATTATCTATATCAAAATTTATCAAACTGTACCTTCTCAAAATGAAAAATGTATTATATTTTAATTATATTTCAGTAAATCTACTTTAAAAGCTTTAAAAAAGTTACATTGGTTCATCCTGATAGTCCTCCCTCCTTTCACAGATTTGTGTGAATTTGGTACTAAAAAAAGTTCTGGGGGAAAAAACTGATAAAATATAGATGTTAGACTGGGGTCGAAGCTCTGTAGTCTCTGTAGTAAAGTGCTTGCTGAGCATGTGCAAGGATTTGGATTTGCTCCTTAGAATTGCAATAAATGAACAAATAAATTTTGAAAAATAAAATTCAAGCATTCATCTCTAACAATTAACACCCAAACAAATTTACCTAAGAAAAGTCACAGTGTAAATCATACTCTCAAGAAAAGATAATCATATTTCTTTGATGTTTTCCTCACTTTGTTTTTGACTTGGCTAGTAGCAATTCACAAGAGGGTCTTGGAGAAATCTTTTATTTAAGAAGAGATACAGAATACAACATACACTAGTATGGCAGTATGTAAAAAAGTGGATGTGTAACCGATGTGAATCTGCAGTTTGTATATGGGGTAAAAATGGGAGTTCATAATCCGCGTGAATCAAATGTATGAAATATGATATGTCAAGAGCTTTGTAATGTTTTGAACAACTAATAATAAAAAATTTAAAAAAGAAGAGGTACATACTGGCATCAGATTTTGACACAAATCTATAAGCACTTTACAAAGTCGGTGATATTTCTGAAACACAATGAGTTTTTCCAATTAGTTTTTCAAAACATAGAGAAGCCTGAACTATTTCAGATGAAATAGATAAAAATGCAATGGAACTTGTGAAAACTACATTAGTACATTTCCATTTAGAAGATCAGTTGTAATAAAAGGCTAGTCATTGTCCAAGGAGTTTCTATTAATCAGGACTCAAAAGGACTTCTTAAAAAAATGATCCATAAAGCTGTGAGCCTATATTTTAAGGACTAATATGGATTCTATCTTACATTTCTACAGAGAATAATTTTCCTTTAAAAAATTATTTTGAGTTATTTTTAGGTATCATTTTGTAAAATGAAACCATAGAACAAATTTTAATTTTGAGTACCTCCAAAATAAATAAGTAATCTTGATAAGTGTTCAGCATTATTTTCCAATCTCAATTCCATTTTTTTATTTGAGAATAGAATTAAGCTAATTTTCAATGGAACCCTGTAGCATAAAGTTGTTGATGGTGTAGGTTGCCAAACCTACCCATATTCCCCTGTGTATTTTCATTGGCCTGTACACTAACGCTGCTTGAGGAATATCTTTTCAGTTATCAATAACTCTGCTCTCTTCCACAAAGATTTCTGTAAGCTCTTGCCTCATTATCTTCATCAAATGGCTCAGCTCATCCCTTATTTGGATTGCCTCCTTCTCAAACAGGAGGTATGCCACGCTAGAAGTTAAATAAGTTTTGTGTAGAGTGGATTTTGTGCTCATCAGAGCAACCATGTGGTCCTTTAGTGTTGGCCCAAAGCATTAGGCCTGTGCAAACATCCACTGTTTTAAGTGGAATTTTCAATCTCTCTGTCAAAAGCCCCTTCTCTAACTTTTGATGGACCCTAAAGTAGTAGTTCTCAAAACATAATTTAATCATTCACATCAGACTTGATAATTGCTATTTCAAAGTGCAAATTCTTAGGCTTCCCAATAGTCCCCAAACCACTGAGTATTCATTCTTAACTAAGGTACAGGTGATTACTCATCATACTAAAGGGATGGAGTCCTAGGTAGTTGAACTCAGCCCTTCATTATAACCCATTTCCATTTCTTCCACTTAAAACCATGTGAAACTGGGCTTTTTACTTCAACCCCTCTAATTCCAACCTTTATCAATGGTAAAATATTGTTGGTATTTCCTAAAGTCATGGTGAGGGCTAAGAGTTTGATATATGAAAACAACTACACCACACCTATAATGTTACAGGCACGCTGTCATTCTTAGCTACCTGCCCCATATCCATGTGCAACATCCTGTAACAGAACCATTCCATGGCTGTCGCTTTTACCTTTTATGGTAATATATGATTCTGAACTAGATTGTGTAGTTCAGAATGATGGGAATCTGAGATAGTGTGGTTTTCTTCCTCCACACAGGGATATTGTCTATACTTCCCCACTTCCCCCCCCTCAAAATGACAAGCATCAAAATTGTGCCTATTGGTCATTTCTTGAGATAAATGGACAGTGGTGTAGTTGTATGCGAACACTTTTCTCCTTTGCTATTGCCATTTATTCCAGTATCAAAATTAAATCTTACATTAATTATTTTAATCGAGGAACTGAGAGCCCTTTTGGAGTCTCTCTGAGATCCAGTGAATAAAAACACATTCAGAAATGTTATGCAATATCACACTCACCCCAGGGATGACAGCTTATCCTTTATGCCATCACTCCCATGCTTCATACCCGGAAATAACAGCTCTCGTTTTCACTGCATGGGAGAAAGATAAGTTTTCTCAAAGGCAGCTGTGGTCCCAAAACTCTGGGCTTTGCTGGAAATTATAGAAAGACATACTATCTGTAAAGGAGGATTATACTAACTTAAGTTCGTTACTCCTATCAAAATCTATTCTCTGCTCATTACATGCATTTATGATTTTTGCAAGTTGAGCAGATCCATGAAACACAAACAGGAAGAGACTGTAATCCCTTCCCCAACTGAAAAATAAGGGGGCCCCACTCCACTTCTTCACAGTACTGATGTAAAAAATTGATACTATGATTTTGCTTTAAAATTTCCTAATGCATTTATAATATATTTATATTTATAATTATGTATACTATTGGCTTCTATCAGCTCACAAGCTCCATTTTTTTCTCTTCTAGTTTTAAGAGTTACATACACTTTTCAGGCTAACCTTAATATTTATCAGCCTGTCATGACAGTTACCTCTTTGATACACGATTAAATAATAATTTGAAAAATATGGAAATGAACATCCTTCATTAAACTTCCGTGTCTGGTTCTCATTTTTGAGTTTTCTCCTAGTGCCTTGGAAAATAAAGTTTTGCAGATTTTTTTCTCTAACTTACCTTGCAAGTCATAGTAGAGTTGACCATGACAAAATGTGCTTGATATATTTTGACCAGCTTCATGTGTAATGCGTAAGAATAATGCTGTCTGGTTTTGTTATTTAAATTGTAATTTACTGTTCATAAAATGGTTGATAGTGCAGCCCTCTTGCTGCTCTCTTTAGAAGGTTCTGCTTTGGAGCATTCAGGGTTGGCTCTTGGCTGGCTCCCAGCTTGGCTTCTAAAATTTCCCCTGATAATGTGGTTGTGTCTAGAGAGTTGGTACATACCTTGGGACTCATGGTGGGCATCTGCTGAGAGCATGGAACTTTAGTGGTGGAGAATGCCTACGTGAGCAGCCCAAGTGGTCCTCCATGGTAGAAATACCACGTAAGCATGGAAACCCTTTGGTTGTTGAAGGAAGACTGTGATCTGCATGACCATTCACAGTTAGGAGGATGCACAGAGGGGTGAACAGGTCCTTTCACAGATTCCTCCCGTATTTCTCCCTTGCCCATCCAGATGTGCATGCTTGCTGGGTTGATGTGATGGATCTCAGACACGAGTATGATTCTAAGCTGATTCTCATGAGTCTTGGCAAATCATTGAACAGGTGGGTGGCATTAGGCCATTCCAAAGTGTTGCCTAATTAATGTAAACCAAAGATATTTACCTTTTCCAATCCCTTAAGACAACAAGAAACTCTTTCTTCTCTCGTATCACATGTGTTACTTACCGCTTAAAAACTTGACACTACTATTCACCGAATCTGAAATTGCAGTATTCATAAATATCTACCAATTACTTAACACTTCACTCTCAATTCCCTTGTTCCCTTGCCCACAGCTTCAGCTATGTTGGCTTCTCAGGGGAAAGTTACCTTTTTTCTAATCACCAGATTAGCATGGCTCTCTCCGCCCTGCTTCTAACACCAGCACAAATATACTGTCCTCTGCTCAGCCTAAGCTCCCACAATTTACTGAATCTGAGGCACAATTTCATAAGATGGGCTTGAATATTAAAACACAATCTTCAAATCTTGATGGCTGTATCCCCCATAATTATTTATGAGTCACAGATATCTAAAACTAAGTTCAAGCTGGCAATCCCTTTATAAACCTGTAGCTGGGATGATGTCTGCTGAAATGTCAGCTTTCACAGTTGGTACTAGTTAGGATGTGTTGACTGTAAATACAGAACACCTGGCTGGTCATGGCATAAAACATAAGGATAATGGGGCTAACACAGCAAGAATTCAGAGACAGGTGGTTTCCAGATTGGCTCAGGAGTGCTACCATATCCAGTCATGGAGTTTGTTATGGTTTGGATGAGATGTCACCCAAAAGCTCACATGTGGGACAATGCAAGAAGGTTCAGAGGAGAAATGATAGGATTGAGAGAGAGTCTTAACCCAATCAGTGAATTAATCCCTGATGGGATTAACTGGGTAGTGACTGGAGGCAGGTGGGATGTGGCTGGAGGAAATGGTTAATTGGGGGTTGGCTATGGAGTATATATTTGTATCTTGAGAGTAAAGTCTCTCTGCTTCATGATCACCAGGATGTGAGCTGCTTTCCTCTGCCACTCTCTCCCGCCATGATGTTCAGCCTCACCTGGTGCCCCATGAAATGGAGCCAGCCTTCTCTGGAGTAAGACCTCCTTATATTTGTTCTGGTCAGATCCTTTAGTCATAGCAGTGAAAAAGCTGACAAAAACAGAGTTGGTATTTCTGCATTTCTCCTGACCTTCCTTACTGAGCAACATGGCAGCTTCTATTCCAGATATCTAACATCTGTATTCACACAGAAAGCGAGGAGAGGGTGATGTGAGGGTGTAAAACAGTTCTCCTCTCAACCAATCACTGGCAAAAGTAAATGGATAAAGGAAAATTCACAGTACCAGGCTAGACCAATCGTGACTTGTCCCCAATGGCTGGAGGAAGTGTGAGCATGATGCTATTGAACAAGTAGAAATTATTTCATAGGGAAGGAGTGTTGGAGGTAGGCCAGTGGCTTGGACACTCTATAATGCACTGAAGTCCTTTGGAGTACTGATTAAACAGTTTTGGAGCCCAACATCCAGAGTTTCTGCTTCAGGCAGTCAGATGGGACCTGAGAATCTGCATTTCTAACAACATCCCAAGTCTGATGCATCAGGGACCCTTCTTTGAGAACTACTGTAGGGACATACATCAGTCAGTGCCAGACAACTCTGTAAGTTCCAGGTGAAGTCAAGAGTGATTGTTGGCTTATTTACAGGCATAGAAGAAGATTTCTGTTGATCTCATCTACAGATGTAAACAGAGATTAGGGTGAGCCTCACCAACAGTCATAGGCAAGGATTAGGCCTGGCCTCCCAGTCAGAATGGGATCACGGTCAAGGACAATCATACTTTTAAAATAAAATCTGTGGTATGCCTTATCGTGTTGACTCCATAGGAAAAGGGATTATACCCCACAAATCAGTTCTTTTATCCAACATAATGGCCAATCCAAATCATTGTAAATAACAAATTTGCAGAGGAAATCCAAGTGCAATATAGTATTCTTTTATTCTCCAAATTCCTAAATATGTAAAATGGGAATGATAATAATATTTTATATTGTCTAAAAACATTACTTACTGGGAAATATAATTTTAGCATGGATTAATCTCAAACCAATTAGGGGCTGTAAAAACCCAGTCTAGTGAATAAATTTTAATGGAAATAGTTTAGAAAAATTAAGAGGTCATGTCTAAGAGGTAACTGATTATATGCAAAAAGAATGTTTTCAATAATGTATATGTAATAAGTTTTCGATTATAATAGGTACATTTGAAGGTGGTGGGTAACATTTAAAATGTCATTCATACTTTATACTATCAATGTGTTCTTTCTGATCATCTGTTTTGCATCTAGTGCACAATAGGTCCTGTTATGTGTGTTTGAACAAAATATAGAAGCAACAAAGAACTTACTTACATGAAGTCTTTAGGCAGTTCACAAAGATGCAAGGAAATAGGCATACCAGTGGTCACAAGTCCAAGTGCTCTAGTAAAGAGAGTAGGCTTATGTGCCCTGATAGAGGGGAAGGGTCCACACAGGAAAGTTGGTCTGCTTGCCAGCCTAGGTTACTTAAAATTAAAGGGAAGGGAGTGGGTTCCAAACTAGGATAACAGAGAGCAGGAAGAAAATGTAAATACATGCATAAAGAAGAAAGCACTTTCTTTGAATAGCAAGGATGAAGTCTGGCTGACTCTGGGGTGAGAATAAGTAATCAAGAACACACCTGCTTTTGAGCCCATTGTTTTAATCTGGGGAACACGGGGCTTGGGATGTAGCTCAAGTAGAACACTTGTCTAGCATGCATGAGATCCTGGGCTTCATCCTCAGCACTGCAAAAAATAATAATATTAATCAAGTGAACAACAAATAAAAGTAAACAAGCCTCTTATGAAAACAAGTTCAAATAAGCATTTTTACAAAGGATAGAATCATGTACAAAAATAGCTTCTATATAAAATAGAGAAGTGCTTTGCTGAGCCATAAGAGGTTATCTTATAAACACACATCATATTTCACACATGAGAGGAGCCACAAAGACCCATCTGTGCTCCAGATATTATTTAACCATCCAGAAAGAATTCAGGCTCTGCCTAAGCCCTGTATTTTTGGATAAACACTCAAGAGCCCTGTGAACCAACTGCTCTTTTGTTGTGGACACTGCTATCATCCTCTTTTTAATTCCCCTATTATTGTTAACTTTTACTAGCACTTACTACATATCCTCTGCATTCTTATGAAATCTGGGCTAATACCATAAAATTGGTTTAAATCTTATGATTTCAAGGATACAGAATTCTTGGGAAAGTGACCTTATGCATCTCTGTGATATATTGTTAGAAATTTTTAACAAGTACCTAATGTTTCAGAAAGGTTTTTAAACCAATGACTTTTTCTTGTGCTAAAATCTGCATAGCATGTAAAAATATCATTTGTAACCACTTTCAAGCTTACAGTTCAGTGGCATTAAGTGCAATCACACTGTTTTGCAACCACCATTACTATCCATCTCCAGAATATTCTAATCATCCTAAACTGAAGCTCTATAGTCATTAAGTTAACCCCACAGCATGCATCTCCTCCAACCCCTGTAACCATTTCTTTACTTTTTAATCTCCTTGGGTTTGACTACTTTAAGTACCACACACTGGAATCAGAAATCGATTGTCTTTTTGTGACTAGGCTATCTCACTTAGCATAATGTCCTCAAAATTTCTGCACATTGTAGCATGTGTCAGAATTTCTTTCTGAGGCTGAATAATATTCCATCATGTGTATCCTCTATCATTCTGTCAACAGACACTCAAGTTGCTTCCACGCTTTGGCTACTGTGACTAACTCTGCTGAGAACATGGGTATACATACATCTCTTCATGTCTCTGCTTCCAATTCATTTGGTTATGTTGCACACGGGATTCAAATTCTCTAATCATCATCAGGGCTTATGCTGTATCTGTTTTTTATAATAGCTGTCCTAATGAGTAGGAAGTGGCATCCTATTATGATTTTGATTTGCATTTCCCTAATGATTAGTGATATGGAACATCTTTTCATGTGTTTATTGGCACTTTGGGTTATCTTCTTTGGAGAAATGCCCATGTGAGTCATTTGCTCATTTTAAATTGAGTTGTTTATACATTTTTAGCATAAAATTTAATGCATATTTAATTCTCTACATTCCCTAGATATTGATTCTTTATCAGATATGTCATGTGCAAATAGATATCTCATTCTTTAAGGTAATTTTTTATTCTATTGATAGTTCATAAAAGTTCTTAGTTAGTATGAAGTCCACTTTGCTTTTTTTATTTTATTGCTTGTGGTTTTAGTGTCATATTCAGGAAATCATTGCCAAACCCCATGTCATGAAGCTCCCCCCCTACATTTTCTTCTGTTTTCTAGTTTTTCTCCATGCATGTAGGTCTTTGACTTATTTTGGGTTAATTTTTGCTTATAATATTAGATAAAGATACAATTTCATTCTTCTGCATGTGAATATCTTGTTTTCCAAGCAACATTTGTTGGAAATACTGTTCTTTCCCTAATGAACAGTCTTGGCATCTATATATCTCTATATCTCTATCTATCTATCTATCTATATATGTATATAAAATTATATATATATAAAATTATATATATATAATATATATATAAAATTAACATGTGTCCCACTAATATATACAAATAATATGTGTTAATAAAATAGTACAAATAGATTTAAAAATAGATAAAGTAAACAAATAAAAATAAATGTCTTCTCACAGGGAAACTGAATCTTTTGTTGTTTTGAAAGAATTATGTCACTATAGAAACCACAAGCTTGGAGTACAAGAACCTATGATTTTATACCTAAAACACAATACTCCATCCCCTAAAGCTGCAATGAGGAAAGAACACTCTCTCTCATCTCCAATTGATGTAGAATTCGGGCAAGAGAGAACTTCTCAAATATAAAGTCAAAGCTGCAGGGATCAATGGACAAAGAAAATACTTGCTGAGAAAGGAACTAGAGTTTTGTTAACCCAAGAAACTAATCCAACCAGCAGACGGAGCGTATTGATACATGTATATATAAATGTAACATTTAGTGAACCCAAGACCACTTTGCATTGTCTAGTCCTGGCTTTTATTGGATTTATCCTGTTCCTACTCTACCAGTACATCCTGGGGTTGCGGCAGGCACATGTCATGTGTAGTTGGTTCCAG
Source organism: Marmota marmota marmota (assembly GCF_001458135.2). Lineage (NCBI taxonomy): Eukaryota > Metazoa > Chordata > Mammalia > Rodentia > Sciuridae > Marmota > Marmota marmota. Next base: position 43,961,654 of record NW_026000005.1, on the reverse strand, counting down.
ATCACAATCAGCCACTTCCAGACCTGATGAGAACACTACATTTCACTGCAGTCCTGGATTTTAAGCCCCAGCAGTAAGTAAGTGGGATTGCAGGCAGGCTGTGTGCAAGCAGATCTGTGTGCATTTTTGAAGGAAATGAGGGTATGTGGATGCCAGAGTGGCTGAATGGCAAACTGACAGAGACTGATAATGTCCCTTGGTTGTTTGTTCTTTCCTAATCCACTTCCTAATCCACCCCACCCCGGGAGTGTCAAAGTTCTGTGCACAGAACTGTCCAGCAGGGAATAGGCACATAACTACATTTGAACAATCAGATGTCAGTAGAAGGAATGGGTGAAATCTTCTGGTCAGGACCATTAAAGAGGGAATCCTTGTATTTCATTTCCTCTCTTTCCTCTTTTGTGGGATTGGAACAAAAATGTACTGATGAACTATCTTTGACCAGGAGAATGAAGACCACACAGTAAGAGACAATAAGGTGATAGATATTTGTGTTTAGACTTCAATAGTAATGCCAGAAAAAATGCTCTCACTTCCATGATATATGTCTTCAATATGTTTTGAGGTCTTAGGAGCAAATTATAGGAAGATATATTAAATAAAAGTCGCTAGAAAAATACTGAAATACATGTCACACTAGAGATAGAGGTCAGAAGGACACTTCTATTCTAAATAGATATTTTTCCAAATGTTGTATCAAGTAGTACTTTTCTACAAACCTCCAGTTTTAACTACTTGCACCTGTTAAAAGCTAATTCATTTCAGTTTCTTTATTATGCTTCAAAATATATGATAATATCCATAACCTAAGTTGTTTCTGTGAAACTTCTAGTTAAAAGATGTTTATGTAGACACTTTTTATTACAGAAAACTGCCTCGATTATGGCCAAGTAGAGAATTGAGTCCTAATTTTTAATTCAGGCTCTCCTTACATGAGTGTAATTGGAAAAATAGGCTAGGAAATAAAAGTCCTTATACAGGAATGAAAAAAAAAAAGTTCTTCCCCAAAGGGAAATACCAGCTGAACTAATTCTATTGCTGAATCAAAACACAAAAATCAAAAAGCAGCTACCGAAGTCAAATAATTCCATAAGGATTATTCAAATCACACTTTAAAATTAGCAAATTCAAAAATCCTTACATTCTTGTACAAACAATATTAATGACACATCACAGATTACCATTAACAGAACTGTTAATCAGACAGACCTTTCAATATAGAAGAGCGCAGCAGCTGAAGCTATAACTCTTCTTCCTAAAGTTGAGTACCGTGAATGGAGGGAAAAAGGAACAGAGAGGCCATGCAGCATGGTGGTAAGGATTAGGCACCCAGAACCACTGCCATATGTAGGCTTTCCTTGCTCTCTGGCCTTGAATAAGTACATTAACCTCTCCATGCTCTGGTTTTCTCCTTTATCAAATCTGAAAAATAGTAACACCTTCATCAAAAGTGTAGACAATTAAATGTTAATGTGTGCAACTTAGAAGAGTGGTTGGTACACACATAATAAGTGTTTCTAAAATGTAGGTTATTATTATATGTCTGAGGTAGGGGAGAAATGCATAAGAATGTAAGATTATAGACTATGTGTTTAGGATTGAATTATGACCGACTCCCCCCCCCCCAACAATCACATGTTAAAATCATAATCCTAAATACTCCAGAATGTGACCTTCTTTGGAAACAGGGTCATTGAAGATGTAATTAATAAAGGTTATTTAGAGGAATAGGGTGGTGCCTAATCCAACATCACTAGCACTATCAACCAAAGGGGAAATCTAGACATACAGGAGAATGGCAAGTGAGGATGAAATGATGAGTTGATGAGTTGATGTTCTATAAGCCAAATATTAACAGAGATTGACAGAAAAACACCAGGCTAGGAAAGTAGCATAAAATAGACTCTCCTCTACAGCTTCAGAAGAAACCAACTCCGACAACACCTTGATCTTGGACTTGCCATCTCTATAGGTATGTGAGACCATAAATGCCTGCCGTTGAAGCCACCCACCTTGTGCTACTTTGTTAAGATGTGTATTTGTTTATTTCCTTTTCTGGTATGGGGAATTCTCACATGAAGTAGGCAAGTGTTCTAGCACCCAGATCCTCAACTTCTAAAGAATACTTTCTACTCAGTCTTCACACTCCTATGTTGAATGTCCATCTTGGAAACCATTACGATTTAGATATGAAGTATCCCACCAAAGCTCATGTGGGAGACAATGCAAGAAAGGTGAAATGACTGAGTTATGAGAACTACCCAATCAGTGAATTAGTCCGCTGGTAGGCTGGTCAGGTGTGGCTGGAGGAGGTGGGTCACTGGGGATGCTTCCTTGAGGTATAAATTTGGAGAGCTGAGCTTTGTCTCTCTCTCTGCCTCTTGGTGTAATGCTGTAGTGATGGGCAAAGGGGAGATGTATGCAGTCGAGGGGAGAAATAAAGAATTTTCATGTGCCTGTGCCCTTTTCAATGCTTTATTCACTCAAAATTACTCAATATAATTTCACTCAATACGCTCTTAATCAAGAAATGGCAATACTAAATGCTGGGCAGTGCAATAGACATAATCAATTCAAAGCAAACAATTCTAAGTTAACTCTAAGCACTGAAAACCCACCTAATCATGACGACTTATTACAGACATTCCTTCTGCGTGCTAAGCTCAAATGCCAAGTCGAAAGTCTTGAGTCTTAGATCTTAAGTCCAGCAGATGCCCACTCAGACCACAGTGACAGGTCAGCAACCAGTGGAGTGTTCTTCTGGAGTGGAGTTGACGACTGGTGGAGGAGACAGTTATAAGGAGATGTGGCCATTCTCACCAGAGTCAAGAGGCTGCTGTAGAGTTTGAGAGCTGTGAGGAATGATGCAGAGGATCAGGCAGATGATGAGAAGAGTTGGGTTGTCAGTCCAGGTCCTCATCAGGCTCTCCTGTCAAGTGAGTATCAGTGTCAGCTAGCTGGATGTCTGTCCTTTTGCTCTATTATTTATACTAATTTTTGGAGCTTCTGTTCATCCTTTAGGTCCCTATCAGCTGTTACCAGGTTTCTTAGTGACATTTTACATTTTAGAGACAAGACCTATTGTTTGGAGGCTTCCACCCTGATTTTACACTCTAACTCTTATCAGGGTTCAGGCAAGTGATATGTTTATACCAAGTGGCTTCTTTATGACTTTTTACCAGGCTATGCCTGATGACATATTGGAGGGCTCTGTAGGCTTGTGCCTGGGGAGACCGCAGGATTTTTAATAGTTGCTTAGGCTAACGCCTAAGGCCATCCTTACCAATGCCCAGAGCCACTTTTGTCCACTGTACTTTTCTGCCATGATGGTTCACCTCACTTTGAGCCCCAAGGAATGGAGTGGACCTTCTATGAACTGAGACCTCTGAAGCCATGAGCCCTGAAATAAATCTTTCCTCCTCTAATAGTTCTTGTCAAGTATTTTTGGTCACAGAAGCAAAAAGGCTAAGATCAATTGGAGTGGGGTCATTGCTGTAATTAACCTGACTATTTGTTCAAAAGTTTTTGGAGTTTTGGGGAATTTGTTGGAGAAATTTTGCAAAGTTTTGTTATGCCAGCTGAAAATGCTTTAGAATATTCCAGTGGACCTTGATGGGCAGTTCTGGTAGGAGCTCAGAAGCCCAGTATGCCAATAAGACTGTGCAAAGTAAAGATAGGGCTCAAGAGGTTTCAAAGGAAGAGGACTCTATTGGCAATTTACTAGAGGCCATTCATATTACATTCTGGCTAAGAATTTATCTGTATTTTTCCTGAGTCCGGAGACTTTCTGTGAGCATGATTTTAAAAGTGATGGACTTCTTTATCTGGTGGAAAATATTTCTAGGCAATCTGGTATTCAGTTGGTAGCAAAGATATTGCTGGAGGTTTCTAGCCAAGTCTCTTGTGACATTCAGGAGCAGAAAGCAAAACAGAAAGATCTGAAAAACTTGTATTTGAAAGGCGAGAGTAAAACTGGGGCTAAGAATTTGCAGTTATGAAAGACACTATAGCCACTAAAGAAATGCTAAAGACATTGCCCAAAGACAGTAATTGGCAAGACCACATCCATCTTCTGCTCAAGGGAGTAAAAGTAAAAATTCCTTTGAGAAGAGACCAGTGAGGCACAAGGGGGCCTGGGAAGATTTTTCTCTATTCTCAGCCACCGGGGAACTCAGAGGCTGCTATAGTTGTGGACCTTGGAGGCTGGACAAGAACATTGGAAAAGAATAACTGGAAGCCAATTCAAGTATTAAAATTTACAGATACTAGAATTACCTACCTAAGCCCCCCAATATAGCAATTATTAAAATGATGAAGTCAATTTAGAAAAGCTTCTGGGCATGGAATAGATACAGAGATATCAACTTTTGGAAATACAACAACAAATACAAAAATTTAAAACTACTATTTATAATGAAAATAGACACTAAAAATGTATCAAAAATTTAATCTACTAGAAGATATGTGTAACCTGCCTGAAAAAAGGTCATATATTTTATTTAAACCTCTTTAAAAGACTAAAATTATAGAGATTTCATTTTAGTAGATCAGCAGAATCAGTATTCAGCTCTCCCCACTTTGATGCAAATACTCCATATAATTTCAATAAAAATTCCAATAACATTTTCTGTGATAGCTGACAAAAGTCTTTAAGAACTTATATGAAAAAAATGGCATTATTTTAGGTTATTATGAATGAGATGGTTTTCCTGAAATTTTTTCTCAAGTAGAATCACTGCTGTATAAAAAAAAAAGCTATTGATTTATATCTTGTATCCGCTACTTTTCTAAATTCATTTATCAGCTCTAGAAGTCTCCTGGTAAAATTGTATGGATCTTCTAGGTATAGGATCAAGTCATCAGCAAACAGAAATAGTTTGACTTTGTTTTTCCTATTTGTATCCTTTTAATTTCCTTTTCTTGCCTGATTGCTTTATCTAGAATTTCAAGAACTATATTGAATAAGAGTGGTGAGAGTGAGCACACTTTGCCTTGCTCCTGATTTTAGAGAAAAAGCTTTCAATTTTTCTCCATTCAGTATGATGTTGACTTTGGGTTTGTCATGTATAGCCTTGATAATGTTGAGATAATGGTTTACTCAGCTTTTTTGCTGCTGTGACTTAAAGACTCAACAAGAACAACTCTAGAGGAGGAAAAGTTTATTTGAGGGTTCATAGTTTCAGAGGCCTCAATCCATTAACAGCCAGCTCCATTCCTCTGGCCTTGACATGAGGCTGAACATCAAGGCAGAGGAGTATGGTGGAGGGAAGCAGCTCACATGATGATCAGGAAGCAGAGAGAAAGACTTCACTCAAAAGATACAAATTATATTCCCCCAAAGCACTCTCCCAGGGACCCACACCCTACTCACCTTTAGTAACCACTCAGTTAATCTCATTAGGAGATTAACTCTCTGATTTGGTTAAGACTCTCATAACCCAATCATTTCTCCTCTACACCTTCTTTCATTATCTCACACAGGAGTTTTTGGGGGACACCTCACCTCCAAACCATGACAGGTAAGTTTCTTCTGACTCAAGTTTCTCCAGCATTTTTAACATTAATGGTTGTTGTATTTTATCAAAGGCCTTTTATGTGTCTGTTGAGTTGATCATATGATTCTTGTTCTTCTGTTTAAGTGGTGAATTACTTTTCTTGATTTGGATATGTTGAGCCAACCTTGCATCTCTGATGAAGCTCACTTGTTATGGTGTATTATCTTCTCAATGTGGTTTCAACCACATTCAATTTCTGAATGTGGTTTGCTAATATTTTTTAAGGATTTCTGCACCTATGTTCATCAGGGAGATTGATCTATAGTTTTCTTTTTTAGATGTGTCTTTGTCTGGTTTTGGTACTAGGGTTACTTGCTTCATAGAATATATTTGGAAATATTTCCTTCATTCCTTTAATAATAACCTCAAAAAATGCCCTTACTTAGAATTAATCTAACTAAGGGGGTAAAAGATTTCTTCAATGAAAACAATAGAATACTGAAAAAATTAATTTCACCTATAAAGATGAAAAGACCTCCCCTGTTCTTGGATAGGCAGAATTGTCTAAAGAAGCATGCTAGCAAAAGCAATATACAGATTCAATTCAATTCCAATCAAAATAATAGTGACATTCTTCACAGAATTAGAAAAAAAAAAGCAGTCCTTAAATTCACTTAGAAGAATGAGAGACTCAGAATAGCCAAAGCAATTCTGAGCAAGAAAAGTGGTGCAAGAGGCATCACAACACCTGATCTCAAATTATACCACAAAACTATAATAGCAAAAATAGTAAGGTATCGGCATAAAAATGGACATGTAGACCAATGGACTAGAATAGAAGACACAGAATTGTGTCCATCTACTTACAGATGGGCATAATACTTGACAAAAGTGCCCAAAACATATGTTGGAGAAAAGATGGTCTTTTTAACAAATGGTTCTGGAAAAACTGGCTATCCATATGTAGAAGAATCAAATCACATCCTTATCTCTCACTCTACATAAAAAGTCAAATCAAAATAAATCAAAAACTTAGGAATGAGGGGCTGGGGTTGTGGCTCAGTGGTAGAGCACTAGCCTAGCATGCATGAGCCACTGGGTTCAATTCTCAGCACCACATTTAAAAAAAAAAAAAAAACCTAGATAAACAAAATAAAGGTATTGTGTCCATCTACAACTAAAAATATATATTTAAAAAAAAACTTAGGAATGAGACCAGAAACTCTTCAACTGCTAGCAGAAAACAGCAAGAGGCAAATATACCAAAAATATTTCTAAAGAAAAAAAAAAAAGAACAAAGTAGGGCTTGTTCTATCAGATGTTAAAACCTTATCATTGTATCATTAGAATTAATATAGTTGACTTTTATGGTATTCATAAATGAATTAAATATAGAGCCCTGAAACAGGAATTAAGTAGCATTGAAGATCATTAGGAAAAAGGAGAGTCATTCAATACATGAAAATACGATAATGGATTGAATAATGGAAAGGTGCACCGAAGTCATGGAAAACGATCACACGAAAGAAAAACATACAGCTGTCACATGAAAAGGTTCCTTATTGTTAGTGATTTAAAACTTTGAAACCTGACAAACATAAAATATTGACATGGGTCTGAAGCAACAAGAACATACGTTCGGTGGAAGCTGTAACTGGTACAACAGTGTATGAGAAAGGGAAAAGGGCAGCTATTTTACCGAGCAATAAAAAAAAAAATGAAAGCATTATTAGTCTCCAGATGAAGCACAAAGTTAGCCAGTTCTGAACAACAATCAGGCATGATTTTAGTTGAGTAACATTCAGTTTATTTCTAATATGCATTTCTAAAATTAAACTAAAGTATTAGGAATTTTTAATGCAATGTATAATTTGTTTGATTTTTTTGTATTAATGTAATGGCCTGTTGAGTTCAAGAGTACTCAATGCCATTAAAAGAATATTGAGATTTTTACTCTATCTAGGAATGACCCATATTGACTGTTCCAGTTTATTTTAAAAATCAAGATATTATGGGCGTTCATAAACTTCCTAGGATAAAACACACAGCAGTGAAAGTAGATACCATGTTTTGAGAAGATACTTATGCAGGACACTTCACATATATTAGTTATTTTTTTTAATTGACAAAGCAACACTGGAGAGGTCATCACTGTTAATCTCATTTTATAGATGAGGAAATCCAAGTTCAGAAAGGTTAACAATTTGTGTTTACATAGTTTATAAATATAAAATGTAGATTCAACCTGAGACTGACCTTATTTCAAGGCACATGTCATTTTTATTGCCATGAACTGCATTCTTTGCAAAGTGAGACTGGCCATCAACGTAATACATTATTAAGCAAGACATGTCCCTCCCTAAAAGACAGGTTTGTGATTTTTATCATACTCTGTCCATTTCATTTATTTGTTCAACAAATACATATTAAGCACTTTTTCCATATAACTTGTCATGCCATGGATTGAGGATAGAAGATTGCTGATTATAGTCTTTAGGAACAGAGGGTATTTATGGCCAGTGGTAGAAAGAGCTCTATAGTAGAGAGACACCTGTGAATGACATTGCTCAAAGAGAACTGACTCTGGCTGCCAAAAAGGCTTCTGAGAACTGGCAGCAAGTATCCACCTTACAGAGGAATATACAGTTACGAATAAGCAATAACCCCCTGGCAAGGGCAGAGAGAGAAGGGAATGCTCTGGAGTTAGGAAGGTTGGATTTGGAACCTCAGCTCTGTCATTTATGAACTATGCAAACTTATATGATTAGCTGAACTTCTCCATGTTTACTTCTCCAACTGCAAAACAGGAAATAATAGCACCAAATTTCTTGTTTAAAAAATAGAAGAAAACATTGCTATGTTCTGAATGTTTGTGTATCCACCTAAAATTCACATTGGAAACATAACCTCCAATGTGATCTTTGAGAGACACAGCCTTGCCCATCCCTAAATAGCTTCATGATACACCTGCCACTGACTGATTAAAATTCCATGCATGGGTTATGGTAGAAGAGAAAATTAATTAACTGTATAATAGAGCTGAGGAAATTGCCAGAATGCAGCACAGAAAGCGAGATGGGGAAAAAATGAGAGATTAAGAAATAGAGAAGAAAATGACAGATCTGACATGCTGTGTGTTTAATAAGTTAATGATAATAGAGCAGGTGATCCCAATGTGACCAAGTCATTTCCAGTACAAGAGAAAGATAAAATCCTCAGTTTAAAGAAGTGTGTCAAGCTGGGAGAAGGAGCATGTGCTTTATTCCAGCATCTGATATTTTTCTCCCTTGAACTCACATTCCCCCTGGTGTGTTAGATTTTTTTCAGGAAAAAACAGAATGAATAGGATATATATAGATGTATGGGAGTAGATTTATGATGGGAATTGGCTCATGTGATTATGAAGGGCAAGAAGTCTCACACTGTGACGTCCATAAGCTGGAGACCTAGGAAATCCAGTTCAAGTCTGAAGTTTTGAGAGCCAAGATGTCAGTGGCTGTCTGAGGCTGAAGGCTGGAGAAGCAGGGTGGGGTTGGGGAGGAGAGCAATAGTGTAAGTCCTGGGATTCAAAGACTCAAGAACCAGAAGTTCTGATGTCCAAGGGCATGAGAAGATGGGTGTTAACTCCAGGGTGAATCCCTACAAGGACTGGATGAGGCCCACTCACATTGGTGAGGGAGAGCTCTTTTGCTCTGTCTGCCAATTCAAATGCCAATCTCTTTTAAAAACACCCTCTCATAGGCACCCTGAAATAATAATGCTTTACCACCTACCTGGGCATCTCTTATCTCAGTAAAGTGGATGCATAAAATTAAACATCACACTGGGAACTGATTTCTCTCATTAGTAAACATAAAAAGAAACTGAACATAAGTTAGCTCTCTTCTTCATTGATGCTAACCTGGCCCTTGGGATCATAAGGCTGGTCACACTGTCCAGGGCAGGACAAGTGAATCTGCTCAATTCAGAAGTGAGAATGTGGGAAAATAGGAATTTACATCTCCCAGGAGTGAGTGTAAATTAGTGTCATTGCTTTGGGGGGAAATTTGGCAAATATATCCTAGAGTTGAAGAAGTAAATTATCTATGCTCCAGCAATTTCACTTCTGAAATTAGAAATAATTTTATAAGACTATCTCACAAGTAATTCTAAGCAACATATAAAGGACACTGATCATAGCACTTGGAAGCCTACTCTCAAATGTATGTATATATATATATATATATATATATATATATATATATATATAGACACACACACACTATGTGCACTTAAAAATTACATGCAACATTAATATTTATGGACTTCATTGGTTTGTATCAATATGGAAAAAAAACTTAAAAATAATATGTTGGGTAAAGAGTCTATTAATACTATTGAATGCACTTAATGCCATTAAGTAAAATTTACAAGACTAATAATATGCATTTGTAAAGTTATATATAACTGTTGAACACATATATTAATAAAAATAGATAATTTGTATGTGAAAGACATCTTCATGATTGTGGTGGTCATTACCTGTGAGGGAGAGAGGATAGTTAAATACATAACAAGCTGTCTTTCATTTCCTGCCTAAATTTATTTCCCGTTCCATCCCTAAAGAGAAAGCCATTCTGGTCCCACCTCACTCCATTTACTAGATGAGAATGTTCACGCTTTGGGAAACATTGGAGATTTCTTCTGCCCTCCATCCCACCCTCTTCTTACACATCTCCCCAAGGAACAGGCATTTAACTCATGGGTGAATTGGGAAACAAAAACTCATTTCTCATCTTTGTCCTCTGTTTCATGAACAATCTGCATAAGATCTGCATTTCTGTAGAATAAACTTCTGAGCCAGGTGTGCCAGAGTCTGCACACCCGTGCTTATTGGAGGATTCGGGGAAATCTTTGGCCTCTGGCCCAGTTTAGCTATGCTAAAATTCCCTGTAGCCTTGATCTCCACCCACCTGCCTCTTAATTTCTTTACTCGATTTTTCAATACTTGAAATCAGAAGAGAAATTTGCTATCATTCTTCTAAAATACCAATGTTTCCAATAGTGAAACTCAAAAGCACAGTATTTGGCATTCTATGATACAATTATATTATATTATATTCAAGATCTACATAATAAACCAAGTATGTTTCTAATTTACTCATAATCTGATAAAATAATACCAATGGAGTGAAAAAATGATGACTATATTAAACACTGTATTGGGTCTTTTAAATTCTATATCTAGCAAAAATCCAATAGCAAAATCATTGTCATCCTTAATATACAGCAGAAATCACTGTGGTTAAGCAACTTTAAATGAAGGTCACAGGTTGAACATCACAGAGGCATAACTTGATCTCAGATCTATCCAGCTCCTGCAGCAAATAAGCCCAAGAATTAACTTTGCTCTGAGTCAGTGAGAGGGCAACAGTCTTTGATCACTAGTATCATGAAACAAAGAGAGCTTAGATTTTTCTCGTTAAATCACCAGGGCCACTCTTTGGAAAGCCAGTGGAAGCCAAACAGCTGTTCTTCTTTTCATGCATGCTAATCACACTTATGATTGCTTAAAAGCTCTTTCATAGAACAGCACACATCAGGCAAACAATTTCATGATACAGTAATATTAAGATTGCATATTTTACCCTGCTTATTTACTGGAAAGTTACATAACATTCAAGAAACACATGTGGGCTTTATTATGGGTTTGGCAAATTTTGCAAAGGAGGTGAGATGTAATAAAATGATTTCATTTAAATACACCGAAAAGACTTGAACATAAAGTGTGAAAAATATTCTTAACAACAATTTTTAAAACCACAAAATATAATTCAAAACATTACTGGAAGGTTGGCCATTAGCTCATAAGAGTGCACATGTGGGCTATTTCAGCTGTTTTGAGAATCCATTGTTTGTAGACTCTTTGCATTTGTTGTAGTTTTATAAACTGAATTGTATCTATTCATGTTTTTGTATGTGCTCAAGTAAAGTATTATGTTAGAATTTCACAGCAGTAGTAATTGCTAATGATGTGTGAATCTAGACTGTGCCAACAGATCAACTGCAAGGAACAATAAGGTATGGAAAATTATCGTTCAGTTCTTTATGATGTCTTCCCAATCATAAACCTCTTTCTGCATCATCCTTTCAGAGGCAAAGTAAACTGGTATTCTTCTCTACTCATCACTTTTCCCAGGGCTGGGGCATTGAAAGGCCAGGAGGTACCACTCCTAGGCATGTTGCGCAACAGGGGTTCATCTATGTAAACTACAATGTGAAAGGTCCTTCCTGGGATTGTGCCACCCGCTAACCTTCCCAGTCTTTTCCAGCTCCTTGCATAGCAACCTCGTTGAACTCCAATAAGTTTTTCAAATATGCCCCTTGCTCTTCCTTGGTGCCTCTACATGTCCTGCTCCCTCACTCATTCATTCAGCAAATGTTCTAAAAGTGCCTTCAACGTATTCTGTTCTGTGTTGGGCTCCAATGTCGTCATCAAACGTTGATTATGTTGAAAAGTATTTACTTCTTGCCAACATGGCAAAAATGTTGCCTCTGTAGGATAATTAAATTAACCAAAAACAAATACATTCAGTGTCCAAATAAAATTAAACATTGAGCATACGATAAAATCAAACACTGTTTAATTATAATGTTTTCAGAATTCACTGAGGATAAAGATGGCTTAAGAAAAAGTACACATGATAATCAGGACTGAGTTTTAAGGAACTGAAATCCATCTTAAACTGTGTTATTGCTTAGAGTAGTATCCCTCAAAGGCTCCAGGTGCTATAGACCTGGCCCGAGGGTTGGGATATTGGGGATTGGTAAAAGCTTTAGGAAGTGAGACCTCCCTAAAGTGGGAAGTCCTTAGGTCATTGAGGTTTAAAGTTACTCTACAATGCAACTGTGGGGCCCTTTTTATTTTCCTCATAATATAAGTAGGTTTTCTCTATCACATATTCCCTCTCTTTACCATCCAGCACATCCACAGGGGCCCAAAGCAATGAGTCCTTCAGACCTTGGACTGATATTTCCAGAACTGTGAATCTAAAGACAGGTATATTGTTATTGTAACATGAAACTGACTAACACAAACTGGTTTAGCAGACAGGTGAGTTGGTGGTGAAATGCTCATATAATTGATAAATCCCAAATAGCTATTTACCTGGGTCTCTGTTCTGATCTTTCTTCCCATTTCTGTTTTATTTCCCAATTCCTCCTTGGTTAGCTTCACATTGCTTGTTGGTATCATTCATCCCTGCTTTGGGCAAACTTTTGTTTTCTTTTTTAAAATTTATATATGACAGAAGAATGCAATACAATTCTTATTATACATATAAAGCACAATTTTTCATATCTCTAGTTGTATACAAAGTATATTCACACCAGTTTGTGTCTTCATACATGTACTTTGGATAATAATGATCATCACGTTCCACCACCATTTCTAACCCCATGCCCCCTCCCTTCCCCTCCAACCTCTCTGCCCTATCTAGGGTTTGTCTATTCCTCCCATGCTCCCTCTCTCTATTCCACTATGAATCAGCCTCCTTATATCAAAGAAAATATTTGGCATTTGGTTATTTGGGATTGGCTAACTTCACTTAGCATTATCTTCTCTAACTCCATCCATTTACCTGTAAATGCCATGATTTTATTCTCTTTTATTGCTGAGTAATCTGTGAGGTAAATAGACAGCCTACAACTTGGGAGCAAATTTTTACCCCTCACAATCAGATAGAGCACTAATCTCTGAGGTATATAAAGAACTCAAAACATTAATCACCAAAAAAAAACAAATAACTCAATCAATAAATGGGCCAAGGACCTGAACAGACACTTCTCAGATAATGATATACAATCAATCAACAAATTTATGAAAAAACGTTCATCATCACTAGCAATTAAAGAAATGCAATCAAAACCACTCTAAGATTTCATCTCACTCCAGTCAGAATGGCAGCTATTATGAAGACAAACAACAATAAGTGTTGGTGAGGATGTGGGGAAAAAGGTACACTCATACACTGCTGGTGGTGCAGCCAATGTGGAAAGCAGTGTGGAGATTTCTTGGAAAATTGGGAATGGATCCACCATTTGACCCAGCTACTCCTCTCCTCAGACCAAAATACTTAAAAACAGCATACTACAGGGACACAGCCACATCAATGTTTATAGCAGCACAATTCACAATACCTAAACTGTGGAACCACCTAGATGTCCTTCAATAGATGAATGGATAAAAAAAAAATGTGGCATATACACTTTTGTTTTCTTGAAGGTGGAGTAAGATCTGCATCATAAGAGACTGATTCAAAAGGAAGAGTCCGTCTCTCAGAAATTACATTTCAAATGCATGGACAGATTGCCTGGTCCCTCTTGACTCAGTCACTGAATGTAGGTGAGCTAGATACCATGTTGAAGCAAAGCATCCAAACTACATTTTACAAAATCTTTTTTTATTAATTATGGTAATTGTTTTTATGATAAGAATAGAACCTTAAACTATCTCATAGAAATATGATTTAGAATCTTTGAGATCTTGAGTAGAAAATTATTTTTAAACAAAATACAAAAATGATTGACTAAGAGGAAAATATCAATCGATTATTTATATTAAAATTTATTTTTGTTCATAAAATAAAAGCACAAATTATAAAATTGTGTACACAACCAAGAGAGGAGAGAGAGAACAATCTTAAGAATAGATAATTCTAAAATTCTATTTAAAAAGCACTGATAACTCTATAGAAAGTGGAAAAAAATGTACAAAAAAGAACAATTTCAAGGGGGGTGTCATTAGGATAAGAAACAAATGAAGAGATGTTCCATAGCACAAGAGAACAAGGAATCACAACCATGATGATGGGTCATTATTTTATATTTATTTATTCCATACCATTCAATTGGCAAAGTTTAAGCCTAATAAAACTAAAGACTGAATAAGATTTGAACCACGTGTCTAATATGATTGCTGTTAGGAATTTCTATTAGATTTGGACATAAGATGTCCCCCAAAAGATCCTGTGTCAATGCAGGAATGTTAGGAAGTGAAATGATTAGCTGGTGAGGGCTGTAACTCATCAGTCCATCCTGGTCTGAATGACTGACAGGGCAGTGACACAGGCAGGTGGGTTACTGGGAAGATTCACCTTCCCTGTGTCCCTTCCCCCTTCTTCATCTCTCTCTGTGTCCTGACCACCACGAGGTGAGCAGCTTTCCTCATCCCTGTCCTTCAGACATGATGAACTGCCTCCCCTTGGGCCCAAAGGATTGGACTGGGCTGTCTATGGACTGAGATCTCTGAAACCATGAGCCCCAAATAAACTTTCCCTCCTCCACATTGTTCCTGTTGGGCATTTTGGTTAGTGATGAAAAAGCTAACACCTGAGTGGTAATTGGTGAAGGCACTTTGGAAGACAGTTGAATATTTATATACCTGACAATTTCACTGTTAGAGATATCCAAGAGAAACTCAAAAAAGAACAACAAAAGTCTATGGAAGAATATCATACCACAGCAAAAACCTGGTGATAATCCAGGTGGCCATCCAAGGAGAGTGAATGATCAAATTATTCAGGCGGTGGCATATAAGATAGTGGCTAAAATTAATGAAATATAATAACATGGAAAAATATGAAAGAATCTTAGAAAGATAGAAGTATGTTTTAAAAAATGAATCCCCCAAATCAGAAGATTACATGCTTACTTTTTACGAAACATAATATAGATGTAATCATTCTAGACAAAAGTGGAAACAAGAAAATTTGATGCTTATATCAGATAGAAAGAGACAGAATGGACTAGAGGTTGAATCAAGAACTTAACTTTTATTTGAGTGGTAGGCTTATGATGCATATTATGTTATTTTAAATAATACATTCAATATAAAATATTAATTCAATTAAATGACTAAATAAATAAAAGAAATTCATTTTTTGACCAAATGAAGAGATTGTGTCATGACCAAGGAATTTATGATTAAACACTTCTGTACCCCTGGATTCCAAAGAAGGTGGAACAAGATACAAAAATCATGGTATCCTCAGGGGCTAAGGACACTAAGTCTGTAAGCAAAGAATGAAGTAGGGAATTACAAACTGAGGGAGTGTAAGATCATGAGGATGGTTCATCTGTGTTTTCTACTGTAACAGCAGATGGACATTTCCCCCCAGTACTTGTGATGTACCAGGCACTCTGATAGATGTGTTTCCCTGTATTATATCATTTAATCCTTGTTAATAGATAGGAATCGTTTTCCCCCACTCAACTGATGAGAAAACTGAAGGTAAGAGTTTATCTTGTCCCATAATTCCATCCAAAAATGCAATGAAGATAACATTTGTGGGGCAGATGAAAGACCTTTGAATAGGTAGATCAGGGATTCCTCAAAGGGTACAAAAGGCATTACCTTCATCAGAGAACCAACAGGACTCAGAAGAGACTTTCAGCTGATATGGTGACTCAAACTTAGTGAATGAAAACTTGACAGGACCCTGGGCAAGGACAAGGAAACCATTAAAACATGTGGCATTTCTCCACCACTAACAGGAACAGGCAACCATTTTCAGGTCTAGGCCTGAGAGACAGGTAAAGAATCTCCAGGAGAAGCAAGCCACCTGGCAGATGTCCCAGGCAGAGGAAGACACAGCCCTCACACGAGACAGGTGGAGTTCCAAACTTTCCCCCGTCATGTGCACCCTGATCACACGCCAGCATTGCTCAGGAGCTGAACACAGTATGAAGCAGGGGCAGGACATTGTGATAAGGCAGTATTGTAGGGGTCACTGAGCAGGTGCACAGAGCAGAATGAGGAATGGGTCCTGGGTAGTGTGGACAGAGAAGAAAAGGGCGTGCACATTTTTAAAATGCCTTATTAGAAAATTATTACAAATATACAAAAGGCATACTTTCAGATCAGTCCTTGGTCTACAGCTTTCTTCTCTTCCTTATCTCTGTCTTAGACACATGCATCAACAGTATGGCTCATTATTTTAAAAGAATACTCAGCAGAGGTTGTATAGGAAACATTACTTTCCCCTTCTACTTTGAATCCTGACCTTAAAGAACTATAAAGCTTTTACGGATCTTTTTTCTAGAAAGCAATACAATGACTTTAGCACCACAGAATTAAGAATAGGAAATCCAACCTTTGGCTTAACATTATTGATGTGTTTTAAATTTTGACATGTATTTTATGCTTTGTGGGAGGAGAACTACTGATATAGGACAACTCTAGAAAATAGCAAAGTATTTCTAACCACTATATTGGATATGCTAATTTACAGAAAAAGCCTCCTGTTATTCCATTCAGTGAGTGTGCCCCACCCCCCACACTGTCATCTTTCTTCGACATCTAGAGCAGAAAGCTATGGCTTTCTGATAATCTTAATAGTCGTATAATATTTATAATAACGCTATCTTTCAGAATAAGGAGGTGCATTTATCTAAGTCAAAATTTCCTTTCCACATCTAGTTCTGAGCTTCCACCTACCCGCAGTGGGAGACTGGCCTGGCTTGGGGATGAGAAGGAGGCAGAGGCAGCAGGACATGTTCACCAAAGGGATGGAATTGTCTCATGGGGATACAGGTGATAACAAACCCTCTCAAAGTCCAGTTCCTCTTTCATTATCACCAGGCCTCGGTGGTCCTGCACGTTCTCACCAGTGGAATACGCCTGCTCCCCCAGAGTTTTGTTGGTTTCACATCTAATTAATTGCCGTGGTTATTGTTGGGCTCTAATAATACACATTGAACTTAAAGTGAACACCTTCTTCTTACTTTCCCTTTTGAAAATGTAGGATTGCACCTGGAAGCTGCTGGGAAGGACTTCCAGTTATGGGGTCCACGCCCTCCCCACCCACACATGCCTCAGCTTCACATTTCCACCTCAAAAGGAAGTTGGTAGTGTTGGATCACTGGATCTAATTTGGCCACAGTTCATGTTGTTGACTCCTACATATTACTAAGATTCAGAATAAACAGTGAAGGCAAGATGTGATTTTTCTTTTCTGAGTTATTTTTCAAGTGAATTTTTACTTAAAAGCAATCAGACACAATTTGAAAAAAGCCAGAATCAAGTTGAAAAACGTACAGACAGACTCGGCTTTATGATTGCTTATAGGGAGTATGATAGAAACAAGGAAGGAAGAAAGGAGGAAAAAAAGAAACTGTTTCAAAGATGACTGACAGAAGAAAATCCAAAAGATGATGGGCTTGCAGCACCAGGATAGCAAGAAGTGGAGCTCTGAGTGGCTTGATCACCTTCAGGGAGAGCTGGACGCTTGTTAACCAGCTAAAGTCAGTCTTATCCACCATTCAGCCATTTTTTTCTGAAGTTTCTCCTTAATAAAAACAGAAGCATGTGGTGAATTTTCAGGTGCAGATATTGGTGGAATGTTTTAACTGTAGAGATATTTGATTGCCTCTAGAATCAACTCTGAATAAAGACCTAAGTAGCAGTGCAATTTCAGAAACTTGCTATGAAATGGAATTTTCATAAATTGCTACCAAAATGATCATTATGTTTAAGACATTGCTTAACTATTTTTAGATATGTTGCTACATGTGAAAGAAATATTTCATATTTAAAATGAACAAAATGGGTTAACTAATAACCTATGAGCATGTACATACAGCATACAATTTTAACAATCATTAACACACTGGAAGAAAAAACTATAATATGTAATGTAAACTGTCACATGCAGCATATAAATTCATTACTGTGATAGATTATTATGTTGGCATAATGTTTTTCTTCAAAATACTCAGTAATATAAGTTTACAGTCTTAATCCACTACTTTGTTTTCCTTTTTGCACTTTAATATTTATTTTGTTTAAATTTCTTTCATTTATTTTACTGGGATGATTATATATGGAGTGCAACAAAAGAAAAAATTCACTATATTTCTTTTCTGGGCATAAAAAATTTGTTTTAAGAACATTGCTAAAAGTGATCCTTAATACAGAAGATAGTGTTGACAAGTGACCTGACCCAGGTGTCAGTATGTCAGTTATAACAGACAGAAGTGCATCTCTTCTTGGGTAAATTACTCTTCCTTGCTCTTATCCCTCTATTTCTAACTCCTCCAAGAAACGAGAGAGAGGATTAAAGGAAAAGACTGAACTTTCTTTTTCTAATTGCTGCTGAGTTCTGCTGCTGGCCCCTGTGCTCAATGGTCAATGTCTTTCTTTTTCATGGACGCCAGCACTTGGTTTCCTTTGCAAGCCTTTCAGGGGCTCTCTACTCCACACAACTTCCTGACATGGCAGATGGGACTTTTGATGTGACTTTTGATCACTGCCTTGCCACAGCTTCACCTCAGCCCACAATTGGAAGCACACTCCACCCCTCTCATTCTTTATGCTGGCAGGCCACCCCCATGGCAGTGACCGCTGGGTCAGAGTGGAACCCATGAATCCTGGTCACCCAAAACAGCAGAACAAAGACTGCCTGAGTACTGCCTGCTCTTATCCTGCTGACAGAATTCTTCAGAGCAAGACATCTGTGTTATGTCCACACGCAGTCCAACTCCTGGATATGCCTACGAGGCTCTCCTAAAATGCCTCCCATAGTATTTTGCCTGTGGCAGCTCCAATTGGGCATAGGTGACCTTCTGTAGGTCAAGATTCTAGACAGGGGTGCAAGGCAAGTTTCCCATTCTTGCTCAGGGGCTCTCTTAGGGGCTCGCTCATGAGGCTGTGCACTTTCTGCTGGTTAATGCTAATGGTTAGGCCAATTGGACAGTTGAGAGTCTCAGAGTTGCCCTGACTGTCTCATAGTGCACCATGAATGAGGCAAGCTTTCCCAAGCTCATTTTCACATGAAGGAGTACCCACGCCTGTGTTTTTATTTAGATTTTGTATCTTAGCTCTCAGAAGACTGATCTGGGAATAGCAAGAACCGTTGCACAGGTGTGAATTCTAGAAAGACTGTAGGATTTTTAGGAAGAAATAGAAGGAGTTGTAATTTCATGATTTCTGTTTTCTCTGTGAAATAAAAGATCAGATTGTCTGCTAAGGGTACAAGAGGAAATAGGAAAGCGTGATAAAGAAAATAGAGTTGTTTTGAAAAAGACATTTTGTTAAGCTCTATGAAGACTGAGAAACAAGCTAATATAGTAGAAGACATCAAATTATATTAATTGCTGACCACTTAGTATATACAAAATACTATCAGAACAGTGAGTGATGCTCAGGCTGAGAGGCTGTCAAAGATCAGCATCAATCAAAGATCAGCATCAATTACCCAGGAGTGTCACTGTAGGCTGAATATGTGTGATTAGACACACGTGATGCCCTAGATTTTTCACTCAAATGAAATGATCAAAAAAGGAACACACTAAGAACGATAAAATGAAGATATAGTATTCACTTTATCAACACAAACATTCATTTTCATCCAATAATAATGACTTCTTAGACCTTGCTTTCTTTCTCTCTCTGTTTCTATCTGTGTCTGTTCATCTCTGGTTAATATTCATATTCTCTCTCTCTCTCTCTCTCTCTCTCTCTCTCTCTCTCTCTCTCTCTCTCTCTCCCGCCCCCCGTCTGAATGNATTCTCTCTCTCTCTCTCTCTCTCTCTCTCTCTCTCTCTCTCTCTCTCTCTCTCTCCCGCCCCCCGTCTGAATGTGTCTGTGTGTATGTGTATCTGCAGATATGTGGCTTGTGTGCATATTATGTGTTTGTATACTTTATTTGTGAATATGTATGTGTGTGTATGCTTATATATATTCAGATGTTGCTTTCCTATATTGCATTTAAAATTAAAGCTACCACAAATGCATTTGTCTTGACAATACTTTTTGGGATGTGATCCCAATAGCAGAGGCAACAAAAACAAAAATAGACAAGTGGGATTACATGAAATTAAAAAGTTTCCGCATAGCAAAGTAAGCAATTAATAGAGTGAAGAGGCGACCTAGAGAATGGTAGAAAATATCTGCAAAGTATACATCTGGTGAGTCAATTTCCAAAATACATAAGGAACTTGAACAACTGAAGAGCAAAAACCAAATAATCCAATTAGAAAAATGGGAAAAAAGATCAAAGTAGACATTTATCAAAAAAATAAACACACACACACACACACACACACACACACACACACATAGATGGCCAACAGGGGGTTGAAAGAATGCTCAGAATCACTAATCATTATGGAAATACAAATTAAAACCATGATAATTTATCATCTCACTCCTATTAGAATGGTTATTATCAAAAGAACAAACTTAAGCAGGAATACCAGAAGTTTGAGGTCAGTCACAACAACTTAGTGAGACCTGTCTCAAAATAAACTAAATAAATAAGTAGACTGAGTGTTCAGCTTATTGGTCAAAACACTTATTCTGGTTTACATATGTGATGTTCCCCAAAAGTTTATATGGAAGACAATGCAAGAAAACTTAGAGGTGAACTCCTCAGGTAATGTGTGTCTTAACTTAATCAATGCATTGATCCTCTGATAGAGATTAATTGGGTAGTGACTGTAGGCAAGTGGGGTGTGGCTGAAAGAAATGGGTGACTAAAGGTGTGCCCTTGTGGTACAAAGAAAAGAAAAGGAAACTTATACACTGTTGGTGGGAATGTAATTAGTGTAGCCATTATGTAAAACAGTATGGCAATTTCTCTAAAAGTTAAAATTAAAATTACCATGTGATCCAGCAATCCATCTCCTGGGTAAATAAACAAGGGAAATGAAACAAGTAGGTCAAAGAGATATTTGCAGCCCCATGTTTATTGCAAAATTATTCACAATATTCAGGGTGGTTGGGGTGGGATTGGGATATTGGAGAGATATTGGTGAATGGATCAAAATTTCAGTTAGAAAGGAAGAATAAATGCAAACTATTTATTGCACAATATGGTGGCTGTAGTTAATATATAGCATTATTTAAAACGCTAGGAGAGTGGCTATTAAGTCTTCCCACAAAAAAAATAGTAGCTATGTGAGGTAATGTATGTAATTACCTAGATTTAGTCAGGCTACAACATATACATACTTCCAAAATATATGTACATGAAAAAATATATACAATTTTTCTGTCAATATAAATAATTATATATAGAAAGAAATTGTGCTTTAAAAAACTATCACATATCCTTAACATATAAGTTAAATACATCTTAGGTAGATAATTGGAAGGAAAAAATTATGTTTTTTCAAGTAGGAATGATCAATTTTCAAAATAGTGCATCTTTCCCCTGCCTTAGCGATATTACAGAACACTTTATGATCTCTTCTTAAAGGTAGCACATAGCTTTGGCTATTTTTAGTCTCCTAATTCTCTTTCCAATTGCTCAGTCCACAGTTTGAAATATCTTTGGAAATGATCTCCTGGTGGTTTTAGTATATCTTATAAAGGAGGAAAAATACCTTTTATTTTCATTCATTGTGTGTAAGTTTCTTATACCCAGCTTCAGAATAAATAACAAGGACTTCCTGTGCTGTACTGTGAATACTCATGATAGTCAGCAATCCGCTCATCTTCTTTTCATGCACAACCTGCACTGTAGGTTTTCAAAAGCAGAAATACCTTATTTGCAAAAATGGAAGGACACATGGAATTTTTATGTTGCTTCCTTAAGTGACAAATACTACTATTATAGACATTCTGTTTGCTCCTGGTTGACTTCCTTTGGTTTGCAGAGAAAATTTTCATTTCAGTGTCATCTGAATTGGCTTAGGTGCTTTTTTTGCTTGACAGCTCTTGTAAAGGGCTGATTTCCAATTTTCATGGAGGAATAATTTGCAGAGCATCTTCCTAATGGTAGGTCACCAGTTATCTTCCTAACCCCCTGCCTACAGATGTATTTTCTTTTACATTTGGCAGAAATATCACCCACATTACCTGTGGTTTCCTTCTCTAAAATTGTCTGTTGTGTCTCCAAACAGAAAAGGATAAAAACAAGGAAGCTCTCCTTCCTTTAAACAACAAAACCCGATATTATTCAGGTTAAGGGGATGCTTTGCCTGATTAATAGTATGTGGAAGATGAGTACACAGGGATAAGAGGCTGAGGAAAGAAGAGCAACGTACACCCAGAAAAGAATTAAAAGGCCTGGCTTGCCTGGATACAGGTAGGGCAGAAACGCTGGTGGTTCTTCCATTACTAGCCCCCCACCACAAGTAACTTTGTGGTAGGGGTCCTGGTCCATAGACAACTGAATGGGAGGTACCCCAGTGGACCTGGCCAACCAGAGTGCATTGAGTTAATTACCACCCTCACTTACACAGCCACATGTGGTCACACAAAATCCACATCCAAGGATTGAGTTCTAGTCTAAAGGATGTAGTTGAAAATTTCAAGGATTAAAATCTGGTTCTGACACCCCATGTCTTGATTTGAGAGGTTGTTAGATCAGTACATACATTTTTCAAAATTCATTGAATTGTACCCTTTTTAGAGGAATGAGTTTTACTATTTGTACTTAAGCCTTATTAAAAGTAAATTTAAATGTTAAAAACAGTTTAGCTATAAAGCTGACAAATTATATGGGTTATGCTGGGCACACAGTAGTATTTCATTAATTTTTATTATGGTATTATTTTACTTTAAAATAAAGGTTTTTCCAAATAATTATGCCTGAAAAAGTTATTCCTAACACAACTTCCATAGGTGACAAGATTGTCTTGTCTGGTAATTAAAAGAATTATTACCAAGAATGTTTTAGGGCTGGGTTGTGGTTCAGTGGTGCATGCTTGCCTAGCACATACCAGATCCTGGTTTGATACCTATTTCTGAAATAAATAAATAAATAAATAATTTAAAAAATTTAGCCAAGCACAATGGCACACACTTGTAATCCCAGCAACTTCAGAGGCTGAGACAGGAGAATTGCTAGTTGAAAGCAGACCTCAGCAACTTAGTGAGGCCCTAAGCAACTTAGCAAGACCCTGTCTCAAAATGAAAAATGAAAAGGCCAGGGAATGTGACTCAGTGGTTAAAGCACCCCTAGGTTTAAATCTGGTTACAAATATATATATGTGTGTGTGTGTGTGTGTGTGTGTGTGTGTGTGTGTGTGTGTGTGAGTTCTTTCCTCATCCATGAGTCAGGAATTACTTCTGCTTTACTAGGGTCACAATAGGCTTGTGAATATCACAATAAATAATATATGTGAAACAACTTTATAAAGAAACTCATAAATGTTTGACTTTAAAGTTATAACACATTTAATGATCTACTTAGAGCATAAACCATTTCTTTTCTAGGGTTATATCTCATTCCCATTGCCACCTCCAGCAACTATCATAATATAGTGAGCATATATGATGTGTTCCATGATATCGACAGATTAAATAGATAGGTAATTGAGTACCAGGGACTATGGCAAGCACAGAAGGAATTATACATATTGATGAAATAAAAATTGCACTTGATAGGATAACACATGTAAACATACTTACCAAGGTAACTTGTGCCCTGAAAAGAATGTTGCTTAAATAAGGGGGAAAAAAATAGCCTGGGAATCACTGGCCCTTCCTTGGCTCCAAGGCAGAAACTTGAGCTGTAGAATGAAAGATTAAGGAAATAGGAGAAATGAGGATTCCAGAATGAAAATTGATTATAAAAACTAAAAGGGACCATTTACTCAATACTAGTCAGAACTATGGGGGCCTCTCTCTCTTCCTCTCTCTGTCTCTCTCTTTCCATACACATACACAGAGAGCTTATTTTTGTCTCTGAATCTGATTAATACTGAAGAACATAAGTGGCAAGGAAAGGAAAAGTATTCATAAGTTATTGACTTAATAACTTTTTGATACCCCAGAGTATCTTCAAGTCCCATATAATTTTTGACACTTGATTCTTTACAAATGATGCCTCTAAAAAGTTGTCTTTCATTTCCACCAAGAAACGAGTATGTACCCTGGACCTGGGAAAGCAGGAAGATGGGCCTCTGGGAACTAGGCTGCTCACTGTCCCTACTGAAGTCAGCATGCTGGGACTCCCCAGCTAAGGAGTTGGACCTGAGGAACTGCAAACTGTAACCAAAAAGCCTGCTGCTCTCCAAGTCAAGTTCTAGGTGGACATTTAACTTGGAGAATGGTCTTCTTGATGCCACAAATGGGTTTCTAACAAGGAACTTGTGTAGCTCTTGAAACTAAGAAAGAGTGCTCCCACTCACAGTAGGAGAGCCCAAAGCTTCTCTTCCTGTTGTTTTAACACAAACTTTGCATAGATTTGGAAGACTGTCATAATCATAACTTTATATGCTGCATCCAGATCAGTCACTCAGACTGTCCTCCATTTGGTGCAGACCTCTAGGCATGGCCATTCATGTCCACAAGGGCCTCCAGTGCTACAATTCCTCTTTCAAACATTCCATGAGGTTGTTGACTCTTTTCTACCTTAGAAATAACTGATCTCTGATTTTCTAACTAGAGATCCTTTACCTCTTCCCCCTGCCTCTTTGCCACAGAATACCATTCAGAAGGACCTCTTAATAACATTTGCCTTTTAAAAATGCATAAAACTATAATTGAATTTCATCAATCAAAAACTGTTTCTATAAACCAGTGGGAACATTTAGTCATTTCTTCTCACTTCTTTCTCTATAAACTAAGAAACATTTCTATCATCAAAGACAAAATTTTGCAGGCATACCCATGCTTGGCTGCGATGGGAAAAACTTCCCACATGGAGCACAAATGTGCACCCGCTGGTCTCTTAGCAATCAAGTGCAAGGTAAAAAGTGTTATCACTCTTATCCCAACAGCCTATCATCTGTGCTGAACACTATTCATATGGTTCAGCAGGGTTTTCCTGAGACAGCCAGCTCATGTCGCCACACGTATTAGGATACCTCAGATGCTTATTAAAATCTGAGACTCTGTTGAAGATGAAGGTGAGTCCTTTAGTCTAAGATGCAGTTGCCTCATGGAAACCAGCTCTGTGTCTTCTGGGTGTTCTGTAGTATCACTTTGATGCTCTGGTGATTACTTCTTTGCTGGAGAAGAATATAAATCCAAGACTGACAGTTGTCCTCTGAAACAAAACTGGGTTGTGAATTAGGAAATGAAAGCCATTTACAAACAAGCCAGAACTAGCATTGGTGTTTGTGGTCCCAACCAGGAACACTAGGCTTAGCGTTTTCCCCGGGGTAGGTGTGCACATTTTCAGTAATCATAGAAGCCCTAGTTAAAATGCTCCCTAGACACTGCTTAGACAACAAAAGTTTCTGCTTGAGCAAATTGGAACACCTCCTTCAGACCTTGATTCCTGTTTTACCCCATTATTCACATAGATTAACTCCAGCATCTTAGCAGAATTCTGGCTTAATTAGTCACAGAATGTTATAAATGGCCAAGTGTGGTTTATAAGCCATGCTCACTTAAGGTCCACTTATCACACCTCTCCCCACCTCCAACAAAAGTCACCTGGCAAAAATGAACCCAGTTAGCTGAGAGATGATCTCCTGGGAGTAAATCTGCTTTCGGCAAGTGTTCGTGAAGATGACCTCATCACAAAATGCAATGGTTTCTTTCACCAATTATTCTGGAAATCATTCAAGGAAAGATTTTTGGAAGGGTTTCTCACGCAGTCCAATTTGAATAAGGTGGGGGATCTTAGGCATCTCCCAACCTCATGCATCACATTTAAGAACAGCACATTTGACTCTGCATGCCCAGTGGAGTCCAATCTGTTTACTGTTAACTGTATGAATTTCAGAGTGGGCACACCCTTTCACCTGGGCTGGCTGAGAAGTACACTCTCACTTGCAGTTCCAGTTGAAGACATGAACTGTTTAATAAATGATATCTCATTAATTTCCTTTAATAGAGGAATCCTGCAGAGAAATTTAAGCCTGAAAAAGTATCATACCCATTTTTTAAGACTCAGTGTTGTGTGGAGTGCTCTGAGACTCTAGTCTCCAGGCCCCTTTCTAGTCTGTTCTTTATAGCCTAACATAAACCTGGCCCACTCCAGGCTGGAGGGCCATGTGTGGCAGGCCTACAAGTCAGCCAGGGAGAATGGGCTAATCTAGCTAGGCCCTGTATGGATTAGGAAACCATGTCCACTGCAATGGTGAGCACTTGAATTATTCTAGATGGGAAAGTTACAAAACAAGCTTGAGCATCCATCAGAAGATTTACCTCCCCAACAAGGCTGCTGCTCACTCAAGGGTTCCAACATAAGTGAAAGCATTTCATGAAGCCAAAGCATTATTAAAATGTAAAACGTTATAATTAGTATTATTAAAAACAAGTTTTAGCGTGTTCACAAAGAAAAAACAAATATTAAATCGTAGGAGTAAATTGTACATTTTCAAGAAATATTCAAAATGAAGGAAAAACGCTGTGATTATCCACAAAATTAGATTAGTACTCCAATGGAGTATATGACTTAAACGTATTATAGGAAAAGTGAAGCAAATCTTCAAGTTAAAACTTTTCTTTCATGATATTTTCTGTTTGTTATGGAATGGAGAGAAGTCCAGGAAATTAGGGGTCAGAAGTTATACTTTGATTGGCTAATTCTGTAAATAATTGATCACATGACCTTAGGGAAGTTCTGTGAACTAGACAAAAAGGAATGAGGGAAGAGAAGGGTGACAGGTGACAGGAATAGGAAAGAATGACTCTAACATGACTTTTCTATGAACATATATGAATATACCACAGTGAATCTCAACAGTGATCCTCAGCACATGTAAATAAGCAAATAAAACAAGGTATTTAAATTTTTTTAATTTAAAAAATAATTAGTCACATGACTTTGGGTCAGTCTTTTGAATTCTATAGAGAAGTTTCCTAACTAAAAATAAATTGTAGTACTGGAGAAATCATTGTAGCTCTTTCCAGGCCTATAATTCAAATTGATTGTATCTGTTGTAGGTAAAACCATTTCGTGTTTAATGACATGTGAAGATATAAAGGGAAAGCTACTATGTCATATTTTTCAGAATTTCAAACAAATGACAACCCCAAATTATATGTTCATGACATTCTTCAAATTGGTGTATCATTTATAAACTGTGTTTTTTCAAAGACTAACAAGCTATTCTTGGCAAAGCCACCAAGTACTTGGTTCTTTATTGTTCTGGAAGCACTTAGGAACAACTGATGACTGACTCTGTATCTCACCAGAATATAATGGTAACACATTCTTTAAAAGGCTGACTAGTTGGCTGGGGAAATAAAAACTCACTATCAGTCTCTGAGTTTGTCTTCAAACAAGGCCTTAAAAGAGATTATTTTAAAAATCTACTTAAGTACAAGTTCCATCCACTGACTTGGAGGCCTTTTCCTGAAAGAGGATGCTTGTTACCAGGTGACATCATTCAGTTTATGGCCTTGTATGTTCACAGTGTCCTCAGGCTCACCTGGATTCAGCCTTCATTTATTTACATGAATACATACACATAAGTAGACACTGAGCTCTGTAACATCATCTATGTCCATGTCTTCCCATAAATTGCAAGTGAGATTCATGTGAACATCACCTGGTCTCTGATAACAGTGGTTGCAGTTTGCTTAAAAGAAAATAAAAACTTCTATGCAAAAAAGTATATTATAAATCTGAGAGTAGTGTGTCATGAAAGGAATGAAATAGACTTCGAAGCAAGATAGTTTGGTGATGGTTGACTTCCAAATTCCACATCTCATGCAGAGATTGAGAACTACTTTAAATTAATAATAACAGATGAGATCAATCAAAGG
This sequence comes from Marmota marmota marmota, assembly GCF_001458135.2. Classification (NCBI taxonomy): domain Eukaryota; kingdom Metazoa; phylum Chordata; class Mammalia; order Rodentia; family Sciuridae; genus Marmota; species Marmota marmota. The sequence continues at coordinate 43,933,505 of NW_026000005.1, read as the reverse complement.
AAGTCATGAGAGGGCGATGTAACTGTCTATCCAGGTGGTGAAACACTCAAGCTTTGGATTCAGACACAATTGGATCAGTTCTGCCACATGAAAGCCCTGATCCTAATAAGGAGCTACACAAATGCTCCGTGTGCTTCCACATCTGTAAAATGAGGATGATATACACCTTCCTTGTTGCAATGGTGGAGAGAAAGCATGTATGTGAGGTTATCATATGCCTGGAACATGGTAAGTACTGAGTAAATATGATCCTCAGGACTGGTGATGTTGGTAGAATTCTTAGATGCTGAGACATCACATGCGCTAGTGTCAGCAGCTGACCTCAGCCTTGCAAACGACCACTGCCACAAGTCTCCAGTATCAGGAGATGCCTAAGTAAATATGATGTGCAGGCAAACCCAAGGATTCTCCTGACTGGATAGAAACTATTGTTTGAAGTAGAATTTACCAGAAAAGTAGGAAATCATTAACAATGAATTCCAAGGTCACCACTTTACTGATTTGGTAAAATTTTTCTTCCCCCTTTGAAAAACTAGTCCACCCTTCTTTGATATCCAGTATTGTCACACATTAATTCTCCTTTTCTCCAATTAAGGCCTACTGTCAGGTACCAAACTAACAGCATAAAGAATTGCTGACATGTTACAGAGCTACCTCTCCACAGACGTTCCCACTCAGAGTCTCCAACACTCTGAAAGGAGGTATGGAAATACTTGATGGTATTTAGAATTTTCAGGGTTGGGATTGTGGCTCAGTGGTAGAGTGCTTGCTTAATACCTGTGAGGCACTGGGTTTGACCTTCAGCACCACAAATAAAATAAAGTTTAAAATAAAATTGCAAATTTAAAAAAGAAAAAAAGAATTTTCAGGGTCAAGAGGTAGAGCTTCTTCCTCTGTACACGTCCTGAAAATCACCTTCATTCATCTATGATTAAAGTCAAACTTACTTTAACTAAGAAATTGGCAGTATAATATGAAAATGAAGACCATATAAATTACTTGATACATAATTAATGTATAATATCTAGTTAATAAATATGTATTGATAATGCTCCTGTTTTTTTAAGCTAAGCTTTTAAAAGAAAATAATTTTACAAGCAGTACAGATTTCCAGGTGCTAACACAAGTCCAAAGAGACCCAAGTACCATCCGAGAGTTCTGACTTACTGCTCATACTCAACATTATACAGATGAAGTCCAAAAATCTGTGTAGCATGGTGCTGTATTTCACAACTCTCTACTTTCACATTATTGGGTTTTCATAGAGGTTCACCTTTATAAAGATGAGAACTATATCTTGAAATGTCAGGTAGAAGATGTAATGTGTTGGTGATCTCATGGAGAACAAATACCTGTGTGTCTACGTGTGAATACTGTAGGAATGTGTGTGGTTGGGCCCCACTGGCCACCAACCTGATGGCTATAACAAAAGGAAACAAAATTAACATAAACATAAGAAAATTAGCAATCAACCAAATGGCTGACCGGCACTCTATCCTCTATTTCACAAACCACCCTGAAAGACAGATGCTATTTAGAAGGAAACAGGATAAGAGAAATTAATGAACATCTGCAAAATCACACAGCTAATGAGATGCAGGTTTAAGTAATCCCATAGACACTGTCCACCTCACTCTGCCATACCTCTCCTCATTATTCCCTCTTGTAAACTTTGTTTACAAAAAGAACAATAATTTATATATATGTGTGTTTATATCTACACATGTATATTTATAAAAATGTGCATTTCTCATATTTCTTACATATTGCATTGTTGATATTTCAACAATAAAGTCTTGCTGTATTTCTTTAAAAATGAAATATGATTTCCTTTCATCTAGAAACCAACCTCATCTGACATTATAAATCTGCCTTACATTCCCATTTAACCTTCAGTCATTTATATCTTGTCACAGATGATCAGTCTGCAACATCACACAAAAGAAGAGATAATGCAAAACTAGATTTGGACTTCATGGAGCAGCAAGAGAGGGGAACTTCAGGGTGCCACTGACCAAAAGGGAGGAAGAGATAGTCTTTGTTGGATTTGGCTTCTTACTGAAGGTTTCAGAAGCAACTCTAAGGGGACCATTATCTTCTCTGGATTGGCTACTGTTTTGAGGCAGGATTAGGAGTGAAAATCCTTTTCTTAGTCTGCTTGGAATATTATATAAAAAACCCAAAATCTAGGTGGCTTGTAAACACCAGAAATTTATATTTTACAATTCTGCAGGCAGGGAAGTCCAAGATCAAGGTGTTGGTGAATCTGGGATCTGGTGAGGACTTACTTTCTGGTTCTCAGCAAGCTGTTTGGCACTGTAGCCTCCCATGGCAAAGCAGTGTGCAACGACTGACTCCTCTCTGAGGCACTCAGCTGTTCATGAGAGCTTTGCTTCATGAGGTCCCTCCTTCTAATGTCATCACATTGGGGGATAATATCAATATGTGAATGTTGGGGATCATATCAACCAGGAGTTGGGTGCCAACATGAGAGTTGATTAACAAGCATATCTCAGTAATGATAGCTCAGCAAATTAGGTTTGGGGGCATCATTGGTAAGAAATAAGTAGTGACTCAAAGAGCCTCAAAGGAGTCTTTGTAGCATTTCACCACTTCCAGATGACCCATAGGAAACCATGCTTCCCGTTAACATGGTTGCTGGCTTACCCTATGTATGTGTTGGGGCCAAACTGTATTCTTTCTTGATCCAAGGTAATGGTTACTTTCAGTCCAGGGCAGGTATTTGCTCTTCTCTATTCATTCTGGTTGTTGAGTTGACCAGTCATTCCTGTTTTATTACTGTATACACTTTTTAAAAGCAAGTTCCACATTTTCTGCCATTTCTTCTAGGAATAGGCTAAACACAAAAAGCTCTTGTGAAGGCATCATTAAGCAGAAGTAATGAGCACAAAATCAATTTTCAATCAGGAATCCAGAAAAACAATTGTATTTTTATGGTATTCATTATTTAACTATTGCACTTGCATTCATTAGTAATACATTTTCATTTCAGAATATCTGTATGAACTAAATGGCTCATACATTTCAATCAAAACAAATTTCTAGATTTAAGGAAGGAAGAATCCAAACATTTCAAAATACTGAAGTGTTAAGAGGAGGAAATGGGAAAATTAAAAGGGGCAATGCTTTGTTTATTAGCACAAAGATAATCTGATTCAAGTGTTACCATAGTATATTTCAACAATAACCCCAAAGTGAAGAGCTCTCAATAACACAGCCCTGTTTCTACCCCTGGTTCCATAGGTACTCAACAGCACCCTCTAAACCTCAGGGTAGCTGCAACTACATTAGAGAGAATTCCAGGAAGAACAGTATTCCAACTTACTTTCTAAAGGTTTTCAAAGAAAATGGACAGAAATTAATCTCCTTTCTGCATCTGTGTCTTAAAATGAGTAAGAATTAATTTTAAATTAAATTTTGTCTGTTTAGACTTTGAACAGAACAATGAAATGTCCAAGAGGCCTGGGGTGCCCATGTGCTGGGAGGAACTGAGGAAAATTCAATGGTGTCTTCCTCTTCTGCGACCTTTGATGTCTGTGGGCAAATTGTGTAACATCAAGTGCTTGAAGCCATCAACACTATTGCTGATTTAATATTACCAACAATAAAGCAGAACCCCATGTGTTTTCCAAAAAGAGGAGGGCTAAAACTGCCTAAATGATTACTTTTTTTGATAACATGTTACATGTCTCTGTATTTCTATGCATATCAATAATATGCATAGAATACATTTAGTACGAAGGTAGTTATATCTCAATGCAATGCCATAGGTTCCAAAACAGGTCATAAGCAAAGAGTTATGAGAAAACAATAAATTGTAATTAACTATGCTTAGAAGAGACAAGGTATCCTTGAAGAAGTAGCATTGGGTTTTGGTCAAAGATAAAGTGTAGGCTGTAGGATTAACATGAATCCATTTGATTTTAAAAATTTATTTCAAGAGAGTTATTTATTACATATTTATCAATAGAATTCCTGTTTTAAAATTATTTTGCTAACCACTTCCATAAGCATGTGCTATAGGCGCTAGCACCTCAAGAGTCTATAGAGGTCCCGTCATTTTGAAATCTCTCATTTACCTTGTGGATTTCAGAAACAACTACCATGAACACATGATTAGGATTCTGCCAGGGTATGGAGAAGACCATGGATGAGAAGGGCCTGGAAGCCCAGGTGTTACTGTAGTCTCAATGACTTCACCCATGACAACAGGATGGAGGCCACACGGGAAATGCTTTGATACATGATCTTATGAAAGAATTTTGTGTAATATTGAACAAACAATTTCTAAGAAAAATACTATTTAAAAAAAAATTTAAAGATGTTCATGGACCTTTGTTTTATTCATTTATTTATATGCAGTGCTGAGAATCAAAGCCAGGGCCTCACACCTGCTAGGCAAGTGTTCTACCACTGAGCCACAACCAAATTGGGTAAATAAATAATATTTACCCAACCCCAAGGTAAATATTATTATTATCCTCACTTTGTGGTGAGAAAGATGAGGTTATATAAAGCAAATCTCAAGTGGAAAAATTAGGAGTGGAGTGCATTCCCCCTTCTTGCAAATTTTGTGTGTCTTTAGGCATTTTTCTTTAATGCTGCTCAGCAAAATCAACCCTAATATATGTACTTACACCTTCGTCAGCTCTTTCTACCTCTATTTGCCTCTAACTCCCTCCTCCTCCCATTAGTGCCTTACTTACTGGTGCATTGGTCTGACTTTTGAAGTCTTTGATCCTGACTCAGTTTCCTGTTTGCACATCTGATACAGTTTCTTGTAGCAGAAAATACTGAGGAATTCTCTACCTTCACAGACTTCAGAGTCCTTTTAATGTCACCAGCATACTCGTGCCAGAGCTGCTAAGAAACTATGAAAATAGCATAGGAACAATGGACTCTTGGCCAATCACCCACTTCTTGAACCTCCTTACTCACTGGCTGCCCCATATCTATGGATACAGAAGATAAAGAAGAGAGAAAGACAAACAGAAGATGAGCATTAGGCTATTAACTTGAACTACTGGGTAGCTATGGCATCTTTTCCGGAGAGGTGGGAATCTGGAGAAGGTAGCTGTTCATAGTGTGGAACTCTCTCCATGTCAGCATCCTTCTTTTAAATGGAAGTATCAAAAATTAAGTTAAAAGTTAGGTCAATTATCTCCCAAGAATGGACATTTACAACACAATTTAATTTTGTGCTTACCAAATGATAAAGAAGAACTGTTTTCTATGTTAAAGCTTTTAATAATCAATCCTAGCAACTTAATTTTTATCTGAGAGTATATGGAAAAGTGTTTTATTAGAAGACTTTTGTTGACATATTCATTTGTATATACACACATTTATTTGACTATGGTTTGTTTTGGTTTGTTAGCTTGCCTTCCGAACTAGGACATAAGCTCTATAGGGAAATAAATAAGATTTCTTCCTTCACAGATGTATCCACAGTAAGAAGGGCAATGTGTTCACTCATATGAAGCACTGATAAATTCATACTGAATAGATAGAATAAAATAACATCAGCAATCACATGTTGGAACAGATAAGGAATATTTATCAAAAATTATTGGATCCTGAATTATTTTAAGCATTGATAGTAAGATTTTTCATTCCTGAAATGAACATTTAAAATTTAAAAGTCCGTGCAAGGCAGCAAAGTCATTCCCTTTCTATGGTTCCCTCTAAATATGTACAGACATACGTGTGCGTATGTGCAAACGCACAGTAAAGCCCATGAGCTGCTTGGTGGCTGGAGCTTCCCTCACAGAGCTTTGATTTCCTCTATTAAAGGAATGGTGAGGCCCCAGGGATAATAACCAGGCCAGGGGTGAGAACCTTGATGGTGCGGCACCTCTGTCCAGGTGTGCATCAACACCTGCAGGGTGCTTGAGACTCTTGAGACCTGGTCCTCTGCAGTAGCCTTGCTGCACTCCCATGTGGAGTACGTGTGTGTCTATAGGAGATGGAGCCTCTGTAGCAGATCAGTGCATCAGTTTGGGGATTCTTCAGGGGACTATCTCCAGGGGCCATGACCCATTTCTTCAGGACTTCTAAAAATAATGGAAAAAAAAAAAAAAANNNNATATATAAATCCAAGTTCAGTTATATTTTTTTAGATTATAGGAAAATCTGTGAATACTCTTCTGTGGTTGGCTGAGTAATGACCCCAACCCTCCTCAAATGGAGTAAAAAGTGATGAGACCACAGCTGCAGAGACCAGAGTGATGTGACCACAGCTCAGGGGAGTGGGCAGCCAGTGTCCCCAGAGGCAGAGAATGAGTCCCAGAGGCTGAAGCCTCTAGAAAGAACACGTCCTGCCGACACCTGGATTTTAACTTCATGAGATTCTGACATCCACAACTATAAAGGAGTAAATTTGTGTTGCTTTAAGCCACTAAGTTCGTGGTAATTTGTTAAAGGAGCAATAGGATATAGTACACTTCTGTTACAAATTATAGACTTTAAGAAACCTGGTAATTCCCTTTTCCCATTTAATGCCAAACTGTCCTTCTCCCGGCCCCTCCACTGGGACACACCTATTGGGATTCTGCACAATTATTTCCACCTCTTGGTAATCTGTGAACTGTGCAGTCAACCTGCACTGAGCTGAATTTATTTGCCCAGTAGTTCTGCAGCCATGGAAACTCACTAGGGTGCTTCAAGTCTTCTCCATCTTCGCCTCTCCTTCCAATTCATAGTCTGCAATGCCAACAAGGTGCTTTTCCAGCCCCTACTAGGAACCCCACTTCTGGAGAGTCTCTCTCAAGCATACCTTGCTTTCTCAGTTTGTCTTTAATTTCAGTATTTATTTTTCTCACAGTGGGTTGACATTTGCTAAGTGGAAATTTGCCATATGGCTTATGGGCTTTGGAAGCTGCAATAACACTATCAAGAATAGCTGGGGGATGTTGTCCTCAATTTACTTGATAAAAGGTGCTATCTGCATGAGAGATCTAAGATATAATAGATTCTGTAGCTAAAAATGTTAGATAATGAAGTTATTTACTATTGGTGTAACTGCTTCTGTTGAATGACTTTAGGAGATATTTTGCAGAAAATCACCCATTGTGGCCATCATATCCCTCCTGAATCAATCACCTATTAACTTACTATTGTGGAAAATAGCAACAGAATCCTAGCAAGAACCTGATAAAACATCAGTTGCTTTTAACAAAATTCCTCTTAAGGTCCCAATATGAATCATTTTAATATTTTTGTTTATTTATTTATTTTGATGTGGTGCTGCTGAGGATGGAACCCAGTGCTTCGCATGTGCTAGGCAAGCAGTCTGCCACTGACCTGCAGTACAAGCCTCCCTATATAAATTTAATAATTTCAGAGGTGAATGTGAGTAAACAATTTTTTTAATTAAGCTACTGGTAACATTCCATTTATTCAGCAAATTACTATTCACTAATAATCTCCATATACCAAATCTTAATAAGCCACTGGAATATTATGGTAATATAATAATGAACAGTTGTTTTTCCTTCTCCATGGTGGTGTTTACCATGTAACAAAGGTGACAGACATCAAATAAGTAATAGCATTAAAATATCAGGGGTAGCTGTCAAGCTGTCCTAGAGGAACTACAAGATGCTTTGGGAACAAACACAGCTGCACAGTTGACACTTTTAAATTAAAGTATTAAAAGAATATAAAGCAAAAATCACTCTATGATAGAAAAATATATTAGAATTTAATTTTATAATTAAGTAATAAGCATGCATATTTAATATCCAAATTTAATTATTTGGGTGATGTGATTCTGCCAGAGAATTTTTTTTTCCATGCTCTGTAGAAATGTAAGTTCCCATTAAAGGAATGAATTTGATCTACCAAAGAATACTCTATAATTACTTCAGCTATTAGAGCTGAAGTACAGAAAAATGCTATTGATTCCTAATATTTGAGCAAGCCCTTCTGTGTCTGGGAACAGTATTTATAAAGCTAATGACTTTTCAAACTTTTATCCAAACTTTTAAATATAGTTGCTTTTCAAGTTTTTTCTTGTTGCCCCTGATGCTTGATGCATCACGGAGGAGATAACACCTGTCCATTAATCCATAGCATGACAACTATCATGAGTATATTCATGAGGTGTTTGGGATGTACCAAAACAAAATCAAAATGCCTTGTAATCAGCACTGCCCTGCCAACCCTGCCAACTGGGTACTTGTCTCCTCTCCTGCTTCTGTAGACTATCCTGTCGTATCACAAGTTAATCTTTCCAAAATACCAGTCAGATTTCAGGGTTCTGCTGAGAGCCTTCCGGAGGCTAGCTTCCTGCCTCTTGAGTAGAACAGTTTCCCACTCCCTCTCCCTGGAGCAGGCCTCCCACACATCCCCTCACACAAACTTTTCCTCAATGACCACCACCCAGTGCCGGGGGAGGTTTCCCTTCCAGTGCTCACATTTCCTTTTCTATAGCACATATCAACTCTCCTTAAACCAACTCACTTATTTCTCTTTGTGTTGTCTATTGTCTGCCTTCTCCTGCTAGAATGTAAGGAGCAAGAGGGCAGGAGGCCTTGCCTGTTTTGTCTAGTGTTGTAACCAGGTACCTAAAAGAGAATCTGTCATTTAATAGGAGTCCATAAATATGTGCAGGTTGCTTATGACATTGAATACTATGAAAACCTATAACTCCTGCTTAGAAGTGTGTTCAGAGTCTTACTGCCAATGTTGAGTAGAAATCACACTTAGCGGACTGTACAGGGTGTGTCTGTTGAGTTGGTCAAGGTCACCAATGCTACAGACACCAGGAGAGATACTGGAGGCCGCAAGACAAGAGTGGCCATGGCTGGTCTCTTTTTCTTCCCACTCACCATGCCTCTGAATATACTGACTTGAATTCCATATTCCCTAAGCAACTGAACAAATACCAGGTCTCACTTGCTTGCTCCCTGCACTTACACCCTTAAAGCCAAGTAGGACCTTCACTTGTGATCATGCAGGTGGATCTTGGTTGTTTTCATGTGTTCTTAAGAATTGTGCAGACCCTGACCAGCAATTCTTTCAAGTTCTATGACTACCATTGAATCTTGTATCTGAAACTTCCAAATTCTCTCATTCTGACTTCTCAAACTTCTTCCAGAAATCTGAACCAAACCTACCAATTTCTGACTGTTTTGAAATCACATTAAAAGAAGAACACCTGTTACCCTCCCATGCCTCCAGGAGCTCACATTCTGACAACTGCCACCCAGAACCATCTGTCTAATTGTGCCTCCTACTTCCTGCTATTTTTTTTTTTTTTTGATACCAGGGATTGGATTCAGGTGCACTCAATCACTGAGCCACATCCCCAGCCCTATTTTGTATTTTATTTAGAGAGTGGGTCTCACTGAGTTGCTTAGTGCCTCGCTTTTGCTGAGACTGGCTTTGAACTCACGATCCTCCCACCTCAGCCTCCGGAGCCTCTGGGATTACAGATGTGCACCACTACGCCCGGTCCCAATTCCTGCTTTTATAATTGGCAAAGAGCCACTTCGTGGAAAGTAATGCCATAGGAACTACAAGTGAGAACCAAGACAAAGTTAAGAAAATAGAAAAAATTCAGTCAAGCTAATGTTTTGAAATGTTCCATGACGCCATATTCTCCACCTCTTTTTTTTAGAGCAATTTTCCAACTTTTTATTTTAACATATTACACAAAAAGTTACAAATATCCCCAATTAATTTTGTTGCACTTCATTGTTTAGTTGCTTTGGCAGGTGCATGGAGGACCATTGCAATTGCAAAACACAAGAATGTTCTAATACATTGTTTGATAAATTAAGGCTCCAGTCTCAGTGATCAAGAAATGTTTAGGACTTTGAATGCACATAGATATTTTCCTGTCTCTTAACAAGCTTTATATCCCAGTGTGTGACTTGTAAATTACATACTGAGCCACTTCCCTACAGCAGTGTCTTTTATCCTAATACTTCTTTTTTTCTTTTCCTTTTCTTTATTTTTAAATGGGGAAATGTAGGTCATGCCTGTCAGATATCTTGAAAATTAAAACCTCAGTGTTAGTCACTACTATCATTAGAGAGTCATAAGGACACCAGGAGACTCACTCTGTGTGGGGTGGGGGAGAGAATGGAGAATGCTAAGACACTTCTCAGATTTGCACTCAATCTCAGAATAATTGTGAAAGCTTTAGCCAGCTAAATCCTACAAAGGGGTGAGGGAAAGCTACTGTCTTAAGGAAAAGGTGCTCCACGCTTGTCTGTACAGATCTCTCTAAGCCACCAAGTTCATTGTCACAGTAGGACTGGTTCAGAAACTATTTCTATAATGATTCTCTCTGCCTATGGGCCAAATCTTCCCCCTAGACCTTAGCACATCTGACTCCTTCTGGTCTAGAATGAGTTTAAATTGTCCCTTATTAGAGATGCATTCCCCAACCAATCACAGCTACCTGTTGTGTGGAATTTACACTGTGCAGCCCTGTCTGTAAGTATCTCATTTAGACCACTCCTTCTTTACAATATGAAGTCTTGGGAGGAGGTGGGGACCTTGCTGTCCCTGATACCCCTTAGAATGCACATCACCTGCAATAGTGCATGAGCCTCAGGGCATTCTCAGCAGGTGTGATGGTCTGAATGATTGTTTCTCCCTAAAATTAATGTTGAACCCTAACCACCAATATGATACTATCAGGAGTAGGACCTTTTGGAGGTGAACAGGATATTATTCATCAAGATTAATGCCCTTGTATAAGAGGCCCCAGAAAGATTCTTACCCCTTTCCCCATGGGAAGATGCACAGAAGGTACTATCCATGAGCCAGGAAACAGGCTGTCAATGGGTGCTGAATCTGCCTGCCTTGATCTTGGACTTCCCAGCCACTATAACCCTGAAAAATAAATGTCTATTCTTTATGTAACACCCAGTCTGTGCAGTCCATGGTACTTACCTTTAGCAGTCCAAACAGACTAGAGGTATTGTTGAATGATGAGAAGAAGAACAGACCAAGGGCAAAAGGAAAAAAAAAAAAGGCAGTAAGTACAATACATTAGAATCCCCCCCAAAATGAGGTGTGGCCCACAGACAAATCCAGGGACCTCTGTAATATCAGATCACATCTAGAACAAGGATCCTGGCATGCCCGGTATTAGAGATGCACAGTGTCCTCTCACTACCCACCACCGGCCACTCAAATGGCTGACTTAGGCAGAATCACATCCTCTGAAGGATGGTTCTGTCTCAAACCCCCAAAACTGTAACATGCTACCTCGCATGGCCACAGGGACTTTGCAGGTATGATGAAGTTAAGGATTTTGAGATAAAATTACTCTAGATTAGCCAGGTGGCTCAGTTAATCCCTAAGTCCTTAAAAGTGGAAGAAGAGGCTAGAAGTTTTATTTTATTTTTTTAACATATGCTTCAGCAATATTTGTTGAAAGACTGTCTTCCTTCCACTGAATTGCTCTGCTTCTTTGTTAAAAGATGTCACTATTAAATAGAATATTAGGGTTTTGGCAGATGCTTTCCATCAAGCTAAGCAAGTCCCTATCTATTCCCATGTTTTTGAGTATTGAATTTTGTCCACTGTTTTTTGTTTTCTGTACCTATTGATATGATCAAACACACACACACACACACACACACACATAATTTAACTGACAATATGGGAAATTACACTGATTAATTTTCAAATACTGAACCATTCCTGCATTCCCAAATGAACCCCACTTGGATCCCCACTTGGATGTATATTTCTTTTTATATACTGCTGTATTTTGTTCACTAATTTTCCATTAAGGATATTATGTCTTGAATGTCAATCTGTAGTTTTCTTTTACTTGTTCTCCTATTTAGGTTTCAAGGCATACTAATCTAGTACAATTAATCCTTTTCTATTTCCTGGAAGAGGGTGTGTCAAATCAGGGTTAATTTTTCTTTAAATACTTGGTAGTATTCTATAGTGAAATCATTTGGGCCTGGAGATTGCTTTTTGAAGAGGAATTTCTTTAATTACACATTCAATCTCCTTAAGAGTTGCAAGGTTACTCAAATGATCTGTTTTATATAAGATCTGTAAAAGTAACATATTAGTTTCCTATGACCATGCACTCTAATCCAGGTGATTGAGAACAACACAAATGTATTGCTTCACAGGTATGAAGGCTGCAATGTAAAGCGAAGGTGTCAGCAGAGTCACGCTCTGCTGTTCCTTCCTTCAATGCTCAGCTGCAGTTAGCTCCTGGCACTCCTTGGTTCCTGGCAGTATAATTCTACTAACTGCAGACTCATATGCCTTCACTCAGTGCTCCTTTGTGCAAGGTCCCCAGCCATATGTGAGTAGAGCTCACCTGAATACCTCTTAAATCGGCAGACTCTACCTCCAAAAAGCAAAAAGAAAAGTAAGAAAAAATATTGCATTTTAGAGTACTGCAGGTTAAGGCTTCAGAGTATCTTTTTTTTTTTTTAGATAAGGAAGAGCTACCTTTAACCCATAACTAGTAGTTTGCATTTTTTCAAGGACCAGGTTCATGTTTCTAAAAGTGTCAACTTTGTGTGTGCAGAGTTGTTCATAGAATTCCCTTATTAGCCTTTCGGTCTCTGCAGTTTCTGGGGCAATATCCCTTATTTCATGGCTGATATTGGTGATTTGTACCTTCTCAGTCTTGGTCAATTTTATTGATCTTTTTAAACATCCAACTCTTTGTTTCTTCTTTTCAAAATCATTATTATTTTGTTTAAATTCCATTCATTTCTGTTGGTGACTTTATTATTTTTATATATTTTTTAATTTGAGTTTACTTTATTTTTTTTTTACTAGCCACATGAGGTGGGAGCTTAGATCATTAAGTTAAACATTTCCCACTTTTTTTTGTATATGCATTTAATGCAAAAAAAATGCAAATTCCTAATTGCAGACCAGAAATTTTAAGAGGTTATATTTTCATTTTCATTTAATTAAATTCACGTGTTTTTAAATTTTTCCTTGAGACTTTTTTTTGATCCTATATTAGAAGTGTATTCTTTACATTCCAAGTATTTGAATGTTTTCAACTTTTATCTGTAGGATCTTGATTTTCTTTTTGTTTCTGTTGTGTTTGGGGGCACATAGTATGATTTCAATTATTTTAAACTTACTGAAGTTTGCTTTGTGCCACAGTATAGTGATCTATTTTCATATCTGTTCCATGGATACTTGAACAAAGCCAGTGCTACTCTTGTTAGGTGGACTGCTTTACAACTGTCAATTAGACCCCACTAGTTGATGGTATTGAGTTCTTTAATATTCTTGATGGCTTTTTCTGCCTCGTTGTTCTATCAATTGTTGAGAATGAACAGTTAAGGACTCCAGCCATAATTGTGGATGTGTCTGTTTCTCCTTTCAGTTGCATAAGCTTGTTGCTGCACATATTTTGCAGATTTCCTGTCTGGTGTGTATGCATTGACAGTTGCTGTGTCACCTTGTTAGATTGACCTTCTATTATTAAATGACTTCCTTCTCTGCCCCTGGTAATTTTCTTTGCTCTGTGGTCTGCTGTGTTTTCAGTATCAATATGGTCACTATGCTTTCTCTTGAAAAACGTTCACATAATGTATCTTTTCCACACTTTTGCTTTCAACCTTTCTATATAGATGTATTTGAAAGTTTCTGATAGATAGGGTATAATTATGTCATCTATCTCTGTCTTTCACTTGTAAAATTTAGACAATTTGCATTCCATGTTATCATTGATATGTAAGAACTCAGAGCTGATAATATTGGTTTTTGTTTATTTTCTCTTTTTTGTTTTATTTTTCTTGCCCTACTGTAGGTAGCTTAAAATTATTTTTAAGTTTAACATGACTTAGGTATACTCATTTGAACATATTTCTCTGTATTGGTTTTTAAAGTAATTTCTCTACCCATGAGCTATAAAAACACGTAATTGTAATTTATGTTCAATTGGCATTGTCAATTTACTAATTAAACCAAGTATATAAATCTTACCTCTCATATATCTCTATGTCTTCTCCCCTTTATAATTGTCTTAAATGTTTACTTATATTTAGAAGAACATCAGAAAATGTTGTTTGCTCTGACAAATATAGAATTGAAAGAAGAAGGAAATCCCATTGAATTTACCATATTATGCTTACTGTGTTCCTCTTCCCTGATGCTCCAAGAGTCCTTTCCAGTTTGATTTCTGTTTTGAGAACCTCCCTGTGGCCATCTTTGAAGATGGGTCAGCTGGGATCCATTCTCATTTTCCCTGGATGTGGGAGTCTGAATGTCAATAACTCTTTTCCTCAGCACTTGATAAATGTGGCATCACTTACTCCTGATGGCCATAGCTTTTGATGAGAAATCACTGTCATTTGAATGATTCCCCCCACAATGGGTAAGGTGATATTTCTCTTCTACTGTTACAACAGTTAGTGCTTTATTTTGCTAAATTTATGTGTTTTTCATTTGCTTCAAGCATTTTTGTATTGCTCAGCAAGTTACAGTCCTTCCTTGGTATCCATTGCCTGGGGGTATTGGTTTCAGGCTCCCAGCCCATTCCAAAATCCAAGGATGCTGAAGCATGATATTCACATATAACTCATGCACACCCTACCATATATTTTAAATCATCTCTAGATTAGTTATGTAAATGTGATGTACATAGCTTTTGCCTAAGAAATAATAGCAAGAAAGAAGTCTGCATGCATTCAATACAGACACTTTTTATTTCAAATATTTTCTGAGATTTGTTCTACTCACAGATGTGGAAACTATAGCCATGAGGAACCAACTGTATTTTTATAATGACTGCCTTAAAAGCTTTGGCAGATCATTTTCATATCTCTGTTATTATGGTGGAGATTATTTTCCATCCAGCTTTAAATATTCCTGGTACTTGACAGGGTAGAGCAATTTTCTATTAATATCTGTTCATTTAGGGCATGATGCCTAAAGTTTCCAAATCTTGTTTAAACATATGTTTTAGCTGGCTCCTCTTGACACTGGTACTGTAGGGCAAGGCAGATGGGATAATGCTGCCCCATAACTACCAGGTGGTGCAGGGATCTAGGTTCCCTCTGGGCTTCTGTTAACAGTAGATGGTAAGAGTCTTTGGTGCTGCTATGTAGGGGAGGGAATTCAGGCTGTTCACTGCTCTTCACTGATATCCCTGGCTAGGAGTGGTAAGCATGCCACAGGGTCTCCAGTGACTGAGACAGGGGGTGTCACATCTGGACTATGGCTTTTTTATACTACTCCTGTGTAGAGTGGGGTGGAAACCCATTACTGCTGTGTGGGTGTGAAAGTTTCCCCCAAAGTGGGGAAAGAGGGTTACTACTGTCTTAGGGGTTAAAAGTCCTGGCTTCCTACCTTGCCTTAATACTACCTATGTGAGTGGATAGGAAGGAGGCCCCACTATTGTGTGGACATGGAAAGCCAGGCACCACTGGCACCATGACCAGGGTGAGAAAGGACTGGAGAGTGTGTTAGGTACTAGAGGTGATGAAAGTCCTGATCCCCATTCAGTCTTCTCTGATACCACCTGACCCAGAGACATCACTTGCATTCCTTCAGCCCAGCAACAGAGAACTGTGGACTTTTCCTTTAGCCTTTGATGGGCAGCTGAGAGTGGAGTCTCAGGTTTCTCTTGTGTGTTAGCCAGGGTGAAGCAGTCATTGTCTGTGAATTTTCTGTCTTGCTAGGCTGCCTCCACATTTCACTAGAGAGGGAAGCTTTTATTGGGGCTTTTTCTGTTGCTATCTTTGACATCAACAGGTTGTCATCTTCTTTAGCCCAAGTCTGGGATGTATATGGTGGAAAGAAAAGCCCAGAAACCCACCCCTGGGACATTCCTTAAGTCTCAAGGTCCCTGGCTGCCTTACATGCTCTGTTCCCCTTCTTGTTATGTCTGTTTTATAATCTCCACGGGTTTAGTTGTACTTACAAGGAGCAGTAAGAAAAAGTGCATTTATTCCAGTTTCCCAATCCTGGCAGTCTCCAGCTTTTCCTTTTTAGTTTGTTTTTTAATTAAAAAAAAAAAAAGAATAAACTGTGTCCCCATCTTAACAGACATTTTCTGCTATCCTTTTTTAAACAATGCTCATTTTTGCTCAAGGATATACGGATCCGGCAATGGTGACATTTGTGACAGCTTCCAGACTCAGAGCTGGCTTCAGAAGGATGGCCACTGTCACAGGTTTTGAAATCTCTCTGTGTTCCCAGGTTCTGACACGGTAAGAGATTGACTGGTGACAATTAAGGGGAATGAAATAGATAACGAAATGTGAGGACCAAAAACGGAAGAGAAAGGCCAAGCGAAAGGAAACGAGTTGGGTGCACTCTTCTGGGTGATCAACCATCATGTGCCAGAAGCCAAAGGAAAATAAAACTAGGGGCAGCCAAAGGTGTGGTGCGCGCCCAGTGGAGAAAGCGGGAATTGCTGGACAGCGCGACTGTGAGAAAGTGGCTGAGCAACTTCAAGGCTCTCACTTGCCTTGACGGGAGAGAACCGGAGGGAGGGGACCGGACCGTGGGGCGGGGAGAGAGAGACTGTATCGAGTCACCTCCGCTGTTGGGCGCGGGGAGTGGCAGGGAAAGCTGAGAAGCAACCCGGGGCAGCTGACACTTGGGTATCCTGGAGGAAGGAAGCAGCAGCCTCGCAGAGGGTAGAAGCGCTCGCCAAGCGCTCCGCACCGTCTGACTCAACCGTGCGAGGGAACCACTGGGAGGTCGCTGCGCTCAGCGCTTCCCCTCCTGGGAGGAGCGAGCCTCAGCTGCCTCCGCTGCGCATCTGTCCCCGCTTGCTTCTGTCCCCGCGCGCATCGGTGCCGGCTCTTGGGGAACCAGTTTCTCGCACCGCAGACTTCCCATCCTCCGCCTTTCCTTAGCGCCTGTAAACAATGGATGGCAACTCCCTGCTCTCGGTACCAAGGTAAGACTCGCTTGCCCCTATGCCCAACCCAATGGCCCTCAAACTCCGTTCTGAGCTTCGGGTTCGCTCAGAAACTTGCCCTGGGGCTCTTCGGTTTGCGCGGGTCACCAATGAAGGAGCTTGGGGTCGCTGCACTAGCAATTAAGTCCCGCACCGGCTGTGGGAGCCACTCTCCAATGGGATCGCTGTCCTGTCAGCTGCCCCCGCTGGGCGCGATGTTGGGTGGGGCCTGAGCATAGGGGCTACAGGGGATGGGGGACCGCTCGGTGCCCTCCTCTAGGTCCCTGGGACTGAGATGTCCTCTGCCCTGCGAGGTACCCTGGAGCCAAGCTGGAGAGG
Source organism: Marmota marmota marmota (assembly GCF_001458135.2). NCBI lineage: Eukaryota > Metazoa > Chordata > Mammalia > Rodentia > Sciuridae > Marmota > Marmota marmota. The sequence goes on along the minus strand of NW_026000005.1, from coordinate 43,916,275 downwards.
TTTTCTCCGCCTTGTCGGGGACGCGGATTCCAAGGTAGGGATGAAAACCGGATGAAGCAGGACTAAGGCAAACTGTCCCCTCTTCCCTTATCTTGACCTGGGCGGGTGTCTGGAGGTGCTGGGGTGAGGAATGGTGGTTGGTAGGGGTGAGGGTAGATGGCCCCAACCTCCGCCGGGCACCTAAACCGCGCCTACAGTGATCCAGAACAGAAGAGACCTCAGCCCCTTCCAGTCCACCCTCCCCGCCTGCCTTACACCCCCCACCCCTACGCCAGTCTGCTAATTAATTACTCCTTTAACATCTGGACTCCTTTAGCATTTCCAGACTCTCAGCGCTGAGGCTAGGGCGCTGGGGTTCCAGGTGAAGTGCTAGTCTGCTCCTGTCTCCTCCACTCCCTTGGCTCCTGCACTGCTCTCCTTCAGATACAATCTGAGAATCCAAGAACCTGGGAATTTTCTCTTTCTTGCCCGGTAAATCTCAGGGGTAAATTGGGGTCCTGGCTCTAGTTGGGCTCCAGCAGCTGGGCAGGTAGCTTTGCTCTCTCTGTGGTTTGGTGCATCCGGGAGCATTCACATTCTGGGGAGGAGGATTCTGTACTCACAGGTCCAGGGTAGTGCTATGGCCAGCACCGCCTCACCTCTCCTCCTATGGAGCTTAGTGTTGATCCTCTTATCATCTTCTACTTCCTCCTTTCCCCAAATATCTAGGTAGCATCCTGTCGAGTTGAGAATATCAGACACTGGAATAAACACTTTAAGCTTGGATTCTTGGAGAGCAGCAAGACCCAACGCCCACAGGCTGGGCACATATGTAGCTGATATTATATTACCAAGTAGCCAAGCAGGAGGTGGGAGTGGGGTCCGGGTGGTAGAGGGAGTTAGAGACTGCCTTTCAAACCTTTGAAGCCCGCCATCTAGAGACCCCCATAAGCATATCTTACCATGAGGGTACCAAAAGGCTTCTGAAAGACCCATCGGGATTACTGTGCAATGCCCAAAGCTGTTCTTAAGTGAAAAGTTTGTAATATTCTGAGTCAAACAAGGTCAAAGGACCACTAAGTCTTTCAATTCCGGCTGCAGGAAGAGGACGAGTATGAACCGCTATAAGATTTTTTAAACTACTGCTTAGGGCAAAAGGTCATGTAACTTGAAATGATGAACTAAGTGTCCCCACCATTCTAATATAGATACTTTTAATAGATCACTTATTTGAAATCGAGTTTTACAGACCAATACCACTGTGACTGAATCATGGTTTATTCTTATTCAAATGGGGGGGGGCATTTTCTGAATATTAGAAATACATTGTGATAATAATTTCTTAAAATTATTTCTACATAATGACCCTATAAATAACAGACTGACTGCACTGATATTGCTCTATGTCTTATAGTAGTCTATTCAACTCTCCATAGAGATTTAACATCAGCTGCAGAAAATTAAACTTTTAGAATACAGCTGCCTATTCTCCCAGAGATATCACATTCTCACAAATCAGTGTAGTAATTTCATCTATTTTATTAGCATCCTTATCCATGTATATTAACTCCAATAGATGAGTTACATATGCAAAAAGCAAAATAGAATTTTAAATTATGTATACAAACATGTATTATCCACAAAACCTTGAACATTGAAGAACTAATGATTGGATACGCTACACAAATATTTTTAAGAAGATTACAATGATTAGGAAATATCAAATTAGTATCAGTCAAGGCTCACATTGTACAAATCTGAAACATTTTCAGTATCTGATAAAATTAAGTTGGTGATTATAAATCCTTGCTTCTCTTGAGCAAGAATATATAACAAAGATGAGCAAGGATATAAAACAGTTTAGAAATTCCTTTCAGCAACCAGACAGAGAAAACAAAATGATGTGGTCATATAGTGAGTTAATTAAAGAACACATTTTCTTTATTGGCTTTTCCATTTTCTTAGTGTGTTTAATTAAATGTATAAATGAGATTTTTAATCAAGCAATATTCTGTGAAGATTGAGCTCAAAATTTAATTTGCTTCATATACTTTATAAACTTTAAAACATGGTTTTTTAAAAAAGAAAATGTTGATTCTTTGAATTACCATACTACATTATGTTACTGCTGTGAAAGCTCCAATTCATTTTTACTATGAATATTTTCATTTTCAAATGCAAAATAGATTATGTGGATTACATTGCAAATTTCTTAAAATCACTGTTCATCAAAGTTGAAAGAGGTTTCCAAAAAGGAAACCGAACTGTGAAGGAATTAAATGCTTCCTCCTTTGTTGCATTATAAATCCAGAATCTTCGTTGCATTATAAACACAGAATCCAAGTGTTTTTTGACTAGTAGTCCAGTTCAAAGAAAGAATACATTTTAAAGGAAGCTGCTTTTTGGTAGGGGGTGGGAGTCGGGGTTTTATTTAGAAGTTTTGGTAGAGTTTCCTCAGTCGTCTATTTTACAAAAAGTTTATTGAATTTTCTAAGGACACACAACTAGGTTTTAGGAAAATAAAAGAATCCAACGTCTCTCCTCCAACACATGCAGTAGCACATTTATTATATGGAAGTTTCTCCTCACAGAAGCAAAGCCTGTTTTATTTATCAAGTGATATCCCTCCTTGATCATTTGATCATTATATCCTCTGCATTAATTATTACAGATATTTATCCACTTCCTATCAAAAACTCTAAAACAAAAGAAAAATAAAGAAAATAATTTTATTTTTAAAATTTACACAAATAGTATGTAGCAGGGCTAGGTCACCCCCAAAGTTCTTCTGGTTTCTTTCTTCTATTGATTGAGAACCCACACACTTTATTTCAAATGGGGTGAAAAGAAATTCTAAACACAAATTGGACAAATAACTGATGTCATTCTTAGAACACATGGGGGCAGTCTAAACGCAAGAGGATTATCTTTTAAAGGCAGCAAGTGCTGAAAATATTTTTCTTTCTTTTGTAAACAGAAATAATTTGTCACTTTGACCACATCTAAACTTGAGTTAAAAGTTTAAAAAAGAAGTCTTCTCTTATTTCCTAAATATTTGCACATATTTTTTTCTTTTCTTTTAACTTATCAGATTTTATTTCAATAATAAAGTTTTGACATGACTCACATAGAAAACCAAAGTTGATCAAAGATGAACTTTTGAAAACAATTAGGCATACTGATTTAGGTTTCCTGTCAGATTATTTTAATTAACCTGAAGTTTACATGGCAATATGCCACTAAAATTCACCTGAACCTCAAGATTATGTCTCTCAGAATCTTAGTTCCAGGAGGAAAAAAGAAAACTAAACTAATTGTAATACAGATTCTTTTAACAAGGGCCCTGTATCAGCAAAGTTTTACTTTATGGTTAGGTCCTCAGTTTCATTCAAAATGAGAAATGCAAGAGTGTATTTATGTTTCTGTGTCCTGTTTCTGGAAAACTCTTGAGGAAAAAAAAACTGATCTAATACTCATAAGTTGAGGAACAGAAATGAATATCATATGCTGCCTTAGGTGTAAACTTAGATGCTGCTTCACCCTGGAATGCTGTCCTTAAGGTCATGCTAAGCTGCAGCCACATGACCAATTCATAAATGTCAGGACAACACCAACCCACAAGGTACAACTGGGGATTAGTAAATCCAGATGGCCAAGACTCTGGGAACCTGCATTGCTACTGGGTAACAGGTACCTCGTGAAGAGATGGGAACTCTGACAGCAATTTCCAATAGAAATAACTTCATAAAAGTCTTGAAGTGCATCACTCGCACTGCACTTCAGGTACTGGCAACTTTTATAAGTCCTTGACCTCTATCCATGCGGTGCCTTCAGTAGAATATGTACATATCTACTAAAAACACTCAACTCATAAATGAACTAAGTAGGAAGCATGTTGTTTTGAAGAAGTCTCCTTTAGATAGTATTACTCATTTGAATGCAGTTTTTCTCTGTGTGCGTGAGTTTCCAATCCAAAGATCTTTAAGGAAAAAAGAGATAGTAATATACTTGGTATGTTGAGACATGGTGTTTAGTCCTTTTGGAGAATGAATGACCGTGACAGCCTGGGCATCTCTCACTTGGGCACTCTGTGGATCAACATCTCACACTCTTTTTTAAAAGAGATAAGTGAGAAATCAAGGCATTAAAAAGAACTGAAGCAACACCCACTTGTGTGAGAGAACACTAGGCCTAGAGCATGGGTGATTTGTTTTAATATTCCCCCATATGAGGAGAGAAACATTACGCTTACGTAAGGTGCAGTAAAACCTTACTCTTTTGTAAATAAGATCCTGGTTCTACCATGATAGTTATTGGCTATCCATTCCGAAGAAAAATGCTTATCTACTCTGTAGATTTTTTTCATCATCCATGAAATGTGAACAAAAACCACACTTCAAACACTTGGAAGGATGTTTTGAGGACAAATTGAGATAGCCTGGGTGAAGGACAAGCAACAGTGCTATGTTTGAGCTTTGATACCGATCATAATGGATAAATCTCTGCAAATACAATTCATAATAGAATTTAAAAATCAGTACTAGTAAATAGCTCACATGACTTAGACATGCAGTCTACTTTCTCTGAAATTAGTACACTACTCTAGTTTTCTTTTGGTTTATTTTTTCTATCTTTTTGCTTTTAATCTACTTAGGATTAATAATAATAATTTTAAATTATTTATTTTGGACAGGGTGTGATATCATACTCTTTTTACCTCTCACCTAACAATCCCTTTATTTTAATTGATGTAATGAGACCATTTATATTTATTATGATTGTGCATAGGGCTGGATTTAAATCTTTCAGCCAGTTGCCTGTTTTCTATTTGTGCCATTTGTTCTTTCACTTTCTCTCTCTCTCTCTCTCTCTCTCTCTCTCTCTCTCTCTCTCTCTCTCTC